>NC_088830.1:1192434-1604934 GCF_904066995.2 Poecilia reticulata | reverse complement strand
ATGCCCGGGTTCCGGTCCGTTTGGACCGCCTACTCGCGGGACCGGGGGGGGCCCGCTTTGCCGCAAATCGCTTAAAAATTCGTTAAAAATCGGGGGGTCCATGGGGTCGGACTGAACACCCCCACGAAGTTTCAGCTCCGTGGGAGCACGTTAAGTGGGTCTCCCTCGCGGTTTTATTTCCGGTGTCCAGAAACCTCGCTCCATAGGTTTCAATGGGAAATGGACACTGCGAACCCTAATTTTGCCCATCTGTCAACGGTCACTGACAGGGCAATTTTGATCCGATCGCGAAGCGGCTTGGCAGGCTTTGCGATTTCGTCCAGCTCTTCAAACGTACCGATTTTGGTAGCTCCAGCTGCTAAGGGTCTCCCTGGGGGGCCCCTGCCGTTTTTAGGAATGGGGGGGGCGGATCGACCCCACGGGGGCGTGCCTGGATTGAACAAGCGGTGGCATACGGTCCATGGCGTCGGACTGAACACCCCCACGAAATTTCAGCTCTGTGGGACCACGTTAAGTGGTTGTGCCTCGCGGTTTTATTTCCGGTGACCATAACCCTCCAATGAAGTCTCCCTCTCCCCCTCCCCCTCCAGTGATCTCGATCTCTCCCCCTCCAGTGATCTCTCCCCCTCCAGTGATCTCTCCCTCTAACACTCCAGTGATCTCTCCCTCTCCCCCTCCAGTGATCTCTCCCTCTCCCCCTCCAGTGAAGTCTCCATTTCCCCCTCCATTGATCTCTTCCTTTCCCCCTGCCAAGTTGTCTCAGTTGTCTCCCTCAACTCATTCTAGGATGTGTCAGAGTGCAATTCAGCAGAAAGGTGCAGTAGTCACACAAAGTTTTCTGTTCTGGCCTGTTGGTCATGGGTTCTGATCGGTTGATCAATTTTTTGCATGTTGGTTCAATGACCTGTTCCTGGTCTTGTCTGCAAAATTTCCTCGGAAGTTGTGTTGCTTGTTTCAGATGTATACATTTTTAAAAGAGCAATTTCTGTTTTTGTTGCAGTAGTTCGACTTTGGTCTTTGAAAGACTCAGGGCAAGTTGAAGCCCTTGTTGGCCCATATAAATTGTACGACACATCATTTAGAACACTCTGTGGACATGGCTGGCTGTCAGATGAAGTAAGACTCCATTTTCTGGGAAGTTTGTATTTTTACAAGGCAGTCAATCCAGAAATTCATTTACATGGGTTTTTTTTTTGTCAAACAGGTCATAGATGCATATTTGTATGTGATACTTCAGAAGACCAAGGTACAACATTTTTTAAGGTCAAATTTAATCCACTCTTTGTAGTTTCACATATTTCATTGAAATTCTATTACATTTCAGATACCTGTATACAGAATGGATGCAGTAATTGCATCTTCTGTATTTCATCTTGGGCAATACCGAACTGTTCAAAAGGTAATTATTCACTGTTAAATCTTCTTAAGAGAATAAATGCTGATTAATTTTATTTTTTGCAATTTCAAAAGATGGTTTTACCAGAAGCCTCCATTTGGATGTGCCCTGTAAATGTAGGAGGTCACTGGCTTTTGGTGGTTTGTAAAATTTATTTATTTAAATTTATTTACACATGAATGTCTGTATATGTCACTATCGCATGTTCCCTGGGCAGCATGGAAGGGTGACAGAGGTCGACTCTATCTATCTATCTATCTATCTATCTATCTATCTATCTATCTATCTATCTATCTATCTATCTATCTATCTATCTATCTTGTTGAGAAAAATTATTATTTTGAGTGTTTAACACAGTTTAAACCTTTTAGAACGAATTTCTTAAGTTTGAACAGGTTTGTGTGAGTGATTTAAAACCCGAAGAACTATGGCTGTTTAAAGTACAAAGGAGAATATAGATCTGCAAGAGAATTTCGGCTCAGACCCCTGGGGTCTTATCATTAAAGACAGGAGGTCATAAATTAACATATGCAGGAAGGTGGAGGACATTATCACTTGAATTACTCTGAGAAAGGGAACTTTGGTCGGTTCACGTAACCAGGATAAGAAGTCTTCTAAAACCAACATCTGACATGGTGCAAAAACTGAATATAACATAAAATGTTTTAAATCACTAACATTTAATTTGTAAGACATTTTTCTTAGTTATTAATAACATGTTTTGACTAAAAATTCTATTATCTTGTTTTAGAATTAATTTAGTTAATGATGAATGTATTTGAAATTGTATTATTTCTGACTATATTAGAATCACATGAAAATGTTTTGTTTAGTATTAGAAAATACTTAGGTTTATGGTGAATGAATGTCTTAATTCTTATTTGTTTCTAATTCCTAATTAGAAACAGGAATTGTACTCCATTATTTTCTGTTTATTATCTATTGCTTTTGTTTGATATCAGGACTAAACTTTGGAGATGCTGAGTGCAGAAGAACAAATTGGGTTTTTGGAGAACTTTTCATTGAATTAAAAATACAGTATTAAAGGTTTGTTCCTGGCAGAGCAGAAGAGAAACCAGAATTTCACAGCTACCTGTGAGGTTCCTGCATCTGTTTCTCTTTGCCCAGATGGCTGTAGAGCCGGATAGTGTTAAGAAAATAAATTTAAAATAAGTTAGTTTTAGAATTTATTATGACTTGATTGAAATACCATAATTATAGTTTTAAAATTTATAACATATTCTGACCTATTGATATATTTTACTGTAGTTAAAGCAGATTGTTTGCCAAGATCTCTGATCTGCTCTTTGTCTGTTGGGAAACAATCAGTAGGAAGTTCTAGCTTTTCACACTGATCTGTGAAAAGCCATAAACCACCATGGATTCGGAGAGTCTGCTTCTACCTTATTTAACAAAAGGTGTTTGATCTTGCGACCAAACTGCGGGACTTTTTCTAAATTTAAAAGGGCCAGAGATGCCTTCCAATTGGTCAAGTAGAGATACGCCTTATTTGAATACATTAAAGAGGAAAACACACCTACAGGTATAAAAGTTTGTGCACAAGGGAAACAATTCAGAAAAAAAGCTGATTCATTTTACTTCTGCACCAGCTCTTTCTCCAAGGACGTCCTTGATATTTCTTTGTCTTCTTGTCTCAGGTAACAATGTTTGTATCTGTCTTTCTTTAGTTTCCTGTACTATCTTATATTTTCTTCTGATTGGATTAAATCCTGTAATTCTGTGACGTCAACACGCATTGTTGTGTTTTTGTCCCCGCACGTGGCCACGCGAGAAAACCCGGGATCAAAAGGAAGTATCAGAGCCAGAGTTTTGCTAAATTTACCAGTAATATAAAAATTCTTCCTTAACACTATCTATCTATCTATCTATCTATCTATCTATCTATCTATCTATCTATCTATCTATCTATCTATCTATCTATCTATCTATCTATCTGATTGTCAAGATGAATCACCAAGAGCTAGTAGTTATAAACCCAATGGGGAACGAAAAACTGTATGACAGAAAGCTTCTCCGGAACTGGAGGTGACCTGATTCATGTCTTTATCATTCAGTCATTATGTATTTTCTTATTGTTGTTACAATGTCCTACAATTAAATATTTATGCAAATGCACAGAAACTTCCTAAAAGCAAAAGGTGCTGGCCGGAGAAGCTGGAGTGTCCGCCATATGGCACATATCCTGCAGAAGGACTCCAGCAGTTGTGGGGTCTTGATTTTGAAGGTACAAAGAACAGATGGAATGTTTTGAAATCCATGGAATTATTACATTAAATGCATAATTTCTTCAGTTTGCAGAAACATATGTACAAATGGGAGGGCTGCAGTCTGTGCAAACAGGACCCAAAGACATATCCCAAGCCAGACTGCACATTGCTACCACACTGTATCAACATCAAGGTGAAAGAACAATTACAAAGAAGTCTTGTTTTCCAGGTTGCTGGATGAATGTTCTGAGATTTATAGCTTTGGACAGCTATGATTCTGTCATGATGGGTTTAACGGATCTTACCCACATGCAAGAACACCATAGGAGACGGAGTATGAAAAAAGAAAGGTTTATTTTACAGATGCAAACAGAAAGTGAAGCTGGTCCAGGAACTGCTCGGCTGCTCTCGGGGTACTGAGAAAACAAGGGGAGTGTGGTGAGTTCAAGTGCTGGGAAATGGGAGTTTGAGAATGTGTAATGGGTGAACTTACTGGCTCTGTGCGTTCAAACGGCTTGGAGGGGGAGTGGTAGGTTCAGGGGTCTCTGCGTGAGGCGTGGTGGGTTGGAAAGTGGCGTTGGAGGGCGGACAGGAGGTTTTGTCTCTGAAGGCGGCGGGTAGTAGGGGGGAACGGCCGGTCGGAAACTTCTGAGAGGTAATGGAGTTACGGAAACTGATGAGTCTTGTTTGTCAGGCATATAGGGGAGGCTACCCAAGACGTCGTGGCTGGGTAACTGGTACAGCAGGCAACCAGATCAGGGCGGATCCTGTGGAGAGCAAAAAAAAGGTTTACAATGAAAAAACGATGCGGGAATCACTGGCAGATCTTTGAGGCAAAACAAAGCTCGGAGCAACAACTCTGAGGGGCTGGAGGTACCATCAACGGTTGACACTCTGGCGTCGAAGTACCGGCGTTCCACCCCTCTTATGCTGCCGTCAATTAGGTAATCCGCCACAGATGTGAGGATGACGTCATCCAGGAACCCACAGCCCGCCACCTCTCAGACTCCATCTGGTGGGGAGACAACTCAGCAACCCAAAGCTAAGAAAAGACCCCCAGAACCTAACAGATTCTAAGAAGTTTTTGGTCAGAACACAAAAAATTATATTAATGTTGGGTATAAAGAACCAGTTTCCCTGTTCAGGGAACTGTGGAAGTCTGTGTGAAACCTGTTGATCAGTTTTTGTTAATATTCTAACAATCAAAAACACAAGATGGCTTAGGAGCATATCACAGAATTTCTCATTCCAAAAAGAACACATTTTCCCATAGGCCATGTAGGAACAGTTCAAAGCATTAAAAAAATCCAAAGATATATGAAATACTAAATTGCAGTATTTTCTGTTATGTACTAGTAGAACATTATGGCTTGTCAACAGAATATAAAGAGATAGTACTTGACTATTTTTGGTAAAGTACACTCAAAATGCCTTTATTTGTTCCCAGACAAGGTGGAAGAGTTCTATGTGGAATGCAACATGCTTCATCATAATGCAACAGAGAACATCATTGACATGGTAAACAATTAAACTGTTTCCTTTTCTGTCCACTTCACAGATACAGTGTGACTACTGTTCAAGGTGGACGCACAAAGAATGTGCCACAGACATGGGTGACATGTTCAAATGTGAAAAGTGTAACATCAATTAAACAGTTTTACCCCACCAGTGATAGTGTGGATTATTAAAAATACAGAAGTAAAATGTTCTATATTAAATATATTGCATTATACAACTGATGTCATTGGTATTAATCAAGAAGTTACATAGTCGCTAATAATAAAGTGTATGACAATCAGATAGGTTAACTAATAAATCAGGAAGTCATACAGTAGCTAATAACAAAGTGTTATTACATTAGCAGCTGTATGACGGTCTAACACTGGCTTAATAAAGATGATTAAATATAAAATATGGTGATCATAGCGTACAATTGTCCGACAGATATAGCCATCAGATTGTCATACGCGTATGACAATCTGACAACGCATGGCTGTCTGACAGAACACCGCTTCTCTGCCAGCTGTGGTTTCGGACCCCGTTTCTTGCCAGGCGGCCGTTGCTCCAACCGCCGCTTCTGTTTTTGCTGCCGTTATCAAGCTTCCAGAGTTCTGGCAACACGATCCAGAACCATGGTTCCAACATGTGGAAGCCAGAGAGCGAGGATTATCGCTCCCTGTCTGAAGAAGCGGACCGGATTTTGTTGGCTTCCAGGCACCACAGTGTGAATGCACTTCTACCAGTTGTGACTCAAGGAGAGTCGGAGCCTTTTGATGCCGTGGCTGCAGTGACAGAGCGACGGAAGGACGACGTTCTCTGTTTCTACCATGTTTCTACCATCGCCGGTTCGGAGTGAAGGCGAAGCGCTGCATTCCTCCGTGTTCGTCAGGGAAACGACAGAGTCGGCGCTGCTAGCAGCTGTGTGTGCCGGCAGCTCGGACAAGCTGCTTTTCATCAGGGATGAGGTCTCTGGACGGCGTTTCCTGGTGGACTCGGGTGCACAGCGGAGCATCATGCCAGTTTCGGAAGCGGACGTTTTGTGCAAAAGTAACGGACCGCCACTGGACGCGGCTAACGGCCCCGATTCGGACTTTTGACTCGAAGTTGGTGACTGTGTGTTTCAACGGACGTCAGTTTCAGTGGGACTTTGTGATAGCTTCTGTGTCTTTACCTATTTTGGGTGCAGATTTTTTGTGTGCTTTTAGGTTATTGGTGCATGTTGCTAATAGATGCTCAATAGATGCTGTCTTTTGATACATACCCCTGTAAACTTGGCGGTCCCAGCCAACGACCTCTCGCCAACATGTTTGCCACAGGTGATGAGTATCAGCGTCTGTTAGCAGAGTTCCCATCTTTAACGGTTCCCCTAGACACCGCTAAGTTAGCGATAGCGAAGGAGGAGTTTGCAAACATGGAGCGTCTTGGCATTGTACGGCGCTCCAAAAGTCCATGGGCATCTCTGTTGCACATGGTTCCCAAAGCAGACGGGGGTTGGCGACCCTGTGGGGATTTTCGGCTCCTTAACGCAACCAGTAATGACAGGTACCCAATTTCTCACATTCAGGACTTTTCTGCCCGCCTGGCTGGAGCAACCGTGTTCTCTAAGGTGAACTTGGTGCGAGGCTACCATCAGGTTCCAGTCCATCCCTTAGATCAGGGGTGTCAAACTCATTTTCAATTTGAGCCGCATCAAAAATCTGAATGTTCTTAAAGGGCCGGTTGTGCCACAATATATTGATAAAACCAATTAAACTGTTAAAGTATCAATAAATAGTGGTTCATCCAGGATTTTATGTTTGTCTTAGTGCAGGGGTGCCCAAACTTTTTGAGAGCAAGATCTACTTTTTCTCTCACCAGCCGCCTGAGATCTACCTCATGACACAAAGACATAAAAATAGCAAATTAAACTCTATTGACTTGTTTTATATGCGAATATACATCAGTTATAGCAGAAATAATAAAGTGACAGAAAACCTAATGCAGTTTCTTCCTCAGTGAGATTCTGACACTGGGAGCAGCTTACTGGTTTCTGGTATCTGGTTACTGGTCACTGGTTTCTGGTCACTGGTTAGTGGTTTCTGGTCACTGGTTTCTGGTATCTGGTTACTGGTCACTGGTTTCTGGTCACTGGTCACTGGTTTCTGGTCACTGGTTACTGGTTTCTGGTCACTGGTTAGTGGTTTCTCAGTCAGTTGCAAACCTGACACCAGCAGGTATCAGTCAGTCATGGTGGATCTGAAATTTGGTTTGATGACCTCAGTATGAGAAACTACAGACTGACAGGAGGAACCAAAGAGCCCAATAAAGGTGAAGGCAAATCTTCTGAAGTCGGGATATAATTAATTTAATTGCACATAATTATCACGGTAGAATTTGTTAAAACGTAATGAAATATATTTGTCCTATTTGATGTTTGTTGTGACGTATGCTCACAAACGAAGGAGGTAATTAGTCCAATTTTGTCGTTTATTGAATGTTCAGAAACTACAGCAGGTGTAATGAGCCACAGCAAAGGTAAAAAAGGTAAAACAACCCGAACAGACTTGTCAACTGGAAACATCTCCTACCTTTTTACTCTCGGTCTCTTTGTCATTTAAGCACACCCGTTGCCGTGGCAACCGCCTGCACCACGCAAGCCGAGCAAAGATTATATTAAAAACACAACATTCAGTCCGTTACATATCAGGTTTCCAGGCATGATATTTATTTCTCGATTATTAATAATCCTCTCATGAACACAGTGGTGGTTAAGTAGCTAATTTAAACTCCTGCTCTGCTCTCAGTTGGTCTTTGAGTCGCTTTTTTTTTTTTTTTTTGCTAATGGAACCGAAACGCACTGAATTGCGCAACACCTTGTTGAAACAATAATTACTGAGATTATTAATTTTAACATGTTTCGTTGACTTTTTATAATTATTCTTTTTTAATGAAGCTACAAACGTTTAGGATCTTAGTGAATATTTTTGATAAGCCTATCAGAGGAGGAAGTGCTGACTCAGCGTCCTGGCGGCGTTCAGTTTGTCACCTGCAGAGATCGACTCCAAACCTTTCCGCGATCGACGTATTGAGCTCCCCTGTCTTAGTGATTTTTGCAATCAAAATGACATATTTTGTGGTGCCAATTTAGAAATGTTGATATTTGCGTTAATGTATGACGTTAAATGTAACTTTAACTTTTTATCACTCACCTTATCAATCACAGACTATAACGTGACATCAAGTAAGGCAAATGAGAAAATTTGCAGTAAAATCAGAAAAAAAATGTAAAAACTTGTTGATTTTGTGTGAATTTTGCAGATTTGTGAAAATCTGGAAGAACTTATTGATGCAGTTTGGAGTCTAGAGGGCCACATAAAAAGCTACGGTGGGCCAGATTTGGCCCCCGGGCCTTGAGTTTGACACCTGTGCCTTAGATGTACCTAAAAACGCAGTTATCACTCCTTTTATTTTGTTTTTTAGTTTTTAGGGATGCCCTTCAGTCTTAAAGGCGCAGCGCAGACTTTCCAGCGGCTTATGGATTCGGTCCTGCAGGGTATGCCATTTTTGTTCGTCTATTTGGACGACATACTGGTGGCTAGTCCGTCTGCGGAAAAACACATGGTGCACCTTCATCAGTTGTTTGTTAGGCTCAGTGAACATGGCCTGATCGTGAACCCAGCTAAATGCCAATTTGGACTGCCTGCTGTTGAGTTCCTGGGACACAAGATGTCATCTCAAGGGGCGGTTCCTCTGCCTGCAAAGGTTGAAGCAGTTTCCACTTTTCCCCGCAGAAAAGCGGAAACTCCTGCAGGGGCTCAGTGAAGCCCCTGCAGGATGATTAACTTTTATAACCGTCACCTCATGCACCCCTTGTATGAAGCACTTAGAGGCAAAAAAGGGGGCCAGCAGATAGAGTGGACCCCCGAGAAGGTGCAGGCATTCAATGATGCCAAAAAGGCCTTGGCTAAAGCTGCGCTTTTGGCCCATCCAACTCCAGTTGCTCCTGTGGCTCTAACAACTGATGCCTCTGATTATGCAGTTGGGGCAGTTTGTGAGCAATGGGTGGATGGTGCCTGGCAACCGCTCGCTTTTTTTAGCAGGAAACTCCGGGATGCTGAAAAAAAAAAGCACCTTTGACAGGCTTGCCCTTTTTCTGGCAACATGCCGTTTCCGCTTCATGTTGGAGGGCAGGGACTTTACTGCTTTTGTTGACCACAAGCCTCTCACTTTTGCTATGGCAAAAGTTTCTGAACCGTGGTCGACTCTGCAACAACGGCATTAGTCTGACATTTCAGAGTTCACCACTGACATTCAACATGTGGCTGGCAAGAATAATCTGGTGGCTGACTGCAAGGGTTGCTTCTGTGCATTAGGGTAACCCTAACTCCTGAGCTGAGATTAACTGGCCTGAGCTGAACTGAGCTGAGCTAAGAATCGTTATAAGTGCGGCTTTGTTGTCCTGGTAAGGCAAGGGGACTTTAAAAATGTCCCTGACCAATGGCTGACCACTGCAATCCTTCCCCGTCCTCTCCAAAGCTTGGGATCCAGAGCCAAAGCCAGGAGCCCTGACGGTTGGCCTCTGACCGCCAGGACTCCCAGCTCTGGATGACCCAGAGCCTCAAAGAGGACGGGGAAGGATTGCAGTGGTCAGTCGTTGACCACAGCGCTACTGGGCCCTGTAGTTACCTATCAATTACTCTGAGTCCCATGGCCTGGAGGACTCAGAGACCCCGGTGCGGCGGGTGCCGGTTCCCTAATCTTCCCCCCAGTCTCCGGGAGCGGTGCTTGCAGACGGAGCGGCAGTTCTTAAGCTTTATCCTTGTCATCTCTTAGCTTTGTGGGCAGAAAGCAACTGGAGCTAAAGCAGGAAGAGCCTGCCCTCCACAAAAAATATATGTATATATCTTTTTTTTACAGAAGTCGAAATAAATTTGGGCTCCTGTCAATTACCGTTACTGTTTTTTCCCCCATTATTTTTAGCAGTAAAAATTCAATGTTACCCTCCCAGACCAAAAAGCACACATCCATATTTGTGGTCCATCTGGAAATGGAGATAAGATCAGACTTCGGGTGAGTTTTTGTCTTGCTGTGACTATATAACGATGTGATGTGTGTTCTGGACTCTTCTGACTGCGCTCAGTGAGACGGGTCTTCGAATGCTTTTGCCTTCGAATAAAGAAACTTAAAGACAAAGATTAATCTTTCTCATATTATTGAAACAGCTTTCAATAGTTGTTTCTTCACCATTAGCACATTTAGCAGTGAGTGAATGAGGTTGATTAACGACACCAAGACCCTCCTAGCTCTGATTGGTTGTTTTTGGTCGGAACGTTGCATTACTTTAGCTAGCAATAGTTCAGGGAGCAGGTGAAGGAGATTGATTTTTTTCACAGGTTATCTATTTCATAGCAAACTGTCAAAACATGGTGATTGCTTAAACAAATATGGAGAAACATTTATTTTTTTACATACTGCAGCTTGAATAAAATGCAACTACATAACATTTTTTGAGAAGTCTGGATTATCTTTGGTATATTTTGCACGTCATCTGTGACTGTTGCAAGTGGGGAGAGACATTTAAGTAAGCTAAAACTAATAAAATATTTAAGCAGCCTATTTGGTGTATTGTTTGCAGACTGTTGCATGTAAAATTCATAAGCTAAATATTGTGCTAGTAACAGTATTGGACCAAAGAAAAGGCCGTTGCAAGCCTTTAAAATTGTGATGCTTTTATGGGTGAGAGACTCAAGAAACTGTAACAGTAGTTGCGCAGGGAGGCCCAATTTTTGTCAGGGGGCCCCAAGATTCCTGGCAGCACCCCTGACAGGCACCCTATTTGAACATCTGATATTTAGCTTAGGTGCACGTGAATCTACTTGATATCTGAAAGAAAAAAGACTTCTAAAATGTATAAAACTGAAGCAGAATTGGAACATATAACAAGACAATGACCTTTAAGCAAGTTAACTTGCTTAGTGAATTATGACGCTTGGTGTTTAAGGGCAATTAAATGACTTTTTTAATAGTTGAGATTAGACAGTTTGAGAGTAGCTGACTTTGAGTCTTAATTTTCATTGTTATAGCAAAGTGAACATAACTAGAAATATTCTTTATAAATGCAGAGTGCATATTTCAGAAATTCCAGTTTTTCAAAATCAGAATAGAAACTGAATGTGGAAGAGGTTAAAAATGGAATAATTTCATATAAAGTTCCAGTTCCGTTTTTTTTTGAAGAGGAGGCTTTTAATTGCTTAAAGTAAAATGAAAGCTGAGAATTGCATCAATAAAGAACCAGAGACGGAGCCCAGTGTCGTTTGAATGTTTATTGTTAATCCCGCTGCGCATCCCCTCCCTATGTGAAAGCCTAATCTGAAAGGAGGAGGAAACAGGCCACTATAACGCCACATCAGCACATTTATTGACAAGGCTACATGTTTAGTCTTAACACCTTCACTTTGCATTGGTATGGCACTCTGTGTGGCCTCCAAGTAACACGCTAGCATGACAAGGCCAGTTCTGAGGAAACTCCAGCAGAAACAAGGTCCAATAAGCTGAGGTTCAAAGTTGGTGAGTCCAGAAAAAATAGGCAGTATTACTAAATGTCAAGTTCCACAGAGAAAACAATGGGGTAAAGAGATTCTGAGGGACAAAAAGATGCCACTTAAATATCTTCTCTTTTCCCTCAAGTGGCTGCTGATCCACAAGGCGTGTTGCTATAACGTTGCTAGAGTTGAAAATCAAGGCTCGAGATGAACCTGAGATTCACAGTGAGGCCGTCGTCCTTCTCCAGTCAGATGCACCGCTGCTCTCCACACAGAAACAGATCGACTGCAAAACACAACATACCAAGTATGCTTATCTACTGCGCTTCTATGATGCTCACGGGCTACGACCTTTTAAACCTACAGAAAAATAAAATAATGGAATTACCTTCGATATTTGCGTTTCTTTCCCAAATTGTCTTTTTTTTGTTGGTACCAATAAGACCAGTGATAAGTATAACATTCTTGACATTTCAGTGCAAAACATTTAAGTTGAACTGTACAGATCTAGATCAGCTCCAGGTCAACATCTGTACCAATTTTCAGATTAGGCTTCAATTACTCTACATTTTGATGCCTAAAAATAGATAAAACAAACAAATGTTTAAAATATGAATTTTATAAGCTTACACATATTCTGTTAAAATGTTTCAGCACCACAGATTTTTCCACAGAACTGTGCCTTTGTTTTCTGAAGAGAAAGTGAGCATTTATTTATCTATCCGAGTTCTAAATCAGATCAGAATATCTGAAATGATGAACATAATTTAAATAGAAATAATTTGTTTTTAACAGCATTTTTAAATAGTTGTTTATCTTTTAGAAATGAATTTTTTTGTTTCATTATTTTAACTTCCTTAACATTCTAGTTATATAGTTCAATATGCAGATTTTTTTATTTCCAATTTTACTATTTTTCTTTACTAGTTGAATTATTGTTACCTTCATGCATTTAAATTATTTAAGATATTTGTATCCACTTTTAGACACTGTACATTACAGTATTCCACACCAATTTAAAAATTATTGTGAGACACCGAATTTAGTAGTTTATTTATTTTACTGTTTATGTGTATTATAGCTCACAGGTACCCCACCCAATTTATTATAAGTTCATTCATTCCTTCAGAACTTGGTTTTGTGTCCATCTCCTGCCTTGATCCTTGGTACTGATATTTCCTATATGTCACTGAAAGCAACAGTTTACGTGTGTTCCTCGAACGTGCCTTTTTGCAAGGCAGTGCACTGCTTCGTTCTGCTGAGGCACAGAGTGTGACAAGCTGAGTTTTTGTGTTAAGGTAAATAAAACTTTTTTTATTTGCAAAGACAACTCCGCATGTCATCTGTGCCCAGCAGGCGTGTTGCTAACATCATAGCAACACGCCTTATGTTGTATTGATTTTTACTCATTTTTACTTTCCATTCCTTCTCAACCTAACATATACAAGGAAACTCGTCACTTCTCTAAATGGAAGAAGAAACCTGTGATGAAGCTTTTCTACCAGAAAAATGCATCTTTAGGATCACTTATATAGTATTCATATTTAACCAATATTCCAGGAACATAATCCAGGAATATTGGTTCCAGGATGACTCCTGTATAATAATGGGCTGAATGAACAGGACCAACCTGCGTAGCGGACTACAGATCTCCGAGGGGAATGATTTCTTCGTTGATAAAAAACTCAATAGTCTCCTCCTCCCAGTCATCCACGTTGCTGTCCAGCTCATCGGTGTCCACACCTGAAGACATAGCAACATTTTAAAGACTGGTCTGAAAATCTGAGTGTTGGTTCAGCAAAATACAAGTGATTTCTCACCCCCCCTGAGCTCAAGGCGGAGGCTCTTCTGTTCATGATAGAGCTGCTGAGCTGCCTCCCGGTAGTGACGGTACTCCTCCATCATGGCCCTGCGCTTGTCCACCAGCTCCTGCTCTCACACACACACACACACACACACACACACACACACACACACACACACACACACACACAGCTTTATGAGAACTTTTAAATTTTTGTTTGACTTTCACAATCGACCATCCAAGGCAATACAAACCTGACTGATTTCTTTAGGATTATTGCACGCATCAACACGGTTTGCACTACTCAAATAAGGACATTTTTAATTGTAAAACTCACTCTTAAAGGGGCAGTATTTGTTTTCCAGGTATATAGTGCCATTTTGTAGCACCATCACATAACTTGCTTCAGTTGTTAAAAAATGATATTTTATATATAAAATTTGACTTAAAGCAGGAAGTAAAATTTATTTTAACCCTTTTATTTAAGTCCTTTTTGGACACTTATTGTTGTGGCAGGCTAGGTCCACCCAGGTATTTTGCGCAGCTGAATGGTTGCCACGGAGATGAAAGGATTTCTCAAACATGCATGAAAGAATGAATAAAACAATCTATGGAAGGTTTTTGATGAGGGAATAACATAATATTATGGAAAGCTCAGAAAAGTCAGTTTTACATCATGCTGCAGTTTTAAAAATGGAACCTGCAAAAACGATCAAAGAGAAAGACAGACTCATAGAGGACCAGATTAATGCATACATAATCAGATGCACAGAGAGCTGGATGGCTCAAAGCTACTCTGTTTAGCCATCTCTTTCCTAGATGAAGCGACTGAAGGAGCTAGAACTATCATCAACTCTTTAGTTGGTGGTGGCAGCTGGTACTGAGCCCGCTTCTGGATCTGCAGGAGATTGCCAGTTTTTCCTCTCCACTGTCGCCCCCTGCTGATCCAGGAGGAGTGAATGCTACAACTCAGTGACTTGATGTAATCTGCTAGTTTCCTTAGATTTCTTTTAAACAGCAACTACTACTGCTTCTCCACTCGTATCCAGATCTGGAACTACTTGGATCAAATTTTATAGATCCAAGTTTTTCCAAGTAGGAAATTAATACTACAAACCCTGCAATAAGCATAAACATCAGAACAGTAATGAAAAAAATCCAACCTTTGATGCCTTGGACTGGCTCAGACGATCCTTCTGTTCAAAGATCTTGGAATATTTCTTCAGATCTTTTTTTATCATCTGTAAGAAATTGGACATTTTTAATTCACAGAAGGCTCCACTAAGGTTTAGCAGGTGTGTGTTGTCTGCATGAAGAAGATCTAGGGTTGAGGTGGAAGCAAACCTTGATCTGATCTGAACTGAGCAAAGTGGGAGGTCTGGGCCTCCACAGCAGCTGACAGAAGCGATCCTTGTTGTTCTTCTGAAGCAGACGTCCCTGGAAGGTCCACAACCAGTACGCGTTGTCCACCTGAGGGAGACGTTAGCGGAAAATAAGTCTAGACCTGAGGACATGTCCCCTGGTCTGCCAGCAGGAGGCGTAACCAACCTTGTGGCTCCACCATGAGACGGAGGTGACGACGTATCGACCGGTGGGGTCCCACTCCACATCGGAGGCCATGTAGTGCTCTGCGATGTTCATCATGGTGCAGTCAGAGGTGTCCACAAAGGCCAGAGCCCCGTTCATACTGAACACACAAACACACACCAACAGGAAGGTCAGAACATCTGGAGGCATTCAGCAGTGCTGAGGAGGAGCAGGGCTGCAAGCCTCAGAACAGATTTAGAATCAGGAGCTTAGCTCTCATATGAGGTGTCAGAAAAATGTTTGCTTTTTCATCAGCGGCTGCTCGAGTTTGTTTCACATGAAAACATTTTGACCTCTGACCTCCTGAGTCCAGCCAGCACCATGAACTGTCCCTGTGGACTCCAGAAAATACTGTTTGCCTGCTGCTTGTCGAACATTTCTGCAGAGAAAACGGGACAAAAAAACAAAGAACTTTACGCATTAGATTAGAACAGACAGCATTCTTCTGTGCATCTGTTGTATTTACTCACTTATGAGCTCGATCTTGCCATTGTTTTTGACATGATAGAAGGAGGCGTTGATTCTCGGGGACTCTCCATGGAGAACGGCAAATTTGCTGCCATTTGGTTCCCAAGCAAATGCAATGATGCTTTCTGCAAAGAACAGAAGATTCACACATCAAAGTGTAAATATAAAAACTACACTGTAGACTGACATGAGATACTTCTCCAGCTGTCACACTTTAAAACCTTATAACCCCCCCCCCCCCCCCAAACTGGAAGGGGTAAAAGACAAGGAAGATAAAGGAACATAAAGGAATGGACAGAGCAGGGTCTACACTTTTACAAGCCATAGTGGTATTCTCTTTCTCCATGGCCTCTCCAAACTTCTACCACGCCCTAGTTTTTGCCTCAGCGACCACCTGAGCCGCATGCCGCTTCGCCCGCCGGTACCCATCAGCAGCTTCTGGAGTCCCACAGGCCAAAAAGGCCCGATAGGACTCCTTCTTCAGCTTGACAGCATCCCTCACCAAAGGTGTCCACCAACGGGTTTGAGGGTTGCCGCCGCGACAGGCACCAACAACCTTGCGGCCGCAGCTGCCTCGGCAATGGAGGCACGGAACATGGTCCATTCAGACTCAATGTCCCCCACCTCGCCCAGAACATGTTCGAAATTCTTCCGGAGATGGGAGTTAAAGCTCCGTCTCACAGGGGACTCCGCCAGACGTTCCCAGCAGACCCTCACTACATGTTTGGGCCTGCCAGGTCTGACCAGCTTCCTCCCCCACCACCGGAGCCAACTCACTTCCAGGTAGTATTCAGTGGACAGCTCCACACCTCTCTTCACCCGAGTGTCTAAGACATACGGCCGCAGATCCGATGACAAAATCGATCATCGAACTGCGGCCTAGGTTGTCCTGGTGCCAAGTGCACATATGGACACCCTTATGCTTGAACATGGTGTTTGTTACGGACAATCCGTGACGAGCACAGAAGTCCAACAACAGAATACCACTCAAGTTCAGATCGGGGCGGCCGTTCCTGTCTGCCCCAGTCAGCATAGCTCCTAGGATCATTGGGACACTCAAACCCCTCCACCACGATAAGGTGGCAGCCCTTATCATGGGCTGCCACCTTTTTACATTGACAGCTGCCAATGTAAAAAGCATACATAAAAAGCTGCAACCCTGCCACTTCAAAGGGGCGTTCACTCAACTACTCTTAAAACTACAGGAGGGTTAATACTCAGCTTGTTTGTTTTTACCTAGCTTTACTGCAGCTAAATATGACTTTCCGTAAAGTATTTAGCTAACAGAAAGAGTGCCAAGCTCCCAAATAAACATAAGTAAACTGACCAATAACATTTAGGATTAGAATGTACATGTGCACACACCCAGACTCACACAGATGCACGCTACGTACAAGATGTTTTGACACAAAATAGTTTTTATCCGCAACGTTGTTAATAGTAAAGACAGTTAGATAATAAAATAAAAAAAATCCAGGAACTTTTTTTTTTTACTTAAAAGAAAATTTCAAGGTATGCACAGTGCACTGGATTTCCAATACCAATCATTGAATTATGAAAGTGCTTTTGATTTATCACACAATTTCATTGGACCGTTGCGAACTACTCATCAGTTTGATTGGCTACCATTTGCCAGCAGGAAAAGCTGCGCCTTAGCTGCAGTATGCAAAATATGGGGGGAAAAGCAGCAGCTTATAGTCCAGAATTTACGATAATTTTAAATGTATACAGGCGGAAACTTGTCACGGTGCTCCCGATAAATCGTCCTTGATTTCCCTAATTTTGGGTTTTTGTCTGATACATTTCAAGGAGATCTAATCAATCTCCACACAGGTCTGGAATCAGCCACTGTCCCTTCTGTCAGAGCAGTCAGCCCTGACAGTCTGCACGTGATCTGGTGACCCCGACACACGTAGACAGGCCAATGGATGGAAAAATTATTGAAAAAGGAAAAGCATTTAGAAATTCAAATACTTTGAAAAGGCTTTTTTGATTTTCAACCTATCCAAAAATGAAAAACATTTAAACCAAATTCCAAACTTTTAGTAGCCTGGCCATTGCCTTCATGTGCAATTCCGCTCAAAAAAATTCTCACTTCCAGCACAGTTTAGCTTTCTTCCTTCTACTTGGATTATGTCCAATGGAATTTCTACCAGGCCAATCAGTGAATAGAAGGAGAAATTGAGAATGATGTTTTTGAATTGTTGTCTTCTTGCAGTTCAAGCAAAGGCAGTGGAGGAAGTGAAGGAAGCTTTTCAGTCCGTGTAGGCCAGTGTTTCTCAACCTTTTTTTGGCCAGCGCCCCCCTATCCATTGTCCAGGTCCCTTACTGCCCCCCATCAGAGAATTTGATGGGGGTGCTAATACACTGATTATTTTATTATCATTATTTCTATCGCTATTGCATATGTTTTGATTTTTAGTCCTGGACTTATCAAAAATAATTACCCAGAGAACAAAAAAGCCATGGGAATAGAAATCATTTTTACAGGCATCTACGAAAAATGCAATGAATGGACATTCAACCAAAAATTGGTAGGCCTAACAGCAGCCAATCAGAGTAGGAAAAATATTCTTGATCTGAGTCATTTTCTAGTTAAATATTACACAAATGAGCAGATTAAAGATGTACAATACCAGTTTAAATGTGGAACTATTTGCAAAAAGACTGAGCTCTGCAACACTAAAACATGGATAGAGCTTCAACTATGTCAATCATAGCTCTTCTTCTCTCCAATGTTTCTGTGAGTTTCTGGTGGTGCAGCTCTGTGCTGCCTTCAGGAAATGGGACATCAGAGTATCATCCATTCAATTTCATCTATGTGGCATTTACTGTGCAAACCAGAGCTTTCAGTGGAAAAACAAATGTTCCAGATATTTTTAATGCCATTCGAATATTTTACTGGACAGAAATGACAAAGAACAAATCTGGTTCTTAATCAAATCCTAATGAGTCAAATTGAAAGTGTCATGGAGTCACTTAACAGCATCATGATATTAACACCGTCATGAAAAATAATATTGAAGAAATAAATACATAAAATTTAATTAAAGACATAAATAAGTCATAAGTTCCTTACTGTTAGTCTATAAAATATATTTATTCTCAGTACTAGATGTGGTCCCAACAAACCCACTTCAACAATATTATCTTACCTTTTATCTGAAAATAGTGTCTGTTTGTTCTTGCCATACAGTCCTCTGTATTAATTATTGATCGAAAGGTCTTGCCATATTAGTTTATTCTTCTGTATTTACTTTAGTTTCTTAGCTAATTTTGTTCCTCATTCATTTCCATTCAGTTTTCTTTGATTAGTATTATCCTCTCTTGGTTTATTGTTGTCTTTAGTTTGTTTCCTGTTGCTAGATTTATTTTATCGCTTATTGACCATCAGTAATCTTCACTCATCACCTGCTGCGCCGCCTAATCGTCATGTGTTTCATCTGATTTGCCCTCATATTGATTTTTCACTGTTTACTACCAAATTCTCTGATCCTGATTCACATCTGGTTTGTTGCTTCGTTCCATGTCCCGATTCTCCCGTTTCAAAGTTTTGCATGTAAGGTAGAGGGCAGGGTAGGGTAGGGTATGAAACCCTAACCCATTTCATACCGGACCACTTGCAGCACCGATGTTAACTCTATAAAATGAACGCTCTCTATGGTGGCATCACCCATGGAGGGATTTCTTTACTTAACTTCGTTCATTTATCTGAGGGATACACAGAGAGGGTATCGTGATTTTAGTCATCACACGTTTATAAGAGCGATATTTTGTTGTCCTTCCATGAAAATGTGCAGCATCCAGACGGACAATAAAACACGTTTTAATACGAGTTGCTACTTCGACATGATCACAGCACTGACAAAAATCCTCAATAAAACATAAAATATTTGAAAATCAGACACCAGACAAGTGAATCACAGCAATGTCATCAGCCGGTGTAACGCTGAACTGATGTGGTGAAGCTACCAGGAGTACGGAGCTGCGCCAAGAAGCTACAAACACTGAAGAGAAGGAGAAGAATAGCTGCCATCGTTGCAGCCAGGCATGATTTAATGTTACGCAATACAGTTTTACCAAGTTTCTCAAAGTCTAAACTGGTACTGTTGTGCATATAAGGTGTAAAGTTTACCTTCGACCAAACGCCCCTCAAAGGAATTCCAGCGCCCCCCTTTTGTAAAAATTTCCACCAGCACCCCTGCCGTCCTCTGAATGACCCCGGGGGGCGGTACCGCCCCGTTGAGAAATGCTAGTGTAGGCCATGCTTCTAAATATTGAATTAAACATGAACAGACGCCTAGTTTTCATCAACTCTTCTTTACTGTGGAAGATGGTTGTTTACAGTGCAGGCAATGTCCTATAAGCTTCTTAGTGTTGAACTGGCACATTACATGCATCACGGGCAAACATTAGAAAAATTTAAAACCTCAACAGAGGCCATGCCTCCAGAAAGAAATCATTTGTCAACAGCAGAGAGCCCAAATTCCTCTGGACAAAGCAAAGTGTACAATAAGAGGTTTTTACCAAGATAAAGTTTTACTGACTAGGAGACCATGTTAATTGATTTTTTTGGGAGGAAGTTTTACCAACCCCGTAGTTTGTGCCTTTGTTCCTACCTTTCATCTCCACCACATCAACAGGAACTTGTTTCTCCCTCATTCTGAAAATTTCAAAGTTGGTAACAACGCCCTGTAACATGAAGAAAGATTTAGATTTTTTCAACTTATTTTTAATCCCAACAGGAGGTGCCTCCTTTTTAGGTACCTGTGTTCCTTTGGGAGTCCTGTCCACTTTCACACACAGGTAATCACCATTCCTCTGCCAGTGCAGCTTGCAGTCCACGACGTTGAACAGATTACGGACACGGATCTCCTGCCGGGAAGGCAACTGCATCAGAGTCACTCTTGCAGGGATGTCCTTGTCCTCAGGTACCCAGAATGCAATGATGTTGTCACCAGGAGACCAAGAAAAGTCCCTGCAGAAACACACACTTTCTCAATACACGTCAAAAAACTGCAACAGCAAGAAATAGTTGAAATAGAGAGAACGCTTACTTGATTCCATTGATCTTGAGACTTTTCTTGTCCAACAAGCCCATTGACTAAAACAATAAAAAAATATCCTTTAAGATCACATCTAAAACTATTTTAAAAATAAAACCTCTTATTTTGAGATTTCGTACTGGAGTTTCGTAGATGCTCAGAGTGTCGGTAGTCATCCTTGCAAAGAACTTCCCATCATGGCTCCATCTGAAAGCAGAAATCTACAGTTAGCCCAACTGTTCCTGCTGAAATGATGGCAGTCAGAGAAGTGCTGCTCTGACTTGAATATGGGCCAGTGAGCTGAACTCTCGCAGTGGAAGCCTCTCTTCTTCTGTCCTGTCAAGATGTCCCAGATGATGATGGCCTGTGGATCCTCCTTAGTGTCCATCAACGGACTGAAGGTCACTACGTACCTGACAGGCGGCAATACATACAAAGTAAAGGTTAAGACCACCAATCATGTTTACAGTGAAGAATCTCACATACCTGCTCGGCCCAGACACACAGGTCTCCAAAGATTTACTGAAATTAGTCTTTAAAGGTGTGGTTCCACAATCCCATTAAAAACCTTCATTACCTAGAATCCCTTGCTTAATCTCCCATGCCTCAACATGCTGTTCATAGAAGTGATATCTCCTAATGCTGTGCAAGTTGATCCTCCTCAATTTTGCAATCCTAGAATATTTCTGCTAAATGGATTGCGCACTATAAATATGATGTTTCTGATAAATTATTAATCTGTTAACTTTAGGGCTGTTGTAAATGAATATTTTAGTAATCGAGTTAGTAATAATCGTTAGAATTAACGAGTATTCTAAGAATTCTCGATTTTTCTAATTGAGTAATCGGATAAGAAAAATGTGAAAATAAAATATTGGTAAATCTAACAGCAGTGTTACTATTGGACATCAACATCAGTCCAATTTTCATATTTGAGCTTCCTGAACAATTACTTTTATGTAGTTTGAAAAATTAACCTGTAAAAATAGTAGCTCACTTTCTAAGTTAACCTGAAGAAAGGTTATACAAAATTCTGTAATTATATTCAATTTAATAATAAAGAGGCAGGCACACAGACACAAAATGTCTATACTCCAGCTTTTAGTTTATGTATTCATTTTCAGTCAATTTAATAGATGTACTTTCACCTTGTCCAGCCATCTATAGCTTTTGTGTACGTTTTAGCAATGGGATTTGACTCCGTTTGTCACACACAGAAACTCATCTACCAGCTATGTACTGCCACGATGCGCTCTGCCACCCATTTGTGCAAACTGGGATGAAATGAAATTTATTTTGCGGTTTATCCATAAAACTACACTTGCGTTAAACATAAACTACAAGAACAGCCGCCCACAGTATTCAGTCTATCTGCTCACCTGTATAAATACACCTGCAGCACTCTTCGCCGCCACCAAGCAGCAACTCTGATGCCTGTGCAGCTCATCCCTTTTCCTCGCACTGCGCAAGAGCGCGGCAACAAATCCTAAGCAATGTCGTGGGGAACTATAACGCTCTGAGACTGAATGGGGACGTTTGCGTGTTGTAGTGGAAAATGACCTCAGCAGTGAAACACGTCAAAATGCATCAACACAATGAATCTAATATGACATTTTAAAAACGAGCACTTGGCGGAGTTTGGCTACATTGAGGCCAAACTCCTCGATGTAGTCGTGCCACTCACCCGGAGGAGCAAGACGGTCAGAAAGCTAAACAAATAACCCAAAAAATAATTTAAGTCTTTAAGCTGGAGGTGTAAGACGCTGGTTCTGCTCCCCCTGTTGGACAGCCGCTACGCACTACTGGGACGTAATATTTCACACACATGGCGCCGCTCAAGCTCCCCCGGCAGTGAACTCACACCGAATGTCTCCTTAAAGCTGCAGCATGAAACTTAAACTAAGTTTTTACATATGGATTAAAACTTTCGCTGTCCTAAGAGATAATCTCTGAAAAAAATAATCAATCGCCTCTGCCTCCTTTCTATGTTCTGCAGAATTACTCAGCTCAGTCAGAAACAGCCAATCAGAGCCAGCATTAATCAGCTGGCCAGGCTCTCAGGAAGTTTTGATTTAGTGACTCAGGATTGTTTATTTTGATGCAACCTGCATTTGACTTTGAATCAATGTTTTTTTTTTACTTTATTTGATATAGGAAGTGTTGTGAGATTTATTTGCATAATTTATGGTACTGAGAACCTTATCGTTAAATATTATTTTACTTATTACAGGATTATCAGTTGTCCTTTTGACTGAATAGCTGCTGTATTGTGCCTGCATATATTTTCCATGTTTTATGTCTAAGTTAGGTGAACTTTTTACCAGATAATTCTTTTAATTTTGCCAGATCACATAATAGCAATTATACCTACAGCAAAAAATTAACAGCCAGTGCATGTGATCAGCAATGATTGGTGATTGGCAGTGACCGACCCTCATGGGTGATCGTTATCGGAATCGACAGCAAAAAACCTGCTTGGAGCATCCCTGTCCCAGGAAAACTAGATGTTATGCTGCTAACACTTAGCTTTCGTCAACAATTCATAGGCGGAAGTGAGAGAGCTGAGCAACACAAATAATGACCCGGCCGGAACACGGTGCGCTAAATAATAAAACATAATTTAACGAAGCTTTGAGACAGATTAATTTCCCCCCAGGAATTTTAATAATCGAGGTACTTGAATCATTCGAGGAATCATTACAGCCCTAGCTAACTTACATCTGCACAGTGAGAATAATTGATGAGAATTACAAACAATGTTCAAACTTTGTCATTGGTGTGACCTCAACCAGCTTTAGAGTGGGTTAAAGAATGGTGAAATAAGACCAGCTACCATTCGTTTCACAATAATTTACAGAAGTCTCATCATTTAAGTACTATTTTATAATTGGACGATTTTAATAATGTAATGCAAGTGCTGATCATAGCTAAGAGGAGATTAAGGGTTTATGGTAGTAAAGCTTCAGGTCGCAAACACTCTGGGTAACACTTAAAAGACACACCTTTAAAAGTGACTGATACAAACCCAGGGTTCGATTATTTCTACTTAACCTTTACTTAAAAGAAGAAAAACATTAAAACTCTTGCAATACAATTTTAAATAAAACCCACAAAATAACATAAACAGATTGAAAGCACTGGTCAAAAACTTTTGTAATGACTTATTGAAAGTAGACAGTGGGATGAAGACATGAAGCTTCAGCAAATTTTAATTTTTTTTCCCATTTTCTAGGTGCACAAACGTGAACACCAAAAGGCTGTGATGAAAAAGTTGCTTGAGTGTAAACTGTGGCAATTAATGGAAATTTTAAGATGCCTGCAAAGATGAAATGAATGTTTGCCAATTCTGTTTTTGCTGAATTAGCAAACTTTCCCTCACTCTGTGAAAGCAGAGTTTGCTGAAAAGACAGACTACAGTGTGTCAGAGGTGTCGGGTTAATCGAGAATGTTTCTGAAGGCATAGGATGGTTAAAACCTGATGTGAATTTAGAAATCATCAATTAAATGTGAATGTAACAAGACGGTGAGCTGCCAAGTCGAGCATCAAGTCTGACTTCTGAACCTGCATAGTTACCTCTCACATGGTGAGAAGTCAATGAGAGATACGCCCTGATGGCTGAACCTCTGGATCTGCTTGAACTTCTCTCCACCCCACAGTGCAATGCCTCGCTGGTGGAAGGTTGCCAGGTAGGTGCCTTTGGGAGACCAGCGGACGTATGTCTCTGTCCAGCGCTGCATCCAAACACAAACAGTTAAGCCTTCTGCATGCCTTCCTGATAAGATCTACCTTACATGAAGCTGTCGGGTAACTCACCGCTCGCTCCTCAGCCAAGATGGGATCTTTCGCATCATTTGAGAAGATGGCTGTCCTCTCTCCAGCTTCATAGATGACACTGTACTGGTCACGACAGTCTGAGTCCTCAATCCAGTGACGCATATTACCCTGAACAGGAAACCAGAGGTAAGAAACCAAATTCATTTCCAAATAAACTGAGATCGAGAGATGATTGAGTAAAACTCACAAAATCTTTAAAGGGCTGTTTCTCTGGAGCTTCCCACTCATCACTGATGTTCATGTACCTGAAACCAAGAGTAAAAAAAGAATGGGCTTTTAATTAACGTTATAATGATAGATGTCTGCCTGTCACTCTGTTGTCTGATATGTCACATACTTGTCAAAGTCAGTGAAGAGGTTAACTCTGAATGTATGCTGTTTGTCCAGTTTGTAGCCATCTGCATTCTTCACCGCCTCCACAGCCTGAGTGGGGGCAGCATACTCCAGAAAGATGTATCTACAAAGAGCAAGAGAGCGTTTCATGTCTTCAACTGGCACAAAAAGCAACAAATCAAGCAGAGCAGGAAGCTCATGGGGTCATACCCTTTGGTCATGCCGTCGGCTTCTGGATAAAACTCAGTTGTGATCTTGCCGAACTTGGAGAAGATTTTGTGTATGACATTCTTGAGTTTTTCCAGCCGCTCCGGGCCCACCTGCGGGACGTTGTCCACCACTACCACTGAGTCGATCCCGTCAGCCTCCTGGGGTTTGTCCCGTAAGATGTCCTCCAGAAGTTCTGACATATTCACACAACATAATAAGAATAAGAATAATTGGAGAGCGAGAAAGACAGAGAAGCAGGAGTGACTTATCTGTTCAGGCAGAAAACATCTGCTCTACTTCAGCCTGCTGCTTCACAACCTGCTGACTTTTCATTTATTCCACAAAACAAACATGAAGATCTTTATGGATTTTTTTTTACAGCTACCATTTAAATATGCATAGCTTTAATAAATATCATATCTACAATGTTGTTTAAAACTATATTACTTCCAAAAGCTAATTGGGTGAAACCAACACTTTAAGGTACTTATAATTGTATCATTTGTGCTGTATATCAATGAGGTATGAGGTTCACTTAAGTTTGTTTTTAACCTTCCACTGACATCAGTCACATTTTTGCTGTATGAATTTAAACCTTGATCCGTCGCAGTTTGGACCATCATCAATCTTCACTTCCAGCTTCCTCACACCAACATACTTCCATTTCCAAGTACTCAATAGTCACGTATTATTTTACTACCAGAGATATTGAGCATTTATTAAAGAAGCAATCAAATAAATGATAAACTCTTGTTTTAGTTTGACAGTATATTACAATTCAGAAGATCTCATAATCCAATTTCTTTGAATTGCAGTTCTGATTTCTGTTTGGGCCTTCTGACTATGACATAGAAATCATGACTGCAAATAAAACCAAAATAAGTATGAGCAACCTCCTGCTGGCAGATATAATTTATTTAAGCTAGTTAATTACTTTATGGAAAATTTCTTTAAATCATCTTAAATTGGCTATTCTAGTGGCAGGGAGCTCATTTTCATACTCAAAACTTGGGTATAAAAAGACCTAAACACATGGACTAAATATGGAAAGGCTGGATTGAAATTTAATCAATTAAGTTCATAACTAAGGTGAAATTTTAAGGTTTCACAAGTCAACTGACAATTTTTTTCATTGTTTAACATTGATCAACGGTCAATACGACAAGCATAAAAATCTTTTTTAATACACCAAAACTAGATTTTAGTCGAGAAATGCATCAACCAACAGCATGTATTTTCATACACAAATGAAACTTAGGTAAATGCTGGGAAAACATTATTTGATCCTTGATTTACAATATAATAATCGTATAATTCCCTGCATCATCAGAAGGACCTGCAGCATATTTAGTTTCTGCCAGAAAATCCTTCAGCGCTGAATCTATGGCAAAATTCCAATAGAAAATGTTTTATATATAAGAAAATGATTCCTGCGATGGACTGAACCCCGCTTCTTGCCCGAAACACCAGCAACCCTCCTTACACCCTTGTCCCCACTAGGAAAAATGGATGAATGAAAGAAATTTATTCTTACTCAATTTTATTTTCAGTTACAATAATTTATTACATATCCATTTTATAAATACACTTAAACTAAAAACACTCTTAATGCATAGATGCCATTGCCCCAAGTCCAAGTGAGACTCTTTTACTATAGCTCTATTTAAGAGATTTAATGATTCTACAGCTTGATGATATTGAAGACTTTTTTCCTGTAATAACAGTTACAGCCAAACACAAAGATGTCACAGGTGTAAATAGATGGAGAACAACCGCGTTTATAATATTTAAAATTAAGTTTGCATATTTCATGTACTGCGTAACCGGCTCTTTCTGAACACTTCACAGTTTTAACAAAATAGGTCAGAGCACATTTTACATGCAGAACAAACCTCTGGGTTGCAATCTGAAATGTCACCAGATGTTTCAATACCAGATGAAACGAAAAGTTTTATCATATGAAACGAAAGTTACAGTTTTTATTTTTGGCCTTGATTAATACATCAAATATTTATCAAGACTTACAAATATAACGTATAATGGGTTTTTAAAAAAAGACAACTTCAGAGCGAGGGGCTGTGGGGGTCTGCGTGAGGCTAAAACGGTCGTTTAAGGGAGGGGGTCCTCAAAGAGAATGATGTTTCAGTTCATTACAGACTGAACCTTATGGTAAAAATATAACCATTAAGTTAGAGTAAATAAAATGAGATATTGTCAGGTGTCTGAAATTTTAGGTACCAACACAGTTGATCTCTCAGCTAACAATTAGCAACAGGCCAGAAAGCCGGCGTATTTCCTGCCTTCGCTCACCCTCATCCTCGATGTCGTCCTCGAAGTCCTCCGGGTCGCTGAAGGAGGGCTCCTCCTCCTCGTACTCAGGGTCGTCTACCATAGCCAACGTATCTTGCATTTACCAGGGCAAGAGATCAAATGTCTGTCAAAAAGGGAACGGAATTCCTGGAAAACGTGAGGCTAACTGTGCTCGGCCGGTGTGGCACCATGTGCGAAAATGGACGAAGAGGCGGAAACGGAGCGCCGGAAGCGGCTCCGAGGCGCGTGGGAAGAAAACCTAGATCTGTAAACTAAAATGATGGGTAGATAGCCTCATACTTTGACTGTATAACCCATCGAACTACTTATAGATCAACAAAGTGTCTCGCCTTTTTTTGTGAATGCGAGTTCAGTTCTCGCGAGAAAAAGTCGAGCTTAGTCTGAATTAAACATATCAAGCGAATACGTATTTTAGCTATCTGTGGCTCTTGGTGTTAAACCGAATGCCTGCATAACTTTAATAGATTTTATAACTTGCTAGAGACATGGACAGCCAATGTGTTTCCATCCTGCCCCGCGTCTGTGGAGTTCTGTTGGTGTCAGGAAGCTCTCTCCCTGATGACACCAGTCTGGAGAAACTACTGGACTGGTTTACAACTGTCGCGCAGACTGGTCAGTAAGATCGACATTCTCCTAGCTTAGACCTATCTATATAAAAAATGTCATAACAGAATTAAAGTTGTCATTCAGTTCCAGAACTATCTGTACCCCTTGAACTTCTTTTTTTTATCGTAGTGATAAAAAATAAATCTGAAAAGTGTGGTACTTTGTATCTAGCTCCCTTTGCTTTTATTCCCTTAATTAAAATGACTTAAAAAATTACCTGATTAGAAAATGTAGTCAATCAATTGACTAAATTGATTGACTAAAATTTAGTCAATCAATTGACAACATTTTCTGTATGTAATCAATATATACATACAGAAATCCACAGCTGGGCAGAGAGAATCTTTCAGGAGAAAAACTAGTCTATATAAACAGTGAAGGTTGAAAAAAGCCATTAAAAACAGTTTGCAGTTGGCAAGACCTAGTATGAGACAGAGAGGTATTGAGATTAACTTGCCTTCCACACTTCCAGCTAAACGATTTAATCCCAAACATGCAGGGCAGGATCAGAGGTCTCAAATTCATTTTGGGCCACATCAAGATCATGAATATTCTCTTTGAATTGATCAGATCCATTAGCAAACCATTAAAATATTGATAATAGTCACTGCATTCAATAAGTACTTAAGATAAAATAATATTGAACTTCTTTTACATTGATCAGTCCATTCAGAATTTTGCAATTCTGTTTGTAATTTTTAATTTTTTTTATTTTTTTTGCAATAAGAATCAAAGAGGGGAGTCGGGGCAGGGAATGTGCTGATCGACCACATAAAATTCAACAAAAAAATAATTGATGTATTTGGTTGTAGTGTCATAAAAGAGGTTTTCTGTTCAATTTCAACTTGTCTGTGTTTTCATTTCGTTAAGGCCCATCTCTGTTGGAGGCGTGTCCATGTCTGGTTGATTTCGTCTCCAAGGTGGCCTTTAACTACGCTTCAGGCTCCAGCATCCTTTCTTTCACTCTGAAGCTCACTGGCTTGATTGGTGCTTCTGAAGATGGCTTTAAAGTTCTGAAGGTACAACTAAAGAATCCAAACAGCCCCCAACCTGGTATTCCATTCTCTCATCCCTCCATCTCACTCTCTAATGTGCAGGAGTGCTCTGTGTTGAAACTGGTCTTTAATCCTCAACACTGGCAAGAGGCAGGACTTTGGGAGGATCCGTGTCTGCGGATTGGCTGGATCCAGGGTCTAAAGATGATTCTGCAGCACTCAGAAGCTCTCAGTTTTTTTGCGCAAGCAGGTAATTCATCACATAGGACATTTGACCTTCTTTTGTTCACTTTGCTTAATAAGAGTTTTACAAAGAGACTGGCGGTGTTCCTTTATTGTCTGCAGATCTTATTGAACCACTCCTTCAACTTCAGACAGACCCAAGCCTTTTTGTTGCTTCAGCTGCCAATCAGACACTCGCTCAAGTCCTGCTTCTCTGTCAGTCTCTATCCTCTGTGGGTCATAATGGTTCAAAAAATAGAGACTTAGAACACAACAGTGTGAGTATGGAAACCACCCAGAATTACAGTGGTATAATCACAAAGGTCTCTGAATATCTGAACAAGTCAGTGGTTCTGAAGGAAATTTCACAGCTTCCTGGAAGCCAGCAGATCCTCAGGCTGCTGGCCATGCTCCTGGTCCGGGTCGGGCCTCCTCTGAGGGACACACTGTTGCTGGCTGTCATGAACTCTCTGGAGGAACTGGTGACAACAAGCTGCAGTCAGCTCACAGTTCCTCTCTTGGATGTCATCCTGGCTGCAAACAGGTGAGATCATTTAATCAGGTGTTAAACTGCTGTTAAATGCAGCTAGCAGTCTCTGCTCTAGCATTAAAGCACCAGCATTAGATCTACATTAGATCTGTTTTAGCCCAGTAGCTAACTTGCTAGTGTATCCTATAAGCTAATGGCAAGCTTTATGCTGTGCAGTACTGAAATAGTTGGCAGTCAATAACCACAGTTCACTGAAGCACATGTATTTCATCCAGCTAAAACAATTACTTAAATTCTGATACCAGACCAAAACAAAAAGGAAAATGATTTTCTGGGTAAATATAAAACTTTATATATATCAAGAAATCTCATGCCTGTCAACCTCTTGTGCAAAAGTTTCAATCCTCCCCTAATTTCTTCATACTTATCTAATGAGCTAAATAAAAAACTGAGAAACAAAGTATCACTAAAAAAGTGAAACAACAATGATAAGATTATTAAGTATCAAAAATCCTTAAAAAATTAAGCCTATAGACCAGGGGTGCCCAAAGTGGGTTCTCGAGGGCCGGCATCCTGCATGTCTCTCCCTTGTGGTAGCAACAACCTTTTCAGCAAGTCAATGTTCTTCTTAGGCCTCGAGGACCCACTTTGGGCACCCCTGCTTATAGAAGCATAAATATAGATAGGTTAGGGTAACTGAAGCCAGTCTAACTAGACTAAGATTTATCAAAAAGGAAAGTTTTAAGCCTAGTCTTAAAAGTTTTCAGGGAGTCCGTCTTACAGACTAAAACTGGAATCTGCTTCCAGAGGAGAGAAGCCTGAGAACTAAAAGATCTTCCTCTCATTCTACTGCTAGAACAGGGGTGGGCAATCCTGGTCCTGGAGGGCCGGTGTCCTGCAACTCTCTTCCTGGTCCAACACACTTGAATCCAACAGCTGAATCACCTCCTAAGTGCAGTCAAGTTTTCCAGAGTCCTGGTAACGACCTCATTATTTGACTCAGGTGTGTTGAAGAAGAGACGCATCTAAAAATTGCGGGAGACCCTCCAGGCCTGGAGCTGCCCACCCCTGTGCTAGAACCTCTAGGAAGCAGCAGTAAAGCAGCAGTCTGAGAGTGAAGTGCTCTGGACCATGAATCACATCAGGAATGGGAAGCTAATATCAGAGAAATATGATCTCTCTGTAATTTTCATCAGATCCTTCATTTGCTTTTTAAAACTTTCTATGCTGCAATCAAAGTGGGCATAGCGAGGCTGAGTGGATAAGCTAACATTCATGGAAGTCAAAGCAGTTCTTTGCGGAATGCATACTGGCTGGGCTGTTACGATGATTTAAGAAACATAATGTGTAGTCCTACTATAGTCCAGCTTTGAAGTAACAAAGGCATGCTATGGGCTTTCTGCAGCACTCTGGGGGAACATAGTTTTTAATTTTCAAGTTTTAGAGAGTGAAGATCTTGAAATTTGTTTTAAGGAGTTTAAATAAGATTAGTTAGATTTAGGTGGTGTGAGAAAAAGCAGCAAACAGGAATAGTCCAAAGAAAAAACACTTGAAAGACCTCAAATAGGCTGTAGAACCTCATCTCCTAGAGGGCAGTTAGTGTATTTAAATATTGTATACATGGATTGCAAGATAACTATATCAAATGTCACTTGTCACTGTAGAATATAAAAACATTTTTTAAACTAAAAAAAAACTTTCTTAAAAAAAGTAATTGGAATGAATGAAGCTGGACCAGTTTCTTTCCACACTTTTAATTTTGACTATACATGTGTGTTAACAACTCCACATTAAACTTTAAAGTGCTTAAAAATGAATAATTTTGTTTTAAGCACAGATTTTGAAGGATTCATAAAGAAGAAACAGATTATTGAAACTAATGTCCTTCACTGTTAAATTTTAATGAATGGATTATATTTATTTGCACAGTGGACTTAGGGACGATTGTGTCCCAAAGCAGCGACTCATCCGACTTTTGTGGGCCATGTTGAACATGAAGAAGCCGGATGATGTTATGCAGGCTGCAGCTGCTGTGCTACGCAGCCACCAGAGGTGAGTGTAGCAGTAAGCTAGAAAACCTTTGATTTTCCTGTTAAAGCAGAACCTGCTATCTGGTCCATCTTCCTCTGTGTTCAGTGACCCCGCCCTCTCTGCCCACTCTGCTCGAGTCCTGCTGCTACCCCTGGACATCGTTACTGGTGTCTCCTTACTGGATGAGAACTCCACAGGTGAACAAACGACATTGGTGTGTTTTTACTTGTGTAATAAATGTTTATTAACTCCCTTTAAGAGCATGTTGTCGAATCCTGCAGAAGGAGAGCTTCGAATTTTAATAACTGAGCAGCTTAAGAGGAAAAGCTGCATCTCCATGATTTGTGTATGTCTATCAAACATACCTCAGATCACACTAATGGTGAGTAAAATCAGCAGATAAAAGGAGCATCAGTTATTTTTATTCCATGTTGAAACTGTCAAACTTGGATCTGTTCCCCCCCAGGCTTCGGACCGCCTCCCGTGTCCTCAGAGGCTAATTGTTACTGCAGTTTTGTTGTTACTGAGGCTGTGCTGTGTGGACTCCTCATCTTCATCAGCTGGCTGTGTTGAAGTTGTCAGATTTATTACAGGGAACAGCAAAGTTCAGAAATGTGCCCTGGAGGCTCTGTTAGTGCTCAGCAAGAGTCCAGGTAAAACTCTGATTCTTCCAAACACTGCAAAGCATCCAACATCTCTTCTCTGTCACTCTGTGTTCAAGCTGGTGGGTGATCAGACAGGAAAAGCAGCAACAGGCAGGTTTTACCAAGCTTAAAGGAGTAGTATTATGTATTTTCTAGGCACATTGTGCCATTATTAAAAATGCAATAAATCTCCAATATGACTTAAAAGAAATTTGACTTTGTAACACCTTGAAATTGAGCCTCTGTCTCTTTAAAAACTCCTGCTCTTTCTGAAACTCCACCTTCAGGAAGTCATCACAACATGGCTCCTTGATTAGGACTTTAACAATGTTTTCAGAAACTTCTCAGCATTTCACTGAGAAGTAGTTCCTATGAGTTCAACTGATGTGCAGTTCCAACAGGTGTTTGCTAATTGCTTCTGGCTAGTCTGAAGGAGCTGCGTGAGGGGGGGTGACAGGGGGGATCTCTGTGAGGCAGAAGCTCCGTAGCTTCTGTGGTAGAAGCTACCGCAGCCTCAGAGCTGCGCTTTGAAGGCCAGGAGTTTTCCACAGCTAAATGGTTGCCATGGAGATTAAAGGATTTCTTAAATATAAATGAATCAATGCAACACTCTAGGTCTAATTTTGAAAAGGGAATAATGTTATAACATGATGTAAAGTTAAATCTTACATAATACTTTCACCTTAAATCAAATTAAAACCTGAATTTTTAATTTGTATTTTTACATTTTATTCTATGCTGAACAATTTTGTAAGTTTTTTTTGTCTGTCGCTATTGTATTTTTTAATTTTTCTCCACGTTACTATTTATCTTTTTAGATAAATAATGGAAACTAAGCCCACAATTTAAAATGCTGGCATTTATTTTAAATAATTTATATGTTTGTTTATTTTTATGTTGCTTTATAACTTATCTTCATTTCACTTTCAGCTAAAGTAAATTCATTTGTATTTTTAAAATGTAATATTTTTACCAGAACTTTTTATTTTTACATCTGTGTTCATTTTTACATTTCATATGACCTTAAATTCTAGTTATTTAATTATTATTTCATGTAGCAGACCCCCCAAATGAAGGATTGTGGCTTTACTGATGAACAGTGAGGTTTATTGGAAGTAAACCCTGAATTTCACAATAAGAGCTGTATGTAAGACAGTGTAAGCTACCAAAACACACCTTTACAACCGTAACGTTTGAACCAAAAAATAACATTCACTACTAAAATATCAACTCTTATTCAAAAACTATACCAGTATTCATATACAATAACACAAATTTACAATTTCAACCAATAAATAATAGAATATGAGAGGCCTATCGGCCAAAACCTACAAGATCCTTTCAAAATTAAAGCGCACCGCCGGTTTGTGTTGGATTCACACTTTCAGTTTATTTCCAGCGGCTGTAAAAGTTTAAAGCTTTGTGTTAATTCATTTGCAAAAGGAAATTATGTATCTGAAAATAAATTAAAATATATTGTGTGACAGTATATCCTGTAAACCACAAATGTGCAACCTCAATTAAAATTGGTGACATTTGACAGGCAAAAACTCTTTCTAATTCCATAAATAATTCGTTACCAGTGACTACTCTCACTTCAAGGTGACACTGTCTCTAGAAGACACCCACCAAATGTCATCCAGATTTGATGATGTTAGACTTGCAATCCGGAAGAAGAAACATAACTAATTTGGCGAGCTATTGAAGTTTCATAAATCAGATTAAGTTTTCCCAAATCACAAACTGTTTTAATTATTCAGCTATTAGCACTTAAGAATCAAACCCATGTTTGTTTTGTTGAGTTGTAGTAGTTTTGGAACTGGTGTGTTTTTAATGCGTTCCAGAGATGAATAGTACTAATATGGTCCTTCTATGAAGTTTCATAAAACAAAGAAAGGTTTCACAAATCACCCATTTGTTTATCTATATTCTGCTAGTTTACAATAATCTAGTCCAAGTTTGAAATGTCTGTGGTTGCAGTTTTTAAAGTAGAGCAAATTAAAGATGCTCAGGATAGTGTAAAATCAAGTCAAATTTACAAATTCAGTTTTGTTGCCTCAAAAATTTTTTAAAAGAAAAATGACTAAGTCTCTCATTCTTTCTTGGTTATCAAAATCTGAAGTTCAGATCACATTAATGCATCCACTAATTATTTAGCTGAAGAAAAACACAAAGTTAACATATAAGGAATAAAACTTAACAAAACAATTACAAATGTCTTCTTTTGATGGGCTTTAAATTTGAAATGAGACTTTAGAGGTGGATGGCAATTGCTGGGTGTCTTCTAGAGGTGTCCCAGTGTCGCCCTAAAGAGAGAGAAGTCACTGGTAACTTTTACAGCCGCTGGAAAGAAGCTTAAAGTGTGAATCAAACATAAACCGGAGGTGAGCTTTATTTTTGAAAGGATCTTGTAAAGCAGGGCGCCATAACTTGTGCCGTTGTGCACGTCAAACTCGAGTGCAGGCTGGCTCTACTGTCACTTCCGAAGAGAAATGACAGTAAAAGACTTTGATAGTACATGTGAGAGAGTTTGAACGTTTTGGTCTGTTGGGCCTCTCATAACAGAAATATCCTTATTTATAAAGTAAACATACTTTGTGCCTCTATCAATGGGGCCGCTAATAATACATTTTAACAACGTTGTTGCAACTTGTCTTCCGTTCTTTTCTGTTGCTAAGCTGCTGTTCTATAATTTAAACAGCAGAAGTTGTCTCATCAAAATAAAGGCATAAAATCAAAAACCAGAAGTCGACCATATATTGTACAAATAAAACGAAATAAAGATAAATGCTAAAAAGGGGGTACAACAAATAAGGAGCTTAATTTTGAGTTATTTACATTTTAAATATCTAATCTGGTATCTTCTGCTGTGGTTGTTTAGTTGTTTTGTTCCTTTGTAAGCTATTTGAAGCACTTTGTGTAATATTTTAAAATGTTGTGGTACTTCATGCAAAACAAAAGCTGACTGAGTTCAGTAGGGTCATCTTATATTCTTCCTGTTTTTGTTTATTCTCAGGAGTGAAGATGGTTCTGGTTGAGGTCTTCAAAGTTCTAACTGAATATTTAAATAGTCCTTCATCTGACCCATCTGTAAGTTTGTGTACATTTGACACTAGTCACATTTCAGCAAGGACTCCGAAATTAAAAAAAATTGGGGCCCTGTCATTTATAAAATTAATCGTATTGTGTTTTCTAAAATTGTTTTTAGCAGTAAAAATTAAATGTTACCCCTCCCAGACCAAAAAGCCCACATTCATATTTGCCCTGAACCCCCATGGATCTGCATGAAATGGTTTGTTCCTGCTTGAAGGTGATGGTGTTCAGCAGGAGTCGGTAGAAGATAAGAATGACTGGTAGTTACTATGCTGCCAAGGAAAATTATAAAGTCAGGTTTAAAAAAATTGATAAATTGAGAGAGAAAAAGACGAGTGTCAATTTGTAACAGTTTTTTCCTGTTACAAAAAGAGAGAGGTGGGTACACTATGTAAGATTATCAACCATTTAGCACAGTTGGTGTAGCTACAGACTACTGTTTGCCTCCATTTCACTAACATCTAATGAACAAAAGAAAAAAATGTACTAATACCAATTACCATTCATATATTTAACTGGTACCTGTGCCTTTTACCACACTTAGCAGATGAGTCAGTCAGCAGCATCTCTAACCCAATGCCCTCCTGACCTGTCCTCTCCTAAGTGAAATTAAAGCTGCAGTATGTAACTTTTATTTAAAAAATTATTTTTTGGGGGGGGTTAAAACTGTCATTATGATGTGACAGTATGACATGAGAGATAATCTGTGAAAAACTAATTTCCTCTGCCTCTCCCAGTGCTATCTAGAAACAACCAATCAGAGGCAGGAGGCGGGTTTTAGTGCTGCAAATCACAATCTCACGTGGCTGCTCATCGTTCCTCCCCATTTCTCTGTGCTATGCTGCAGCTGGCACAGCCTGTTGTGAATGATCAGTTTAGTTAGAATAGCTACCAATGATGGCAGATAAACTATTTTCCTGTAACAATAAGTTGTTTCTCCACCATTAACACATTTAGCAGTGAGTGAATGAGGTTGATTGACAGTGCTAAGACCCTCCTCCTGGTTCTGATTGGTTGTTTTTGGCCAGAACATTGCATTACTTTAGCTAACAATAGTAGTTCAGGGAGCAGGTGGAGAAGATTGATCTTTTCACAGATTATCTGTCTCATGACAAACTGTCACAACATGGTGACAACTTGAACAAGTATGGAAAAAACATATTTTTTTATTAAAGTTATATACTGCAGCTTGAACAAAATGCAACTTCATAGAATTTTTGAGAAGTCTGGATTGCTTCATGTGTATTTTGCATGTTGCCTATGACTGTTGCTGCTGGAGAGAGACATTTCAGTAAGCTAAAGCTAATAATAATTAAAAATGTAATTAAATTATTTGCATACTGTATATGGACTGTTGCATGTGAAATTCTCGAGCAATAAATATTGTACTAGTATCAGTATTGGACCAAAGAAAGCAAGGCAGTTGCTTTCTTTGTGAAGCTTTTCATGGGTCAAATAGACTCAAGAAACTGTAATAGCAGCCGCACAGGGGGGCCCAATTACATTTTTTGTCATGGAGCCCAAGATTCCTAGCGGCACCCCTGCATTTCAGAAAATACTTAAAGGATTTTAAGTTTAATTTGTTATAATAGTGACACATAATTGAATATTTACATGTAATTATGCTGGATTCTACCTGTCGATTCATTTTTATACCTTGTCCCTTGGTATAAAAAGGGACAAGTGGATAATCATTTTGTTATCCACAAAATGATTCCTAGAGGAACAGTTGATTATTAAAGAATTAGCTTGCACCACCCATCCGTGCTCCTCTCTGGATATTGAAGATAGTTATGGTGTTCCGCAAGCCTCGAGTTGGATCTGTTTTTGTTTTTATCTTAGTGATGTTTGGATCCGATCAGTGACAGTCCCTGAGGAAACTCAACTCCCAATACCTGTTGCTGGTTTACTCGTCCCTAAATTAAATGTTGTTTACTTGGTTCACACTGCTGCAGAGGAAACTGCTGGAGGAATTTCAAATTGAAACATATATTTTGAATCTGACCCATCTGTAAATCATATTGTTCTGTTTATGACCATGTGGTCACCAGTCAGATCTGATATAGCTGAAGGTTATCCAGTTCCCTTCCAGTGGATAATTCCAGATCATGATGACTGCTCAGATTTTATCTCTAGTAAAGTTCTCAGAAAAGTATCACAACATAAAAAAAATTCAAAGTTGAGAACTAAAATAGAAGAAGTGCCTGTTTTGACCTATTTTTTATGTCTTTGAAATATCTTTGTGTTTATGCGCCAGGTGCTCCAGAAGTCCTACCAAGTTGTGATAAAGTGGGTGGGTGTTTGTCCAGATCTGTCCTGCATCACAGACCAGCTCAGAGAAGGTACAGCTCTTGGATTTGGCCCTGTGTGACAGGAAGCATGTGTAGACAGATAGTATTTCCTCTCTCCTCGCTGCTAGGTTTCATCCAGGCGGTGAGAAAGCGTGCTTGTGACACGCGCTGGGAGGCCAGAGACTCCACGGTGGAGTTTCTGGGTCACTTGGTGGGGGTGCCCTCATGCTGGACATTCACTGAACAGGAGACGGAACCATTAGATGTTCTCCTGGGCGGCCGCAGATTTACGGTTCCTCTCCTCAAGGAGGCGCTGCAGGATCCAGAGAGCTATGTGAGAGCCAGCTCCATCTCTGCTCTGGCACAGACACTGGCACCCAGCTGGCAGGACGGGACAGCATTAACACAGGAGCAGGTTGCCAGAAACGGCAGATTTTCCAATCCCACCCAAAATTCAGTGCCATTTTTCATGACCTGAAGTTCTTTGTTCCTTCCAGGAGGACATAGTAGCCCAACTGCAGGAGGTTCTCTTCCAGGACTCGGAGGGATTTGCCAGGAGGGCTGCTGTGAAGTACTTCACAGCCTGGTTCTCCGCTTGTTCCTCGCCTTCCTCCTGCTGGCTCCTCATGCAGTCTATGCCGACCGTCCTCTCTCAGGGTGTCGCTGATCTGGACTGGGAGGTCAAACTTCACACCCTGGAGTTGGCAGAGCTGCTGCTGGACCGAGCCTTTCCGGATCCTTCTCCATCTCATTCCTATGCTGTGATGTCTGACCAAGACCACAGACTTCCCATTGCAGGTCAGCAGTCAGACCTGCTCAGCAGCTTGAAGAATTTGGTCGATTGGGGAGTGGTCTCAGCTCTGTTGTGTGGTGTGGTTGACTGTGACAGACCCGTTGCTCTCAAGGCCTGCCAGCTGCTGCTAAAGCTCCGAGGCATTGTTTGTCCAGTGATGGATAATGCAGCAGACACCAGAGTTTTTTGTCAACTGGCTGGAGCAAGCGTGTTGCAGCAGGTCAGAAAGATCCAGGAAATTGGGAAGGACACCCATGTTGTTTCTGAAGCTTGCAGTGAGGCAGATGAGGAAGGCATATGTGCCAGTGTTGACCCAGAGTGTGTTGGTGTGTGTGAGGTGTTGAGGCTCCTGGATTTAGATGAGAAGCTGAGCATCTTGACCCAAAGCAGCGACCACATCTACAATTCTCCCCTCTCTCTGCTCCAGGACATCCTAACAGCTGCTGCTGCTAGCTCTCCGCCTGGCCAGGACTCGCGCCAGGAGCTCGTAATGGACTGTTACTAACAGCCAGACACACAGAAGCAAACCATCTTCAACGAGTACAATCAAATAGGTCATACATGCTGATTTAAAACTGCAGCATATAACTTTAATAAAAAAATATTTTTTTTTTACATATTTATTGAAACTGTCACTATTTGGTGACGATATGTTCTGCAGCAATCCTAACCCTAACCCTGCAGCAGCTAACAAAGCCTGTAGTGACTGCTAAGGGTAGTTAGCATGGCTATCAATGACGGTAGATAAACAGTTTCTCTGTAACAGCGAGTTGTTTCTCCGCCATAAGCACATTTAGCAGCAAGTACATGAGGTTGAATGACAGCGCTAAGACCCTTCTCCTGACTCTGATTTTTTTTTGTTTTTAGTCAGGAGAGGTGCATTACTTTGGATTGCAATAGCAGCTCAGGGAGGAGGTGGAGGTCAATCTTTTCACAGAAAAAAATATGTAAAAAACTTTTTTTTTTAAGTTACATACCACAACTTTAAACAGACAATTTTCAGTTTTAGATCTTTTATTGACAGGATTACCTGTGATGTGTCTCATTACCTATTCAAAATACAACTTGCCTAATGTTTTGAAGATTTTCCTATGGTGTAAGAAAAAACTAAATATAATGGACAGAGGCAGAAAGATCCATATAGCATCTTGAGACCTTTCTAGGTTTGGATGCATGTGTGATGGGGCACATTGTCCTTCCTGACCAGACTTCCACCCTCTTGTAATGCCTTTTCATGCTAAGATCGATCTTTGTGTGCAAACACAAATACGTTAGCAATCCTGGTAGATATCTGTAAAAAGTCTAATAAATTTCTGCAATAAAATAGCTGCATTGCTTTTTTTCCCAGAAACACAGCATTTGGTCTTGGAGTTATGCAAATGATGAAGGATGTGTAAAAAATGCCTAATGCCCACTGTTAAGTATGATTCAATTCAAATTCTATCCAAAAATACTTTATTTTCTCAAAGAGAAATTAAATGTAACTCATCCAAGAATCTTCACTCATTGCGGATAGCGATGCTGTGGGCAGGAAGGGTCTCCAGTAGCAGTTTGTTTTGCAGTAAATCTGAAGATATTTGTGTCTGTGTAGTCATATAAATCTGTATTGATATTACTAAATAATTTATTAAATAAATGCTGAACTACTGTGTGCTTTGTAATATGCTCATTCTATTGTTATAGCCACTAAGCATATTTAAATATGCTGAACTATGTATTAAAAACATACTTAAAAAATACAATTGTTTATAAATGTAGCTTAGATAGATGTTTGAATATAGTTTCCAGTAACAAAAAAGCGTGTTATGATCGATTAAATGCGCTGATACGTCATTGTGCTGCTAAACACATAACGCTGAGTGGAGTGGTGGACCTCTCCAAGATGGCCGCCCTAAATCTCGTCAGCGACAATAGGAGAGAGCGGCCATGAGGCATCTATCCTTATATTATGTCTATGTATACCCCATTGACGAGAAGGGTTTTCTCATTGACTGCTGTTTTGCTCCCTAAGCGGCCGAAACTGACTATCTAGGAACGAATAAGATGACGAGTTTATTCTATTTTTAAAAACACCTTTATTTACAATTTATGTGCTAGTTTGAACAGGATATTAAGAATATTTACTATAAATACATGTCAGACGTATCGGTCATAAGACTTAAATTCGGTATTTAAAAATAACTCAGTAAAATATAAAACCGGAGGGTTTTTGTTGTGGTTGTTAGCTTTATTTAAAAAGCCTTTTTTTAAATTTACCAACTATTTTTGAGTATATCAATGATTTACACCAAATAAATTTAAGAAAAATTAAGATGTATTTTCTTTTGTGATTGCATGCAAACTGTTCTGTAAACGTTTTAATGTTTTTGATTGAAATAATGACGGATCCCACAAAAACCCACGAAGAAGAATAAGCTGACGTCATCCTATGCCAGTGTTTTTCAACCATTTTTGAGTCAAGGTACACTGTTTTAATTTTAAAAATCCCGAGGCACGCCACCAACTAAAAATGGAAATAAAGACTGTAGCCGCCTATATATAGTCATTCTTATCAAAGTCTCTCGAATGGGAATCAAATAAACACAAAAAGGTATTTTTATCACATTTTACATTTCTTATTTCAAATTGCATTTAACATGTCCACTTCAAAAATACACCTGAATAGTGCCACCACACTGTGGTGTGAAATTTAAAGAAGTTGTAGAAAACTTCAAAGTGTTTTACAAACTAATCCACAAACATTCTTATAGCCAGAATACAGAAAATAATTATTCTGAAAGACGCAATAATATTTGGGAAACATTTCACTTCATATTCACTGTTACAATATGAAGAGTTGCATGTACAAAATGTCAATATCTGTATATTTTACCCACCTGGTGTGAAACCTGTGCATTTTGGATGAAAACAGTTGATTTACTGCCAGAAATTGAAGATTTCTGTCTCTCTCTGGTTTTAGTTTTTATAGTAACCAGACTAGAGAAGCTCACTTCACACAGATATGTTGTGGGAAATGGACTCATGTTCTTTCCAACTACTGCTGAGCTTCAGTCTTTTCCATCACTGTCATCAGTCTTTCTAGATTCAATGCTCTCACCGCTACCTGTAACATTTATACATCACTAATTCTTGTTTTAATGTAAAATGCTGTGTACCTACTGCCATCTAGTGGTAAGAATATTACATGATTACGGCGCTAGTCGCTGCTACAGCAGACACTCGAAGATGACATTATTTGCAGACAATTCATTTTCAAAAAATCTTTTAAAACCAATTACCGTATTTTTCGGACTATATAGCGCACCATACTAGCACCCGCAATTAAAAAAAATTAAAATAAAAACTGGAAGCTGCTCTCGGTTTTCCATCAGGACCCAGCAGAATGCCTCGTCCTAATAAATCTGCTGGACGCAGCACTCCGTCTCCAAAGCCGAACCATGGTTTCGTTCACACCGAACTTAAATGCAGCGGCTCTGTTTCCCTCCTGTAGTGCCAGATCGACAGCCCTCAACTTAAAAGCTGCATGATATGAGTTTGGAAACATTTCTCCGTCGTCCCTGCTGCTAGCATGTGCTTCTTCTAAATGAAAATTAGCCGTTCTTCTTTGATTTACAATTTTGACTTCTAATGATTCACTTCCTGCTAGAGAGCCCCCTGGTGGTTGAAGAAAAATACACAGAAAAGCCACAGCGGGCTACAATCCGCATGGTTCAAAGTTTAGGAAAAAAGTAGCAGCTTATAGTCCGGAAAATACGGTACCGTAGTGAAATTGAATAATTTCCACGACACACCTGACGATCACGCGGAACAGTGGTTGAAAAACACTGTCCTATGCCACACTTTCACTCCGGTGAGTAAAAATCTGCACCTGTCAAAATGTTTTTGTTCTCTAAAACCAAAAATAACTCCAAAGTGTTACGTTATACAGTTACTGATAGTAGTTTTAGGACTTAATGGCAGTAGGACTGTGATGCTAATGGTTGAAGACACGTTTGTAAAAAGATTTTGCCGGAAAATATATGGTGGAAGCTAGCTTAATTAGCCTATTGGAGGCTAATTGTAACTGTAAACTGTATCTGTGCTTAATACGTTTAATTAGCCACGATAGTCATATAATAGTGTTTATAGTCATGCTTGTTGTTGCCACATTGTAAAATTGGAGGGTTGCTAAAAACATCAGTGCCCCTAGGCTGTGATGATCTTTAAAGGTTTGTTTATGAACCCTGTCTGAATACACAGATTGCAGCTAGGTCATTTACTTGAATTAAAAATGAACTTGCATCAGTACAGGCACATTTCTTTCTTCCTGTCTATGTTATTTATTTCTGTTGCAAGTCGGATGAAGAGAAGTAAAGAGCTGAGAACCTGATTTTTGAACAGACAGAGACCAGGAGCAGCCTGGGATGCTTACTGAGGAGCATCCAATAATGATACCAGAGAACCAGGAAGATACTGTGATAGTGCTGCTTGATCTGGTTCCTGTTTCTCCTCCTGTTGTCCCATCCTCTCAGTCTATTCAGAAGAAAAGACCCAGAAGCACCTCTCCAGCTGGTATGAATAATAATTCTTTGAATGACTCAAAATCAAAACATAAAAATTATCAAAATTTAAATAACTGTCTACTTTGGCTGTTTCGTACTTTGACGTACATGTCCCAGAAGGGCTGTCTGACTCCATTCTTGAGTGGTTATGTTCTTCAACATTTTGGTGTAACTGGTTGAATCAAATGGCTGAGGAACCACCTCATTCATTCAGCATTCAGATCATATGAAGTCCTGGTAACATCAACATTAAGTGAGATGTTTTGTGCCAGAGAAACACCTAAAACCAGAAACCTAACCTATTCTTGATGCCTGGTATTTGGACACCTATGTCCTATTTTATGTTTTTTTTATTTCTCATTTTAAATCAGACAGGTAAGATCTCGGCTGACAGCTTCATGAAAAGATTTTTGAGTGGGAAGCCATAAGATATGAGTTGGATAAAATGTTAAGGAAGGATCCCTTCAAGTGTCAAGTTTGTACCTCAGATGTGCTTTCAGTTTTAGTGGATGGAAACTGCAAGTATTACCATTTAAAGAATGCAGCAAGGTATTGTAAAATGTGTACAATATAACAATTTGTATGTGTTGGTGATGTTCACTACCTTTGGACTTTAACATGAAGTGTATTTTATTGCTTCTTTTTCAGATTGGACGAACAGGCTATATTTCAGGACCTTTTCATAGCCAAGGATGAAAACGTAGGAAAATTTGTGGACTGTATACACAAATCAACCGAAAATGTAAGACTGCAGATTGTATATGTATAATAACAGTAACCTTTTAGCCTGTAATAATAGCATGCCTGACTGAATTGTATGCGTTCTAGATTTTGTGGTGGGCAATGGTCAGCAGCCAGGGGGATCTCTTACAGATCCAGCAGCAAACTGGATGAGGAGGCTTGGAGCTAGCGGTGTGTAGACATGGAGTGCTTTAGAGATAAGGTATGAGATATTTGCATAACCCTTGTTCTTTTCAACAAAGGCTGGCCAACAGACAATCACTTTTTTTTCCCATGGATGTAACATGCAAGTACTGGACATAACTTGAAAACTAACAAAAAACTGTCCTGAGCTCCAACACCTGCTTAAAATGAAGCCATTTCTCTCAATTTTCCATGGCAAAGCCCATGAATGTAAGTAAGGAACACTGACCAGGCATTGAATAACCTTGCTGGTACATACTGCATAAATATCTTTGACACAGTTGATGTTTGTTTGTGGAGACACAGATGGACACAAAGCTTGTGCCAAGGCTCATCGCAAGATCAGAAAGGAGAAAACATCTTAGCATTGGCTTTAGAAGATGTTGGTCACTTGAAGACTGATACAGACACAGAAGTTCTGTCTTTGGAAGGGATCCTGTCCGGTGACACAACATTGCCATGGCAGCAATCACAGAGTGGTAAGTAAACATACACTAATATGTTTTATACTGTCATCATACCTAACAGATAATGTGACTAGCCCAGCATCCTGCATGTTTTAGTTCTCTCCCTTGTTTAACACACCTGCATCAAATGATGGCTCGTTAGAGGCCTAAGAAGAACATTGACAAGCTGAGGAGGTTGTTGCTGCCACAAGGGAGAGACTAAAACATGCAGGATGCCGGGCCACTAGGACCCACTTTGGGGACCACTGATCTACAGACTTTGTCAGGAGCAGAGAGTGTTCCTTTGACGACGACTTCAGTAGTGACTGATAATAATCATATATATATATATATACTGCTCAAAAAAATAAAAGGTACACTTCAGTGTTCACTTAAATGTTAAAGTGTTCCCTTTATTTTTTTGAACAGTGTATATATATATATATATATATATATATATATACACTGCTCAAAAAAAATAAATGGAACACTCAAATAACACATCCTAGATCTGAATGAATGAAATATTCTCATTGAATACTTTGTTCTGTACAAAGTTGAATGTGCTGACAACAAAATCACACAAAAATCATCAATGGAAATCAAATTTATTAACCAATGGAGGCCTGGATTTGGAGCCACACACAAAATTAAAGTGAAAAAACACACTACAGGCTGATCCAACTTTAATGTAATGTCCTTAAAACAAGTCAAAATGAGGCTCAGTATTGTGTGTGGCCTCCACGTGCCTGTATGACCTCCCTACAACGCCTGGGCATGCTCCTGATAAGGTGGCGGATGGTCTCCTGAGGGATCTCCTGCCAGACCTGGACTAAAGCATCCGCCAACTCCTGGACAGTCTGTGGTGCAACGTGACTTTGGTGGATGGAGCGAGACATGATGTCCCAGATGTGCTCAATCGGATTCAGGTCTGGGGAACGGGCGGGCCAGTCCATAGCTTCAATGCCTTCATCTTGCAGGAACTGCTGACACACTCCAGCCACATGAGGTCTAGCATTGTCCTGCATTAGGAGGAACCCAGGGCCAACCGCACCAGCATATGGTCTCACAAGGGTCTGAGGATCTCATCTCGGTACCTAATGGCAGTCAGGCTCCCTCTGGTGAGCACATGGAGGGCTGTGCGGCCCTCCAAAGAAATGCCACCCCACACCATTACTGACCCACTCCCAAACCGGTCGTGCTGAAGGATGTTGCAGGCAGCAGACCGCTCTCCACGGCGTCTCCAGACTCTGTCAAGTCTGTCACATGTGCTCAGTGTGAACCTGCTTTCATCTGTGAAGAGCACAAGGCGCCAGTGGCGAATTTGCCAATCCTGGTGTTCTCTGGCAAATGCCAAGCGTCCTGCACGGTGTTGGGCTGTGAGCACAACCCCCATCTGTGGACGTCGGTCCCTCATACCATCCTCATGGAGTCGGTTTCTAACCGTTTGTGCAGACACATGCACATTTGTGGCCTGCTGGAGGTCATTTTGCAGGGCTCTGGCAGTGCTCCTCCTGTTCCTTCTTGGAGAGGGTCCCAACTTAGTGAAATAATCTTAATGAAATGTACAACATTAACTTGGTATTTGGATGCATTTACAAACCAAAAGGGGGAGACCTCTATTTCACCTACAATAATTAGATGGACACAATTTTAACTTAGATTCTCTTTCGGCCTTTTCTTTGCAGGCTTATGAAATGATGAAATAAACTACAGAGGCCTGAGACACCATCAGGCAAATCAATCTTTTCCCACCAGAGCAGATTTAGAGTCGGGCTACAGAGCTCAATTCTAGAGAAAATGCATCTTTAAACCAGTATTTTCATAAAGCATTTGCAGATTTTTTAAAAGGTTTTGTTTGCTGTAGTGGCCTTTATTTGAAAGTAATTTGACAGGAAAGAGGGCAATGAGAGGGGGAAGACATGCGGCAAATATCACTAGGCCGGGAATTGAGCCTGCGACCACTGGCATGAGGACTAAGGCCTCAATATATGGGTTGCGCTTTTCCCCTGTGCCACCACAGCACCCCCAAAGCATTTGAAGATTAAGCCATCTCTACCACTCAATTTGAGATTAGTGTTAGGGTTAACCCTAACCCTAATCTAACCCTAGATTGTTTTATACAGTTTAACATAGTGCTTTTCTCCTAGAGAAACACTATGTCAATCAAACATAATTTAGATTACTATGCTAATGCAGTTTAAATTACAGTAGACTCAAACTGATTCAATATTAATTTACTAAACTGTAATGTTGAATGACTTCAGTCTGGGTTTTCTTTCACTGGGCATACACAAAATAAGCTGCAAAGTTTAACTTAAATAATTAACCTTAGACAGGTAAACATGCTATTCAAAATACTTCTCCTTAAAACTTTTTTTATGTGTAAATCCTGATCACACTTAATAAAACACATAAAAATAGTTTCACACACTTCTACAAGTGTGTAGGAAATGAATCTGTTACACAGTTTAACCTTACGTCATGCCTTAAAGACAACACACAGGGCAAACTTGACCAGCCTACAATGACGGTCAGCTTGTCAGGCAAAAAGTCTTTATGAATCCCATTATGACTCTTTCTATATCAAACGAACAGTTTCACTACATTTTAAAGTAACATTTCTGAGTGTATCGTTGACTTTGATCTTATTTGACAACAAACAAATAAGGTTGTCATCTTATTGAAAACCTTATTACCCCCCCACCTCCCTCTTAATCAGTCTGCCGTAGGATGGCTGCGTTCCATTTCAGATTCCCACCGATCAGCCGTACAAGAATTTCTAGAACTAACTATGCAGAGCTGGGATGCTTATAAAATATTTTGTTATGGAAGATCAAGTCTGAAACATGACCTAATAAAAAATTCCCTTCTCACCCTCCGTGGGTGGTCTGTTTCATCCTCTGAGCTCGGATCCTCTACCAGAGGCCTGGGACCTTGAGGGTTCTCCTCCAGTATCTTGGCTGTGCCTAGAACTGCACATTTCTGGACTGAGATGTCTGATGTTGTTCCTGGGATCTGTTTTAGCCACTGCTCCAGTTTGGGGGTGACTGCCCCGAAGGCCCCGATGACCACAGGCACCACTGTGGTCTTCACCTTCCAGGTCTTTTCCAGTTCCTCCCTGAGGTCCTGGTATTTCTCCAATTTCTCATGCTCCTTTTTCCTGATGTTGTAATCACTTGGTATTGCTACATCCACCACAACGGCTTTCCTCTGTTCTTTATCCACCACCACAATGTCCGGTTGGTTCGCCATTACCATCTTGTCTGTCTGGATCTGGAAGTCCCACAGGATCTTAGCTCGGTCATTCTCCACCACCTTTGGGGGTGTTTCCCACTTTGATCTTGGGGCTTCCAGTCCATATTCTGCACAGATGTTCCTGTACACTATGCCCGCCACTTGGTTATGTCGTTCCATGTATGCTTTCCCTGCCAGCATCTTGCACCCTGCTGTTATGTGCTGGACTGTCTCAGGGGCCTCCTTGCACAACCTACACCTTTGGTCTTGTCTGGTGTGGTAGATCTGAGCCTCTATTGCTCTGGTGTTTAGGGCCTGTTCCTGTGCAGCCAGGATGAGAGCCTCTGTGCTGTCCTTGAGTCCAGCTTTTTCCAGCCATTGGTAGGATTTCCTGATATCAGCCACTTCAGTTATTTGTCGGTGGTACATCCCATGTAGGGGCTTGTCCTCCCATGATGGTACCTCCAGCACCTCGTCCTCTGTTCCCCATTGCCTGAGACATTTGCTGAGCACATCATCCTTTGAGGCTTTGTCCTTGATGTATTTATGGATCTTGGATGTTTCATCATGGACAGTGGCTCTCACACTCACTAGTCTTCTGCCTCCTTCCTTACGGCTTGTATAGAGTCTCAGGGTGCTGGATTTGGGGTGGAACCCTGCATGCATGTTTAGTAGCTTCCGAGTCTTAACATCCGTGGCCTTTATCTCTTCCATTAGCCAGCTAATTATTCCGGCAGGGTATCTGATTACTGGTAAGGCATAGCTGTTTATTGCATGGATCTTGTTCTTGCCATTGAGCTGGCTTCTCAGGACTTGCCTTATTTGTTGGAGGTATTTGGCTGTGGCGCCTTTCCTTGTGACCTCACCGAGGTTGCCATTTGCTTGCGGTATTCCCAGGTACTTGTAACTGTCCTCAATGTCTGCTATTGTTCCTCCTGGGACTGAGACCCCTTCTGTGTGGACGACCTTCCCTCTCTTTGTAACCATCCGACCACACTTGTCTAGTCCGAATGACATCCCAATGTCAGTGCTGTAGATCCTGGTGGTGTGGATCAGTGAGTCGATGTCTCGTTCGCTCTTAGCATACAGCTTGTTGTCATCCATGTAGAGGAGGTGACTGATTGTGGCCCCATTCTTGAGTCGGTATCCGTAGCCAGTCTTGTTGATGATTTGGCTGAGAGGGTTCAGGCCTATGCAGAACAGCAGTGGGGACAGAGCATCTCCTTGGTATATCCCACATTTGATAGACACTTGTGCAAGTGGTTTGCAGTTGGCTTCAAGGGTGGTTTTCCACAGCCCCATCGAGTTTGCAATGAAGGTTCTTAGAGTCCTATTGATGTTGTACATCTCTAAGCATTCAATGATCCAAGTGTGTGGCATTGAGTCATAGGCTTTCTTGTAATCAATCCAAGCAGTGCACAGGTTGGCGTGTCGGGTTTTGCAGTCTCGGGCGACTGTGTGGTCTACAAGGAGTTGGTGTTTGGCTCCTCTGCTATTTATGCCTATGCCCTTCTGTGCCTTTCTCATGTATTTATCCATGTGTCCGCTTATTTTAGCCGCTATGATGCCTGACATGAGCTTCCATGTTGTAGAGAGACAGGTTATTGGCCGATAGTTGGATGGGACTGAACCCTTTGAGGGATCCTTCTGTATCAGGATTGTGCGCCCTTCAGTTAACCATTCAGGGTGAGTCCCATTTTGTAGCAACTGGTTCATTTGAGCTGCCAGTCGCTCATGGAGGGCAGTGAGTTTCTTCAGCCAGTAGGCATGGATCATGTCAGGTCCTGGTGCTGTCCAGCTTTTCATACCCGAGACTCTTTCTTGGACATCTGCCACAGTGATGGTTACCGGGGCTTGTTCAGGGAGGTTGCTGTGGTCCTCTCGTAGAGAAGTTAGCCACTGTGCATTGCTGTTGTGGGACGCCTCCCTTTCCCATATGCCTTTCCAGTATTGCTCAGTCTCCAGCCATATATATATATATATATATATTTGTACAAATACAAATATTCTCTTATTTATGTATATAGTTCTATCTATCTATCTATCTATCTATCTATCTATCTATCTATCTATCTATCTATCTATCTATCTATCTATCTATCTATCTATCTATCTATCTATCAAATTGCAAATTTATATTTTTGTGTGTTCTTCAAAATTGTGTATGTCATTTGTGATGTAGGTTTATTAAAATGTGTTGTTCTAATACAGTCAGTTGATCTGGACATTACAATGTATTTTTACATGCTCTTCATCAATAACTTCACTTAAAGTTGCTGTGTTTAAAAATAAATGTACTGCATTTGAAAGCAATTTTATTATAGCATTTTGCAAATACAGTCTTGATTGACAAAATCCATGACACAAGAAAGATCATATTAAAATTATAGCTTTTTGAGATAAAAAAAAACACACTTCCAATTAGCTATATTGAAATCAAGTTGTACTTATTTTGCTATATATTATGATAGACTTTAAAAGTAAAGTCTATAAGTGTTTATATACACTTATAGACACTTATAGACTTATAAACATGGTATTGTACATGTGTACAATACCATGTTTAAAGTTTTTAAGACTGGGTCATATTTACTGAACAAAATCTATATGATCCTGACATCTACCGCGCTATGCCGAGCTCCACAGCGTAATAACGCGATCTGCAGGAGCGCCGGGCAAAGACTGCGGGAGGAGTTAAATCTAGTTGAAACTTTTATAAAAGAGGAGAAACTAAGCAAACATGGTCCCTTCACCATGGGTTATTCATCCTCCTCCTCCTTCCACTCCTCTGTTTCTGATTGACCATCTGTTTCTGATTCTGCCTCGCCCCCGCTCAGGAATGTATTACTTTGTCGATACTTCAGTACGTTTCTTCCTCGCTCATTATCCTTAATCTTTAATAATCAATGATTATTATACAACAATCAAGTTGTTCAAACCTCAATTTCCATAATGTAATAAAATCAACTGATTAAGAGTACAGAACATATATTATTATAACATTCAACTGATTAAAAGTACAGAACATATATTTTTGATCATACATTACAGACATTTCTTCATTGGCATGTGTATTATTACTTTAAACCTGTTACAACCCATAATCATCATTAAATCATTATACAAGGTTTACTGTTATTCCTCTGGCCTTTATTCCGTTTTCTGCGTGTACCTGGACAGATCTCACATGCTTACACCAGATTTCATGACAATATTCATGTTTTTAAATATGATTTATTTATATTTAAACAATGTCATTACAAATAAGTGTTAAATTTATTTATTTTTTAAGTAATCGGCTTTCAAAAATCCCATCTTTTTCTACTAGGTGGGTTTGTGGCAAGGTACACCTACCACCCAAAATCTCAGAAACCGTTAGAGATAATGGGCTGAAATTTTTTCTGCTCTCTTCTGGTAATACACTTAATAGAAAAATGCATTCAGAGTACAAAAAATATAAAGAAAGAAAATTGGTTGCCGGTACCTAATTAAATTCAGAGTGAATCCCGTCGGGTGTGTCCCCGCAGGACAAGAGGCTCTCCTGTGCCCAGACTTCTCGTCAAGAAAATTTTATAAATTGTATTGAGATCGGTTGACATGATCCATAATTTGTAGATTTGGAGGATGTCCAAAGAAAGACTCCATAAATAGAGAAAATGACAGCACTAAAACAGAGCAAGGAGGGCAGGCATGGGCAGGGAGGGATCAGATGAAAAAAGTGTCATCCTTCACCTAGAGCAAGAGAGGAAACTAATTAAAGTAACTGAATGCACTGGAGCTCTAACGCCTGTTAGAGCTCCAGTGTTATTAAAAGAAAAGGTCATTACTCTGTCTATTTTTGGTTATTTTAATTTCTTCCTCCGTGCCAAGTTTTCCGTGTCACCACTGTCCCTTGGTTAGAGGCTCTTTGTTAAATCCCCAGCGTTTGGAGTATACACACTGCACAGATGGAGACAGAGAGCAGTCAGTACCTCTGTATGCTCACAGCCTCTCCACAACTCCATCACATGGAAGAACACAGTGACCCATGTTTCAGAATCGCTCCCCATTAACTTCAGAGCTGCAGCAGGTCAGCACAAACATGCTGATTATCTCACCCTGCCATCTCTCCGCTGCGCTACGCTACATTGCACTCCACTCCACTCTACTCCACTCTACTCCCTTGTGAAGTAAAACTGTGGTGGGTGCTCACTGTGTAGGATGGAGGCTGTGGCTCTCTTCTCTTTCGCAGCATCAGAGGCAGATGAGATCAGCTTCCAGAAAGGAGACATCATCAAGGTAAGAATGGAGACATGCTGCATATCTCTGCATATTTGAATGGTTTTTCTGCATCTTCACATGGAGTAACGGAGGCTTGTGGATTTGCACTGTAGGTGGTAGAAATGGAGGAAGACTCTTTCTGGTTCACAGCTGAGATTGAGGGGAAACGTGGATTCATACCTGAGAATTGCATCTCTCTGCACCCTCATCTGTAAATAATCTATTATCCAAATTGTGTTAATAAGAAACACACATTTTTTCTGATGATTTTCTAGATTTGATGTGTCACAGCCATCATTTTTCACTAAAACTAAACATGATTTAGTTAAGAATAATCTCTAGTTAATAGTTTCTGTTTGTTTCTATAGCTGGTTTGCAGGAGCAATATCAAGACTGGAGGCTGAACAACGACTGTGCTGGCAGGATACTGGAGTGTTTCTAGTGAGGGAAAGTGAATCAGCTCCAGGAGAGTTCTCTCTCTCTGTTAGGTCAGTGAATGCACCACACCTTTTCTCTTCAGTTAAGGCTAACTCAAAGCAGTGGTGCTAAAATAGTTCTATGTCATTGTTTTTATGTTTTTCTTCCAAAAAGACAGAATTTATCAACTAGGCCCAAGCAGCGAAGCACTGTGAAGGCCTATTGTAATTGCAGGATTTCTTATTTTTCCAACAAAGCATGCAGCTTTTTGGAGCCTTAAACATATTCAAAAACTCACCAAACGTCACCCAAAATTGTCCCCCAACTAAAAATTTTGGATAGGCGTGGCCAAACTGGTCTACAGTGCCCCTAACGTGAGATAACACAAACCTTATGTCGTAGATATCTAAAATTCATGGCCATCGGGGGAACTGCCCCCGATGGCCATGCAATATTACAGAGTTGCGTCAGCCAACACAACCCTATAACATCCAGAGCCTTACCCACCGACCGAATCTCATCCACCACCGGGTCCCTGCCACCAAGGAGCTCTTTAACCACCTCGGCAACCTCGTCCCCAGAGATTGGAGAGCCAGACCCAAAGACCCCAGGCTCAGCTTCCTCAATGGAAGGCATGTTGGTGGGATTGAGGAGGTCTTCTGCCCACTGGCCCACAACGTCCAACAGTGTTGGTGCTGCACTGCTTCCTCCTGCTGAGACGCTGGATGGTGGACCAGAATCGCCTCAAAGCCGTACGGAAGTCTTTCTCCATGGCCTCTCCAAACTCCTCCCACGCCCGAGTTTTTGCCTCAGCAACCAGCATGCCGCTTTGACCGCCGGTACCCATCAGCTGCTTCTGGAGTACCACAGGCCAAAAATGCCCGATAGGACTCCTTCTTCAGCCTGACAGCATCCCTCACCGAAGGTGTCCACCAACGGGTTCAAGAGTTGCCGCCATGACAGGCACCGACAACCTTGCGGCCATAGGCGTAGGAAGCGGGGGGGACATGTCCCCCCCCAATATTGAAGACAGCCACATTCGTCCCCCCAATAGTTTCACCGCAGTTGTGAAGAATTTTAAAATCTTCCACTCGCATGCTTTTATTTTGAAGGCGCACAACAGCGCATTCAGCAGAGCGCTTCCTCCCCCCACCCCCCTCTGAACGACTCAAGAGTAAAGGCAGCAGTAGAAGGAGTCAGAGAAACTCCGTTTAAATGAGGTAAACAATCTGTCAGGAATGTTGCCATGAATATCGCTCGTTTATAACATCTTATTGTCAGTTGTCTTTTATATATAGAACTAAATCTTTTTGGTTAAGCGGTTTTAATTCTGGGATACTCGCATGTCCAAAATTTTACTGCTAACTTTGTTTAAAAGTTAGCTATGATTTATAATGAGACTGAAACAGCAGCAAAATTAGCCTTTTTATTATTTAAAGTGAGCAACACCTGATCATACTGACCACTTAACATGTATTTATATTATATTATATTATATTATATTATATTATATTATATTATATTATATTATTTAGAAATTTAGGAGAACAGCAGTGCTAGAATGATGAAGAAAGGTGAAGAAGCTCTGGTGAGGTCTTCATTTAGTTTATTGAAATATGTATTAACTGTTTTTAATTTTTAAATAAACTAAACTATTTTATTATGAGAGGAGCAGGTCAGGGAAGACATAGGAGAGTCAGGTGGAGTTTCAGAGTGTGAAGATATAAAATTATATTAATGTCAATAAAACCAGAAAGGAAAACGGGTGAAGACTGATGTCAGGTTGATTTCTTTCAACGTTTCAATATTTTTTTCATTATCTCCACACTATAATTAGGAGACGATAAGAAAAGTGCTTGAGGAGAGGTTTAAAAATAAATTAGTGAAAATTTTTGCTACACAGTAAATAGAGTTGAGATGTATAATAATGTATACATCTGAAAATTAAGTTGTTTAAATTCTCATTCTGTATGATAAAAACATGCTTTTTATCTTTAGTTCACATTCTGACATTACTGTACATTACTGTAGTGTCTGTTGTAAATACATGAATCCATGCAGGAGCATCAGGCTGCAGAGAGTCAGAGGGAGGCAGAGACAGAAACACATAACTAGATATTTTAGTTAAATGTTTATGGCTGAAACTGACAGGAGAATAAAAACATTTAGGCTTTTTGCTTCAGTGTTTTCATGGATCATGTTTGGTAAGTTACTGAATGCAGAGCTGGAAGTGAGACTGAGTTAACAGTGAGGAGCTAAGGTGTCTTGTTAGATGTGAAAAGTATCATTTTTATTTATTTTGTAGATCAAACTGTTGCACTGATGTATAGAGATGTTCAAGAAGAACAAAACTTGTTTTTTAGATTTAATTTTTGTTGGTCAAACTGCTGTATTGAGTTTAAAGCTGCTGAGTCCTATTTTATGAGCTGTTTTCTACTTTGGTTTTAGAAAGAGGTAGAACCAGTTCAGTTACCAGTCAATTTATATCAGTGCATTTTGACCAATAATCAAATGTCTTTTCCCAATAAGATATTTCAGAATCTGGTAGCCTGTCTGGGCTACCAGAGTATTTATCTTGCTAGTTGTGAGGTAAATGCTAAAGTTGAGCGTTCATCCTGGAATGATGGTCATTATACTATGATTAACTTTAATCTGATTATTGGATTGTAAATAGCAACATGTTAGAATACTTGTTACCAGTGGTGGGAAGTAACGAAGTACAAGTACTTCATTACTGTACTTAAGTACAATTTTCGTGTATCTGTACTTTACTTAAGTAGATTTAATAATGGGGACTTTCTACTTTTACTCCACTACATTTTACAGTAAGTATCTGTACTTTCTACTTCACTACATTTCTACAAAAGTGTTGCGTTACTCGCTACATCCAAGTCGCGTTGCTCTTTTTGCCCGTTAAAATGTGAAGTTCAGGGATTTAAGGTGGTGCCGTAAAATCTGAGCAATAACGTGACTTAGTGTCTGTTGTCACCCATCGCCTCCACCTTTACTGAGAAGGTCCTCTCTGCAGCAAACAGAAAGGGGCGGGGACGGACCACTGTCAGCCTCATACCTTATTTGGAAATGGGACCATTGCACTCCGGAAGTGAAGGGGGCGCTATTTCCTGTATTATCCGCGGCCTCCCGTTTTTATTTTCTTTTTAAATCTGTGATATATCTTCACCTTTAGGAAGGAGTTTCACTCTCAGCATGTATTTGAACTTCAATCTTTCATTTACTTAAGCACAGCTCACAGTTTTTTTAACAAAGTCTGTAACTTTCTGTGTACTTCTAAATCTGCTCCTTAGTCGCATCTTTTCGGGCCTGCTACTGCCTCTAGTGGCCTGGCGGTGGTAACACAACTAACATAATGACGTTACTAAATCAGAATACCACAACGTCTTTATTTACTATTAATTTCGGCATTACTGGCACCGTAAAAGATAAATTATCTCATAAAACACCATATTTTTTCACTTTCTTAAGGATGTAGAGCTAATTAAATGACAATACTTTTATACATTATGAATAATATCTATATATCTCCATCAATTATAGGAGGAAGAAAAGAAATAAAGAGACATGAAAAACAACGTGATCAACTATAATGAAAAATACCATTTGCAATGTATACGCAAGAAATTTAATTCAGCAAAAGTCAATAAACAAATTAGGAATAACAACCTAGGTTGTTAAACAGATACAAGCAAAAAAATCAAATTTTTGTTTTCACGGTGCCATTTATGTTATTCTGAGATGCCATTTATGGTAGAGTCTTATATATAGGAAAAAAATAAGATACAACTATTTAAAAACGATAAATCATATTCATAGAATCACATTATCAACAATTTGTGAATAGAGCAAAACACTTATACATTTACCACAGCACGCTATAGGTAAATGTTATTTAGTTTGGTTAAGAATAATTATTGCACTGTCAATAAATAACTTCTAATAGATGTTCTTAGTTCCTAAAGGAACACTTTAACACCTTCATGAGCTCAGAGGGTCAAACTGATGAATAATGAGGATGGATGCTCTCTGCTAGAATATTTCTTGCTGTCTTTCATGTTCTTTCAGCAAACAGTTGAGACAGAGTTGTTTTTGGTTTCACCACTGTTTACCTGCTGTTATACCTGCCATTCAAAGTATTCTTAAAAGATTGTCTGTTAATCTGCAGCTCATGTGACCAAACCAGCTGAAGATATGCAAAGTTAAAACTTGAGTTAAAATGTTGTTTTAACTTGAGTTAAGTTAAAACTCTAGTTAGAATGTTAAGTTTTAACATTTTAACACAACCTCAAGTTGGGTAACCCCAATGTCTTCTTAAAATATAGAGTCTCTGAGAACAGTTCTTAAATATATAGTCAGTGTTTTCAGCAAAGTTGAGCTGACTGTCCAGGAATAAGACAAGGAATTAAAAATTTGCCACAGTATCAACAGGTTGGCCATCAAGGGAAACTGGAATCACTTTCAGGTCTTGTTTATGTCATTTAATTAGCTCTACTTCCTTAAGAACATGGAAAGGGTTGGTTTCCTCTGAGCGTCAGTAATATAATAGCGCTGCATAAATCATAGATATGGCGACATGTAAAATCAGCAGCGCTTCGCTTTCACAGACGGTGGGACTTCGTCCAACTTTTAGCGTCACTTGGAAGGAAAGCTTAAATAAAGGTAAGATCTGTGGACGTGTTGCTAGCAAAGCTAGCTGTACTGACTGAGACACATATTTTGCATCTGCGATGAAAAAAAGTTGTCACTCATGCGCTGAATTATTGTGTGGAGGTGATGACTGAGGTGTCGCAGATATGGGACAACGCTGTGACCAAAGTGCAATATAGTGATATGACATTCAGGAACGATCCGATTCTTCTTTACTGATTACATTTATTTCAGCTCTATGTAGTTAATATCTAGGTGTTTATGGGAATGTGGATCTTTAAGATCAATTTGAGAAGTAATTTTTATAGGTCAAACGTAATTTTTTTTTGTCACGTAGCGCTGGGTGCTGGTCTTGACTTGGTCTTGGGTAGGTGGTCTTGACTACAACTCTGCTACGTGGCTCCTTGGTTGCCTGTCCTCCCCCACCCACCTTCTTTCCATCCCCTTTATGTTGGATTTCTTTAAAAAATAAATGCCACTACTGGCAAAAAAAGTGAAGTTCATGTTATGTTAGGACAGGAGACAAGATGTTTCCATCCCTGAAATTATGTTGCATAGAATCACATATCTAAGTCTAAACTATGTTACAGAGTAAACACAATAAAGCATGCTTTATCTGTGGCATTGTTCATTAAACTGGCACATTTCTAATGTATTAAAATGAAATACGATCGGTTCACTTAATGATATTGTATTAGGGATTAGGTATTATTCAGCAAGTACTTTTACTTTTAATACTTAAGTATTTTTAAAAGCCAGTACTTTTTTACTTTTACTTAAGTACATTTTTTGAGTACTTTCTCCACCACTGCTTGATAATGAAACAAGGGTCAGATTAGAGTAACGCATTACTGATGTGTTGATGGCATATTTGTTTGACATTTCTGCTCAAGCTATTTAATGATCTGTCAGGTTTCCAATATGCGTCCCCCCCAATGACACTCGTTCCTACGCCCTTGCTTGCGGCCACAGCTCTGATAAGTCGCCTCGACAATGGAGGCATGGAACATGATCTACTCAGATTCAATGTCCCGCACCTCCCCCGAATGTGTTCAAAGTTCTGGTGGAGGTGGGAGTTAAAGCTCCGTCTTACAGGAGACTCTGTCAGACGTTCCAAGCAGACCCTAACAACACGTTTGGGCCTGCCAGGTCTGACCGGCATCCCCCCCCCCCCAACCAGAGCCAACTCACTTCCAGGTAGTGGTCAGTGGACAGCTCCGCACCTCTCTTCACCCGAGTGTCCAAGACATACGACCACAGATCCAACAAAACGATGACAAAGTCAATCATTGAACTGCGGCGTAGGGTTTCCTGGTGCCAAGTGCACATATGGACACCCTTATGCCTGAACATGGTGTTCGTGATGGACAATCCATGGCGAGCACAGAAGTCCAATAACAGAACACCGCTCGAGTTCAGATCGGGGGGGTGGGGGACGTTCCTCCCAACCACGGCCCTCCAGGTCTCACTGTCATTGCCCACATGAGGGTTGAAGTCCCCCAGCAGAACAAGGGAGTCCCCAGGAGGGGCACTCTCCAGTACTCCCTCTAAAGACTCCAAGGAGGGTGGGTAATCTGAACTGCTGTTCAGCCCGTAAGCACAAAAAACAGTCAGAACCTGTCCCCCCCACCCGTAGGCGGAGGGAGGCTACCCTCTTGTTGACCGGGGTAAACCCCAACGTACAGGCACCGAGATGGGGGGAAACAAGTATGCCCACTCCTGCCTGGCGCCTCTCACTGCGGGCAACTTGTAACGCTTCAGGTTGTGTTTAAGGGAGGAGAGGAGGCGGTAGACGCGACTGGACGGTTAGAAACTCACAACTACACTGGTACTGGGAATTCCACAGTGTTGTCCTTTAATAAAACGCTCTTCACCAACCTTACAAGCCCGGTTGAACGGCTGCTACACATTCACACATGAAATAAGCAGAGTTCAAAGCAACCCGTAATGTCACCAAAGTAAGAGAGTTATATGTCCGTCTCAGTCCCGTTATTGTAACAATTTGTAACGACTGTTACAGCATCCAACTGTAGCAGGTTTCTCAGACGTTCTCTAAAAAGAAACAGCGACGCATACATGACGTCATCTGAGATACTAGAATGTCTTAAAGAGATACTACACAATTACGACTGTTACAAACTCCAGAGTGGAAGTACGTCCAGCCCCTCTCAAGGAGACTGGTTCCAGAACCAGAGCCATGTGTCGAGGTGAGACTGACTATTTCTAGCTGGAACCTCTCAACCTCACACACTAGCTCCGGTTCCTTCCCCACCAGAGAGGTGACATTCCATGTCACCAGCTTCTGCAGTTGAGGATCGGACCGCCAGGGCCCCCTTCCTCGGCCGCTTCCCATCACACACTGCACCCAAAAAATGTATTGTGAAACATTAAAACATGTCTGGCTGCAACTGCATTGATGGCAGCTCTTCCTCTCCTCAGTGTTTGTTAGCTTATTGGCACAGCTCTGCGCTCCTGCTACTGGTAGCTTCACCGCATCAGTTCAGCGTTACACCGGTTGATGATGTTGCTGCTATTCACTTGTCTGGTGTCTGATTTTTCAAATATTTTATGTTTTATTGAGGATTTTTGTGCATATGTTTTGGCAGTGCTGTAGGGTTGCCACCTTTCAGAAATAAAAATAAGGGACGCCCTTATTTTTAAAGACTAAAAAGCAAACTTCAGCTTTGTTGTTTTTTTTCCTTCGCTGCTCTCTGCTTCATGCTGTCACAGTTGCTAGGCAACATGAGTTATGCTGAGGTGGCGGCGGGGACAGTTGGTGAAGGGTAGACCTGTCCGAATTCACAGCTTTTCTCTTCCGGTCTTAGTTTATTCACGGCCTTGGAAGAACCCGGTCTATGCAGACCGATCCTTCGAAGGATGCAGACCTTGAATTCGGACAAAGCTTCTGATTTTGTCTTGATTTGATTTTGGCTTATTTTTCCTAATAACGTCGCCATGGTTACTTGAAATGCCAACAGACGAAATAGTACACTTCATGAGATCGAGCTGCACATTTTGATATATATTGTGAGGGTGCACGCTGCAGTTCGGGCCACGTTAAAGGTAAAAGAAAGCGGCAGTTTATTTTAGGTGAAGAATAATAGTGCAAGGCAGGTCCCAATAAAAAATATTGGGTTTATTTCAGGCTTTAATTAGAGGCTTGAGCCTCTAATTAAAGTTAATCAGTCGGATTGGATGTAGCTCAGACATGTCTATGGACTCAGTCCAGGTCGGGTTGTATTTTTTAGGTTGTATTTCTATTTATTTATTTTTTAAGAAACCGAGTACAGAGAGCTGGTGAACCACTTTGTGTCATGGTGTGGGAACAATCATCTCAACTTGAATGCAAACAAAACAAAGGGGATGATTGTTTGATTGAAATAGGCTTCAATCAAACCCTATTTCCATTATGGGAGAAGAAGTGAAGGTGGCTGATAAATATAAATACCTTGGTGTTCATCTGGTCAACAGACTGGACTGGACATGCATTAGTGAAGCCACCTAAAGGACAGAGTAAATTGTACTTCCTGAGGGAGATCATTCAAGGTTTGCACCTAGATGCTGCAGATCTTCTTCTATAAGTTTGTTGTTGAGAGCATCATCTGTTCTGCTGTCATCTGCTGGGGCAGCAGCATTTGTCTCTCTGTTTTATATCTATTTATCTAAAAAAATTGCTTCGGGGGACTTCTTTAAAAAATTTAAAATCTTCTAGATATGAGCAATTTGTCATATCCAAAAGGTAACATTGAAATCTTTCTAAAGATCCATCACTCAAACTGTTGTCATTGAATCTGCTTTTCTTTATCTGTTGAAGTCTTTATTTAAACCCCTAATGTTTTAAATGTTGTCAACTATGTTGTCATTTCGAATCTGTGTTTTTACACCTGAAAAAAGTGGTCATCTTTCCTGAGGAGCTAGTCTGAAATGCCAGAAGACACGTTGCAAATGGATCAAACAGTCCAGACAGTAGTTCTGTCAGAATCTCATGTTTACTGTGCAGATAAACTGATGATTGTTTTCCATCCACATCTAACACACATTCACCAGTACTTGAAAGGGTGTTAAGCCCATCAGAGCGGGGACAGTTTAAATGTGCTCAATGAGAACTCATTGCACCAAAAATATCTCTCTGACACACACATTAAGCACAGAGTGAGGATGAAGTGCTGTTTTTTGGGTCAACAGGAAAGTGACATGGGACTCATTTAATCACTGAGGGTAAATTAAATGTGTTCAATAATCGGGGCACTGCGTAACATCAGGCAGCTTTTTAATTATCCATAGGTATGCTATGCTACTGGTGAATGCGAAACAAAATTCATACATTATTGTTTTTAATGAAACATTTGTTTGCCTATAATAGCTTAGAGCAGTGGTCCCCAAAGTGGGTCCTGGAGGGCCGGCATCCTGCATGTTTTAATTCTCTCCCTGATTCAACGCACCTGGATCAAATGACGGCTCATTAGAAGACCTAAGAAGAACATTGACAAGCTGAAAAGGTTGTTATTACCACCAGGGAGAGAACTAAAACATGCAGGATGCCGGGCCACTAGGACACACTTTGGGGACCACTGGCTTAGAGGTATGACCAAGGACGTAGAAACAAGTTTATCATTGGGGGGAGACGCATATCGGAAACCTGACAGATCCGTAAATAGCTTGAGCAGAAATGTCAAACAATGGCGTCATCAACGCATTACTCTAATGATTAGAGTCTAATCTGACCCCTTGTAAAGTGTAATCTCAGGGGCGGAGCTGTAGAGGGCCTGGGGGGGGCGGCGGGCCCCCGGCCCGGGCCTAGAGGGGGGCCAAATAGGAGGAAGAATATGACTTTAGGGATCCAAACCTTTATCATGTCTAATGAGAGCTGGAGAAGGTGGGGCCTCTCCTGTTGAGTATAATGTATGTAAAATTACATAGAATGATGCGCCAGTAGATTATATATAGTAGGCTGCCCCCGTCATTGTTGACTCATGATTGCTAAAAACGTTACAAGACCGACTGATTATAATAAGGGAGGGGGAAAAGGGGAGGGCAACCAGTTGCTCTGTCCACAGTCGATGTTTTATCAGTTTGTTTTAGAATAGTTTGTTTCTGATAAGTGGAGGATTCCATCCTAGTCAGACATCCTGTTCTTCTGAAGCGATGGTCACATTGTTGTTCTTGTTGATACAATAAAAAAGGTTTGCAGTGAGCAGCTTTATCCCATTTTTATTAAGATTGCGTCTGCCTCTTCCAAAGAGGTGAAAGTGCTGCCAATAGATCCAGAGGTTATTGATGAAGGTCACTGAGCTGGCAGAGCTTTAATCAGCCATTTGTTTATCATATCCAGCATGGAATGTTTTTCGTCTCCGCATTGAGGCGATGGAATTGGACCACTGAGAAATAACTTCATTTAAAATTTTCCCATAGTGTTCAGAAGAATATTAAAGTCCTTTTTCAGAATCCTACCCCATAACACTCTACTCATAACAGTGATCACAATGCAACATATAACAAATACACATAACCATATGGACCCCAGCTAGGGTTGCCACCTTTCAGAAATCAAAATAAGGGACGCCCACCACGGCGCGTCGCCCGACTCTCACGGGGTGGGATGGCCGCTGCAGTGATAGATAATATTTTATGCCAGTGTTTTTTGTCTTTAAAAAGTGATCCATAGAGCAATCATTCATGCATAGAGGTCGGTTATAGAGTACCCCAAAACTGTACTCCAATCAGAGTAGTATACTTTAAATACGTTTAATTAAGCAAGTGTAAAAAGTATTTGTTAAACCACTGAGTAACTGATCATAACACCTGATTTAATATTCTAAATATGTCCTCAAACAACTAAAAGTATAAAAGTTATGTGAACATTCTGATATTTTACAGAGTATTACCAAAATATTTATAGAAATAAGGAGTTAGGTTTGGAGGCTGGTTCTAGACCAGATTTACCACAGAGACCGGGATAGTCAGTATTTTTCCATGGCAACACTTGAAAAAGAATGAAACATAAAAAAAAACAGAGCAATATTTCATCATTTGATATAATAAGTGAGCTAAAGACCCACTTGCGTCTCCAGAGATCCAGGTTGCAGATGGAAAGTGTGATCCTATCTCCATACAGCAGCTAAAATTGCAGCACGATAATTTTTAATTTGTTGTTAAAGTAAAATTGTGAAGGTTAAAAAAATCGATCCACCACTGAGTATTAACATAAGACATTTACTTAGTATAACTTCTTTGGTACCCTGTTAGCCCCCACCTAGAACCGCCCATGGCTGCAGGTCTGGGTCTGGAGCATTAATAATAACATAAATGCCTTAATGGAAGGGTGTCATGATTATACTGAACACTGGAGCAACCTTGAAGATGAAAGTTTCCCTCCTCTACTGCTCACCCCTCGGGACTCGCCTGCTCCAAAAAAAGATAGAATATCTGAAAAGCTAAATGGTGACAAAACGCGTTCCAAGCTTATCAACGAGAGAGCTGATGGTCTGGAATTGAAGTTGGGGAACCGGATCAAGATGCTGGAGAAAAAAATCAACACCAACACGGCTGAGTTAAAGAGTTGAAAGAGAATATTGATCTAATCAGAAAGAACATTTCCGACTCTGACTCTCGTACCACTCATCTCATTAACCGAGTTGCTGAAATGGAGGCTTATTCCAGGCGCTGGAACCTTAAGCTTTGTGGACACAGCAAGAGGGATAATGAAGATCCTTGTCTGGTTGCTGTTAAAATCTGCCAGGCTACAATTTCGGAGGAAAAGAACACGCTGGTGTCCTTCATAGATGTCGCCCACCGCCTGGGTCGCATGACGAAGGATCGCAGCACTTCTAGACCGATCATCATCATCTTCATCAGGTTCCTGTCCCGCCGGCTGCATGATGCTGTCTGGAAAGCGGCAAAAAATTTTATAAAATGGCAATTTCTGCACAACAAGCTCCGCTTCACCGAAGATCTCTGCAAGTCCGACCGCGAGAAAAGACAACTTCTGTGGCCATTGGTAGCTGATGCTAGGAAGAATGGGGGGAAAAAAGCCTACTTCGTGGGAGGCCGTGCCTTTATTGAGGGTAAAGAACCCCCCCGCCCCCAGCCTCCAACGTTGAGATGACAGGCGCATAACTCGTCTTTGACTGAAATGGAAGCACACTTTGAAGCCTGCAGGTGGTTATGTATCTGCAGTAATAACAACAATACCTGTAGGAGCTATTTCTCAATTTTCAGTTATATCTTAGAGTGGCAGGAAGAAGGTGGAGGCTGCACCTGCTGACAGGGTGATTGCAAGTGAGCAATAGCGCCAGAGGGTGCTCAGTATAAAAGCTGAGGTGAGCTGCGGACTGACACTTGTTTGCTGTTGACACGTCGTGCGCCGCGCTTCCGTGTTGGGCTGTCTGTATGCCGAGTACAGGTGAGGTTGGCTGCCTGCGCATTTACAACTGCTTGTACATTGTAGTAGTGATGGACAAATGAAGCCTCATGAAACAATGAAGCTTTCCAGCCCTTTGCTTTGCAAAAAGGTTCTTTACTCGATGCTTCATTCAGGACTCACTAGTGACACCTGCTGGTGAAACTGTAACAGCCTTGTCACTCAGTTGGATCATACTTCCAAAAATTAGTAAATGCAATATTGTCACAAAGTTTTCATCAAACTCATGTTTAGTAACAGGAGAATCAATGAAATCATTTAATTGTCATATTTTAATTATTAAAATTATTTGTCTAATCCTGGTTTATGTTGAACGTCAGTGGTTGTGTTGGGGTTTCTTTTAGATCATAGACTGACTTGACAATAAAGACATTTGATGTTTTAGTGTCTTGGGAGTGCAGTGCCTGTTGGGGCATTCGCTTTTTCTTGGATTTTTAATTATATTTGGCTACATGTTGAATTTTAGTCCTGCAACAGAATTAAATCCATTTCTGCTGTGAAAGACTGATATATATTTGCTAATCAAACTACAAATAATAGTGGAACTTTGCAAAAGGTGAGAAATTGGGAAACTGTTAAGAAGAATTTTATTGTGAGCGATCATCTCAAAGTATTCCCAGATGTCACATTTTCTTCTTGCTGGCTCCATTTCAGACTATTAATCAAGTTTATTTGTGTAGCACTTTTCAGCAACAATGCAGTTCAAAGAGATTTACATCAGAAAATCACAAAAATATAGTCATAAAAAAACAATCTACAATTGAGAAAACCAGTAACAAACATTAAATTTTGATGAGTGCCATCATCAATACACATCAGATATGTTGGCTATCCTTGTTTTTCTCAGTTTTTGACTGAAGTCTTCGGTAAAGATACGCTCCCTTCCTCTCCTGAGATAGATCGAGCGCACTGCACCCTCGCCCCCAAACCCGCCCTGGGATCCCGTCCTCACCCTGTCATCCTGCGCTTCCATAGATTCCAAGAGAAAGACCTGATTATCCGCAAAGCCCGCAAGAGGGGCGCACTGTCTTATCAGGGGCATAGGATCCGCTTCTATGATGACTACAGTCCAGAGGTTGTGAAACAGCGCAGCGAATACAGTGGTGCCATGACTGAACTGTACAAGCGGAGATGCAAGCCGGTGTTGCGTCAATCCGCGTTTCCCTATCAGATACGGTTCCCCCTGCGTCAGCTTCCTGAGCTGTGTGAAGCTGACACCCCACCCACGTCAAAAAATCCAGCAAATAGTCTGAATGGTTTGTGCTCCGTTTTTGCAGGTTTGTGCCATTAAAATTTTCGTTTGTGCAGTTTTGGTTTCTGAGATATTAAACATTATTTTTTAGGTCATCTAGAGTTCACCATCCCCCCATATCGCTCCAAAACAAACCAAAGTGGGCTAGTTCGTTAGTGCTCCGTTTGTGCAGGTTTGTGCCATTAAAATTTTCGTTTGTGCAGTTTTGGTTTCTGAGATATTAAAAGTTATAATTTTGAGCTGAAAATCTGAACATTGACCAGGAGAAGCAGTGTCTGAGTCAAACTCTGTGTCCACAGGGCTTTCAGGATCACTTTCTTGATTAACAATGCCACAGATAAAGCATGCTTTATTGTGTTTACTCTGTAACATAGTTTAGACTTAGATATGTGATTCTATGCAACATAATTTCAGGGATGGAAACATCTTGTCTCCTGTCCTAACATAACATGAACTTCACTTTTTTTGCCAGTAGTGGCATTTATTTTTTAAAGAAATCCAACAGAAAGGGGATGGAAAGAAGGTGGGTGGGGGAGGACAGGCAACCAAGGAGCCACATAGCAGAGTTGTAGTCAAGACCACCTACCCAAGACCAAGTCAAGACCAGCACCCAGCGCTACGTGACAAAAAAAAATTACGTTTGACCTATAAAAATTACTTCTCAAATTGATCTTAAAGATCCACATTCCCATAAACACCTAGATATTAACTACATAGAGCTGAAATAAATGTAATCAGTAAAGACGAATCGGATCGTTCCTGAATGTCATATCACTATATTGCACTTTGGTCACAGCGTTGTCCCATATCTGCGACACCTGTCATCACCTCCACACAATAATTCAGCGCATGAGTGACAACTTTTTTTCATCGCAGATGCAAAATATGTGTCTCAGTCAGTACAGCTAGCTTTGCTAACACGTCCACAGATCTTACCTTTATTTAAGCTTTCCTTCCAAGTGACGCTAAAAGTTGGACGAAGTCCCACCGTCTGTGAAAGCGAAGCGCTGCTGATTTTACATGTCGCCATATCTATGATTTATGCAGCGCTATTATATTACTGACGCTCAGAGGAAACCAACCCTTTCCATGTTCTTAAGGAAGTAGAGCTAATTAAATGACATAAACAAGACCTGAAAGTGATTCCAGTTTCCCTTGATGGCCAACCTGTTGATACTGTGGCAAATTTTTAATTCCTTGTCTTATTCCTGGACAGTCAGCTCAACTTTGCTGAAAACACTGACTATATATTTAAGAACTGTTCTCAGAGACTCTATATTTTAAGAAGACATTGGGGTTACCCAACTTGAGGTTGTGTTAAAATGTTAAAACTTAACATTCTAACTAGAGTTTTAACTTAACTCAAGTTAAAACAACATTTTAACTCAAGTTTTAACTTTGCATATCTTCAGCTGGTTTGGTCACATGAGCTGCAGATTAACAGACAATCTTTTAAGAATACTTTGAATGGCAGGTATAACAGCAGGTAAACAGTGGTGAAACCAAAAACAACTCTGTCTCAACTGTTTGCTGAAAGAACATGAAAGACAGCAAGAAATATTCTAGCAGAGAGCATCCATCCTCATTATTCATCAGTTTGACCCTCTGAGCTCATGAAGGTGTTAAAGTGTTCCTTTAGGAACTAAGAACATCTATTAGAAGTTATTTATTGACAGTGCAATAATTATTCTTAACCAAACTAAATAACATTTACCTATAGCGTGCTGTGGTAAATGTGTAAGTGTTTTGCTCTATTCACAAATTGTTGATAATGTGATTCTATGAATATGATTTATCGTTTTTAAATAGTTTTATCTTATTTTTTCCTATATATAAGACTCTACCATAAATGGCATCTCAGAATAACATACATGGCACCGTGAAAACAAAAATGTGATTTTTTTGCTTGTATCTGTTTAACAACCTAGGTTGTTATTCCTAATTTGTTTATTGACTTTTGCTGAATTAATTTCTTGCGTATACATTGCAAATGGTATTTTTCATTATAGTTGATCACGTTGTTTTTCATGTCTCTTTATTTCTTTTCTTCCTCCTATAATTGATGGAGATATATAGATATTATTCATAATGTATAAAAGTATTGTCATTTAATTAGCTCTACATCCTTAAGAAAGTGAAAAAATATGGTGTTTTATGAGATAATTTATCTTTTACGGTGCCAGTAATGCCGAAATTAATAGTAAATGAAGACGTTGTGGTATTCTGATTTAGTAACGTGATTATGTTAGTTGTGTTACCACCGCCAGGCCACTAGAGGCAGTAGCAGGCCCGAAAAGATGCGACTAAGGATCAGATTTAGAAGTACACCGAAAGTTACAGAATTTGTTTAAAAAAAAAAAACTGTGAGCTGCACTTAAGTAAATAAAAGATTGAAGTTCAAATACATTCTGAGAGTGAAAATCCTTCCTAAAGGTGAAGATATATCACAGATTTAAAAAGAAAATAAAAACGGGAGGCCGCGGATAATACAGGAAATAGCGCCCCCTTCACTTCCGGAGTGCAATGGTCCCATTTCCAAATAAGGTATGAGGCTGACAGTGGTCCGTCCCCGGCCCTTTCTGTTTGCTGCAGAGAGGACCTTCTCAGTAAAGGTGGAGCCGATGGGTGACAACAGACGCGTAAGTCACGTTATTGCTCAGATTTTACGGCACCACCTTAAATCCCTGAACTTCACATTTTAACGGGCAAAAAGAGCAACGCGACTTGGATGTAACGAGTAACGCAACACTTTTGTAGAAATGTAGTCAAGTAGAAAGTACAGATACTTACTGTAAAATGTAGTGGAGTAAAAGTAGAAAGTCCCCATTATTAAATCTACTTAAGTAAAGTACAGATACACCAAAATTGTACTTAAGTACAGTAATGAAGTACTTGTACTTCGTTACTTCCCACCACTGGTAACAAGTATTCTAACATGTTGCTATTTACAATCCAATAATCAGATTAAAGTTAATCATAGTATAATGACCATCATTCCAGGATGAACGCTCAACTTTAGCATTTACCTCACAACTAGCAAGATAAATACTCTGGTAGCCCAGACAGGCTACCAGATTCTGAAATATCTTATTGGGAAAAGACATTTGATTATTGGTCAAAATGCACTGATATAAATTGACTGGTAACTGAACTGGTTCTACCTCTTTCTAAAACCAAAGTAGTACTTGTACTTCGTTACTTCCCACCACTGCTGATGGGTGATTTTAACATGGGGGGAACGGTATCTGATGGGTGAAAGTGGCTCCGGGCCGCGGATGCGGCTAGATTCGTCCAGGATTTGGGTCAGGATTTAAAAAAAAAAAAAAAGCGTAACATTCTTTGTTGCCTTTGAAATCTAACATTGGTTTCTTTTCTTTTTTCAATTGCGTTTAATTATTTCCCTTATTCAGTGTGGCTTGTTCGGCCCATTTGTTAGCCCGTGTGGGCTGTGGCCCTGCGTGGGCGGACCCATGTGGACCCCATGTGTCGGCCCTCTTTTCCCCCGCGTGGGGCCCGCCTGGGCATGCTGGCAGGGATATACACAGCTTGATCACTCTAAGAGAGGGGAGCTCAATACGTCGATCTCTGCAGGTGACAAACTGAACGCCGCAGGACGCTGAGTCAGCACTTCCTCCTCTGATAGGCTTATCAAAAATATTCACTAAGATCCTAAACGTTTGTAGCTTCATTAAAAAAGAATAATTATAAAAAGTCAACGAAACATGTTAAAATTAATAATCTCAGTAATTATTGTTTCAACAAGGTGTTGCGCAATTCAGTGCGTTTCGGTTCCATTAGCAAAAAAAAAAAAAAGCGACTCAAAGACCAACTGAGAGCAGAGCAGGAGTTTAAATTAGCTACTTAACCACCACTGTGTTCATGAGAGGATTATTAATAATCGAGAAATAAATATCATGCCTGGAAACCTGATATCGTAACGGACTGAATGTTGTGTTTTTAATATAATCTTTGCTCGGCTTGCGTGGTGCAGGCGGTTGCCACGGCAACGGGTGTGCTTAAATGACAAAGAGACCGAGAGTAAAAAGGTAGGAGATGTTTCCAGTTGACAGTCTGTTCGGGTTGTTTTACCTTTTTTTACCTTTGCTGTGGCTCATTACACCTGCTGTAGTTTCTGAATATTCAATAAACGACAAAATTGGACTAATTACCTCCTTCGTTTGTGAGCATACGTCACAACAAACATCAAATAGGACAAATATATTTCATTACGCTTTAACAAATTCTACCGTGATAATTATGTGCAATTAAATTAATTATATCCCGACTTCAGAAGATTTGCCTTCACCTTTATTGGGCTCTTTGGTTCCTCCTGTCAGTCTGTAGTTTCTCATACTGAGAAAAATCTAATTTCAGATCCACCATGACTGACTGATACCTGCTGGCGTCAGGTTTGCAACCAGCTTCTGACTGAGAAACCACTAACCAGTGACCAGTAACCAGTGACCAGAAACCAGTAACCAGTGACCAGTAACCAGTGACCAGAAACCAGTAACCAGTGACCAGAAACCAGTAACCAGTGACCAGAAACCAGTGACCAGAAACCAGTAAGCTGCTCCCAGTGTCAGAATCTCACTGAGGAAGAAACTGGATTAGGTTTTCTGTCACTTTATTATTTCTGCTATAACTGATGTATATTCGCATATAAAACAAGTCAATAGAGTTTAATTTGCTATTTTTATGTCTTTGTGTCATGAGGTAGATCTCAGGCGGCTGGTGAGAGAAAAAGTAGATCTTGCTCTCAAAAAGTTTGGGCACCCCTGCCTAAGCTATAAGGAGTGGAGTTCTAATCTATCTGTTTTTCCATAATGCGGTTTCAAGGAGTTGGTATTTAGGAAAAAGGAAGTATTAAAATATGCTCCTAGGTTTATCAGAGTTCTGGTGCCTGCCTTTTGCGACAACATTTTTTTCCCATTTTTATTTTTGTTTTTTCTTCCCTCTTTTTGTATGTGTGTTTTGCTGGTCTTCCTTATCTGCATGTATTGGTGCTACTCTTTACATATGTGCTACAGTTCAAAGCTCACTGTCATTTTCATATCTTATCACACCTAGGGCATTATGCCAAGTGCTGACGCCCCATTGGCACCAGGAGATTCTTTAAGATTTGTCAGTTGGAATGTTAAAGGGTTGAACTCTCCTATAAAACGTAAAAAAGTATTTAATCCTCTAAAACACTTAAACACAGGAATTGCTTTCTTACAGGAAATGCATTTAAAACTTTCAGACCAGTTCAGGCTTCGTGGTGGGTGGGTTGGCCAGGTGCATCATTCGTCATTTAATAGCAAGGCACGTGGGGTTGCTATTTTAATACACAAATCTGTTCCCCTCTCTGTGACCAAAGTCATATCCGACCCTAACGGCCGTTATATTATTGTCCTGGGAAGAATTAGCAGTAGCAATTTGGCATTAGTAAACATATATGGTCCAAACTGGGATGATGAGGACTTTTTCAAAAACATTTTCTTCTCACTTCCTGATCTAAATAATAGCCAGCTCATTCTCGGGGGTGACTTTAACTGCTGCCTTGACCCTTTGCTTGACCATTCCTCAAGCAAGTCTTATTCAGTGTCTAAATCTTCCAATGTTTTACATATATTTATGCGGCAATATGCAGTCTCAGACGTTTGCCGTTATTTCAACCCTAACACCAGAAAATGTTCCTTTTTCTCCCCAGTGCATTCTACTTTATCTAGAATTGACTTCTTTCTTCTGGATAACAAACTGCTCTCCCCAGTTAGGTCATGTTGCTATAATCCCATCGTAATCTCAGACCATTCTCCTGTCATCTTGGATCTCTCTCTCCCGGGTAGACCTGCTTCACGGCCTCCGTGGCGTTTTAATTCAGTTTTACTCAATGATCCCGTTTTTGTCAAAACTGTGAATGACTATTTAGACCTGTTTGTCTCCTCTAATGTTACTCCAGATGTGTCTGCAGCAACAGTTTGGGAGATGTATAAGGCATAATTACGGGGGGAGATAATAGCTTACTCAGCATATCTTAGAAAAACAACCACACAAAAGTCTTATCCTATCTAATGCTATATCTGACCTGCAAACAAAATGTGCAGAGTCCCCTGCTCCAGACCTTATAAAAGTTTGTTGATAAAAAAGGCTGAATTTGACACTCTAGCCTCTGACGCAGCTGCGGCACTATTATTAAAAAGCCGTTATAGTTATTATGAGTTTGGTGACAAGCCCAGCAAAATTCTTGCTCATCAGATTCGGCAGAGAGCTTCAAACCAGCACATTGCTGAAATTAACATCTCCAATGGGACTTCTATTAATCCACAAACTATCAACAATCAGTTTAGAGACTTCTATTCCACTTTATACATTTCAGAGTGTTCACCCGATCAAGCTCACTATGAAAGTTTCTTTGATAATTTTTCTATCCCTACAAGTGATCCAGAAACTGTCTCTGATTTAGATAAACCCTTTACGTTCGCTGAGGTCAAGAGTGCTATATTATCATTGCAGAGTGGAAAATGCCCTGGACCTGATGGCTTTCCATCAGAATTCTATAAGGTCTTTTCAGACAAACTATCTCCCTTTCTGCTTAACATGCTTAAAGAAGCATATGAATTTGGTGTTCTCCCTCTCACAATGCGACAAGCTACTATCTCCCTTATCCTAAAGAAAGATAAAGATCCACGAGTCTGCAACAACTACCGGCCAATTTCATTGCTCTGTACAGATGTCAAGATTTTGGCAAAGATGTTGGCAAAACGTCTGGAGGTAATCATGACCAAGATCATCAACCCTGACCAGACAGGTTTTATTAAAAACAGACACTCCTTTCATAATATTAGGCAGTTGCTAAATATAATATATTCACCTACATCAGCTGATACCCCAGAAGTGATTATCTCAATGGATGCCAAAAAAGCTTTTGATCGAGTAGAGTGATCATATTTGTTTTACACCTTATGACATTTTGGTTTTGGCTGTTCCTTTATTTCCTGGATCAAACTGTTATATACTTCTCCATTAGCCAGTGTTTGGACAAATAATGACCATTCAGAATATTTTCATCTAGGCCGTGGAACTCGCCAGGGCTGTCCACTCTCCCCTCTTTTGTTTGCAATTGCTATAGAGCCTCTGGCTGCAGCCCTTAGATCCAGTCCCATGCACGGCATTACAAGAGGTGGTCTGGACCATAAAGTCTCTTTATATGCTGATGACCTGTTACTCTCTCAGACCCAGAGACCTCAATGCCTCCAGTATTAGACCTGTTTGAAAAGTTTGGACAAATATCTGGATATAAACTGAACTTTAATAAAAGTGAATTATTTCTAATTAATGATGCAGCTACGGCCTACCCACTCACTAGCTTACCATTCAAGATCTCTCTGCAAGCATTTAAGTACCTGGGAATCCATGTAACTAAGAATTATTCACAACTTTTTAAAGCAAATTCTACTCCCTTACTTGACCAGCTGACTCAGCACTTACAGAGCTAGAGCTGGTCCATGCTGCCACTTTCTTTAGCAGGCAGGATCAGCTGCATCAAGATGAATGTTTTGCCGAAATTCTTGTACCTCTTCCAGTGTTTACCAGTATTTATCCCCACATTTTTTTTGAGGACACTCGATGCTTCAGTTTTTCAGTTCATATGGAACAGAAAACCTCCTAGAATACGAAAGAGTATCCTACAGAAAAGTAAGGAAATGGGAGGGGTTGCCACACCAAATTTCTTATGCTATTATTGGTCTGTTAATATTTGTACAATGTTATTTTGGTGCAATGCGAACTGTGAGACTCCCAAATGGTTACCAATAGAAGAGGCCTCATGTAGCTCTGCTTCATTGTACTCTCTTTTATGCCTTCCCCCTGCAACATCTCCTATAACTTACACTAACAATATAATTATTAAGAACTGCCTTAGAATATGGGCTCAGATTATGCAACATTTTGGGATCCAAAGAATACCTCTTTTATCACCACTCAATTCTAATCCTCTATTTCCCCCTTCACTCATTGATAAAACGTTTTCAGTGTGGAAAACCACACTGGAAATGCCAATCTTTTCTCTGAAAGATCTATACTTAGATGGTGCTTTTGCCTCATTTGCTCAATTATCTTCAAATTTGAACTTACCAGCTGTCCACTTTTTTAGATTTCTACCAGTTAGAGACTTTATTCATAATAATTTCCCAGGTTTTCCAATAATTCCTGCCCCCAATATGGTTGATCAACTGCTAGAAATTAGTCCCACTCCAAAAGTACAATATCAAAAAAATATATGCACCCTCTCAACATCCAATGTGACTCCTGGGCTTGGCCATCTTCAAGCTACTTGGTCTGATGATCTTAACACAGAGATTGATAATGAAATGTGGCAAACTATTCTAGAACGCATTCACACCTCATCAATTTGTGCCCGACATAGAATTATTCAGCGTAAAGTCGTCCACAGAGTACACTGGTCCAAAAGCAAACTGGCTCGAATCTTTCCAGACGTGGATTCAAGCTGTGTGAAGTGTGGTTTGGGCCCAGCCACTCTCGGTCATATATATGTTTTGGACCTGTTCCTCTCCATTTCAATTTTGGAAATCTGTTTTTGACTCACTTTCTGTAATCACTTCGACCACAGTACATCCATCTCCACTCACTGCTTTATTTGGGGTTCTCCCCAAAAACCAGTAATTGCCACCCCATCATGCTGACCTTGTGGCCTTCCTCACTGGCTAGACGTATCATACTGATGCATTGGAAGAATCCTCTCCCACCGTCACATTCTCATTGGATAAAAGATGCCCTTTTGTTCATGAAACTGGAAAAATTAGGCATACTGTCAAAGGCTCTGAAATCACATTTTCAAGAATCTGGTCACCGTTTCTGGACCATGTTAGGTCTTTGACACTCGATGTGACCCCATGAGTTGTGCTCCCCTTACTTCCCAGTTGTAATGGCATACACCCTTCATCTAAGTCTTATAACAATTTTAGTAGCACAGAATACATTAAGCCCTTTAAGTGCCCCGTTTTAGTTGTTTTCTGTTTAATTTATATTTTATTTTCTTTCTGTTACCATTGTTTATTTTTTAGTTATCTACTTTTTATCCATGTACTTATAGAAATAATTGCTGGATTTTTGTTTGTATGTGTCTTGTTTTATTTTTGGTTCTTGTCTTGTCATTTATTAGTCTATGCTTATTCTCCAAAGTACTGTCTCAAGTATGACTTGAATGTCTATGTATGGTGCTCATTGTTTAGTTAAAAATCTGAAATTATATTTATTTTAAAAGTATATTGTCGTGAAAACTGGTATGAGAATATGAGATCTGTCCAGGTGCACGCAGAAAACGGAATAAAGGCCTGAGAAATAACAGTAAATCTTGTATATTGATTTAATGATGATTAAGAGTAACAAGTATAAAATAATAATACACATGTCAAAGAAGGAATGTCTGTAATGTATAATCAAAATATAGGTTCTGTATTTTCGATCAGTTAAATGTTATAATGCATTATGGAAATTTAGGTTTGTACTTTTGAGTTAACAGTAACATCTTGATTGTTGTATAATGATCATTGATTGTTAAAGAATAGAGATAATGAGTGAGGAAGAATTGTACTGAAGTAATAAGTTGATAAAGTAACACATTGATTATGTTTTGTGATGAATTACAAAGACGAAATGAAGAAAGACTTAAGAATGGAGAAACAGAATAAACTGTGTTGCGATGAGTACACTGAGCAGGACGAGGTGCTGCATAAACAGATGGCCAGTGGAAAAAAGGAAAGTACTGGAGATTTGCTGTAATGAGGCATAAGTGAGTCATAAGGGAGGTGATGGTTGGGGAAGGTTGGGACTTTCCACAGACAGTGGGACGGTTCTAAAGTCACGCAGCCCTGCCCCGTAGACAGCCCTGGGTTGAGAGGGTATAAAAACCAGAGGATAGGGGAGGAAAGAAGTTCTTTGTCCGCGGCGCAGAAGAGGAGCCAACAAGAGGACGCAGGCTAAAGACCAGCAGAGGACCACACCCCGGGACCAAGGGAAGCTCCAAGACTTCACGCCGCCAAGAAGGGACGAGTTCCACCAGCCCCAACCCTGGTTCCTGATCCGACCAACTCCTCTGCCTCTACCTCTCCACTCTACTGCAGCCGACTTGGAGAAGAGACAGAGGTCATTTAATGACAAAGATTCTGCACGTTAGAAGGACAACGAACAGTTCTGCTCCGCTTCTCTTCCGAAAGAGGACTTTGCTCCGGCTGGACAAAGACTTTGACCAAGGATATCTGAAGATTACAGCTGCCGAGACCAAGAACCATCGGGTTTGAGTTGACCTGCTTCCCCCCAAAGTCTCGCTCAGTGAACTTAGTGACACAGGTAAGGGATAGGAATGAAGACAGGATGTGATTTATTTTAAATTGATTTTATTATATTCTACCAATTTCATAATCTTTGGGAAATTAACCTGCTTGTCATATGCCCCTGCTAAAGCTTGCTTAATAAATTATATTCTAAAATATCAATGAGAATTGTGGACAGTGAGTTTAATTGTGTCAGTCTTAATTATTATTGGTTCTCCTGATTGTAGTAAAGTTAACATACATTATTCTAGAGATAGGGAGGCTTTGTGTTTTCCTCTGGTGAGTGTTAAAATAATGACCCTGAGACTTAAATCTAAGTCACTGAACTTAATCTAGCCGTTAACAAGTGCCGTTATTCTAGGAGAGGAGCTACCGTTAACAGGAGTGGTTGTAGGGGTTATGCAGCTGCGAGGGCTACTCAGCTGATTGTTCCTGAACTGTAAAGGGTCATAACTTCTGGATCGAAGGTAGTCAGAGCTAGACTAGTCCTTTCCGACCCCAGTTTAACTAGATAATCCTCCATAAACTACATCTAGGGTAAGACCCGAGTTCTGGGGATTTTCCGGACCTGTTAGACAGAGAACTGGGCAGTAGTGAGTCCGAGGAGTTGTGAGGAGTAGGCGGGGCTTATTACTGCTAAGTAACACCTGGGGGGAAAAAAAAGATGTTGACGTAATAAATCCTGAAGACAGCGCTTCCAATGTTCGCTCTGTAAAGTCTAGAACAGGCTCTCAGGTGTCCCGTGTTTCCTCCACTACATCGGCTCGTATTAAAGCAGCGCTGCTGGAGCGGCTGGTGCGCTCAAGAAGAAACATCAGATAGAAGCGATGGAGGAAAAGCTAAAACAAGAAAAAGAGCAACTTGAGCTTGAGACGGAGTTGGCGGCTGCTAATCCAAAACTTTGTGTGTTCGAAATAAATTCACAGTGTGCCTCAAAATGTTCTGATGGCATGAATTCGTATGTTGAAAAGCGCAACTCCAATTCGGTGCTAAAACTTAATCCATGGGCCGATGCATTTGTTCCAGAGAAAAATATGGACGATGTTAGAATCTCCTCCGTCATTTCTGAGCAACCAGTTGTCCGGCTGAAACAAAAGCCAGCAATTCAAATCGTTCATAAGCCACAAAGTCTCTGTGATCAATTAACTGTTAATCAAAATCCGAACACAAGCAGGCAGCAGCGACCAGGTCAACAAATGGATCAACAAGCCAGTATTATTGACGTCATGCAGCGGCAGAATGACATCACTGCCATGTTAGTTCAGCAAAACCAAAACTCTGTCTTACCACCAACAAACATCCCCGTTTTCGATGGCGATCCTCTTCAATACAAATCATTTATAAGAGCGTTTGAAAACGGCGTGGAGGCCAAAACGTCCAACACGAGTGACTGTTTGCACTTTCTAGAACAATACACCAGGGGGCAGCCTAGAGATCTTGTGCATAGCTGCCAGCATTTACCGTCAGACCTGGGCTATCTTAAAGCTAAAAGTCTTCTTTCTGAGCATTTTGGAAATGAATATAAAATTGCACAGGCCTATATGGACAAAATTAACAACTGGCCAATTATAAAAAAGGACATTGAATCACTGCAAGCATTTTCTCTGTTCCTTAAGGGATGCTCAAAGTTAACTGAACACATCGTTCATATGAAGGAACTGGACTTGCCATCTAATATGAGGAGCATAATCCTAAAGCTTCCCTATAAAATGAGGGAAAGCTGGAGAAATGTAGCCTGTGACTTGCAGGAAAGCAGGGGTCAATGATCTTGTTTTTATTGAAAAGCAAGTTAAACTTGTATCTGATCCACTGTTTGGTAACATCATGGACCATCAACGGCTCAACTCCAAAACCAGCAGCTTTACCAAACAGAAAAGTGGAAGTAGCTTTGCTACACATGTTGCTGCAGTGAAGAATGAATGTCCATCTGGAGATGAGAGCAAGTCCTCAAAAAGCCACAGCTGTCTGTATTGTCTCCTAAGTAATCATACTGTTGACAAGTGCTTCAAGTTTAAAGGCAAGCCACATAAAGATAAAGTAAACTTTATTGAAGAAAAGGGCATGTGTTTTGGCTGCTTAAAGGTGGGACACATAATCACAGAATGCAGAGGTCGTTTGGTCTGTTCTGTTTGTCACCAGCAGCATCCCAGTGTCCTGCACATCGACGAGGAGAGCACAGGAGTTTTCTCCAGACATCCACAGAATCCTCTGAGTACCACCTCCACAATGACTCAGACCTGTGGTCATGTCAGGGTCTGTGATGAAGATAACTCAAACCTTTCTATCGTTGCAGTTCAAGTCAGGAGTCCAAAAACCAACACTACTGTGCAGACGTATGCATTTTTGGACCCGGGCAGCACAGGAACATTCTGCACTGAAAGTTTGGCCCGGAAGCTGCAACTGAAAGGTAAAAGAACAAGTATCCAGCTGCAAACAATGGGACATAAAGACATTGCAAGTACAAACATCTCTGGACTCCAAGTAGCAGCACTTGATAAAGATGATTTCATTGACCTTCCAGATGTCATGACACAGAAACTAATGCCTGTTTCAAAGCAGAATGTTCCACAACAGGAGGATATTGATAAGTGGCCATACCTGCAAAGCATCAAGCTCCACAACATAGATGCTGATGTAGATCTGCTCATTGGCACAGACACACCTAAAGTAATGCAGCCATGGGAGCTGATCAACAGTCAGGATGAAGGCCCATATGCAGTTTGGACCCAAGTTGGATGGGTCATCAATGGTCCACTCCGGAGTGAAAGGAACAAAACAGGCTGCCATTCTTTCACTGCAAACAGGATTTCTATTAAACATCTGGAAACAATGTTGACTGGATGCAATCAGGACTTCAATGAAAAAACATCCCAACAGCAGATTGAAATGTCCAGAGATATCAAGTTCATGAATGCCATGAATAATTCAGCACAATTAAAAAATGGACATTATTGCATTGATTTGCCTTTTAAGGCTGAAAATTCAATCTTGCCTGTAAAGTGTTGTGTTGCAGAGCGTCTTCCAAGCCTGAAAGGAAAGTTTTCAAAGAACTGGATCACCGTCCTAAAGAACATCAGTGATGAAGCAGAGGGCAAGAACATAAACCTGGGAAAAGATGCTACCAGCTTGTCTTCCCAGTTCCAAGATGGACAGGTGTTGCTGGCTGAGGAGAGTCGCCAGAACCTGCAGATCGCTACAAAGTTGGGTCAAGCAGAAAATGACCAGAACAGACTGTCGGAGCATTTGGAGGAAGAAGAGGATGCCTGTCTAGGGCTTCAGATGGAGAAGGTGACCGTTGAAGGAAAGATGGCGTTAGCAGACAACCAGCTGCATGAACTTGGTCCAGTGGCTGGTAATGGTGTCCTCAGAGTGGGTGGACATCTTTGAGGAGCTGCAGTGCCACCTGGGGCTGGACATCCAGTTCTCCTGTATAAAGCCATACATGTAGCAATATTAATTCTGTGTTACATTTACCATCTGCTTGGTCCAACAGGAAGAAACCACATGTTGTTCAGATTGTGTCAGAGATGCTGGATAATCAGTGCAAACTCTGCTGTCAAAAGGATCCTGTCTGACTGTGTTACCCGCAGAAGAAATTGAGGAAAACTTCTGGAACAAAAATGGCTGAGGAAAAGGTACCACCAGACAAGCCTCCTTTCACAGATGTTGGAGTTCATGGTGCTGTTTATTTGAAAGTGGTTCATGCTCTGGATGCCACTTCTTGTAGTAATGTAATCAGAAGATTCATCTGCAGGAGTGGTTCAGTTTCTTCCATCAGGTCAAAGGATGAAACACTGCAAACTGTTTTCTGTGAAGCTGAAGCCATTCTGAATGAAAGACCCATCACTTTCGTCTCTGGTCATCACATCGTGATGAAGAACAAACCTGTTCTGCCACAAGATAGATCTGAGTATCTGCCCTTAATGCAGGAAAGACAAAAGTGGATGAGATGAAGAAACATTTCTCCTGGAGACATTGTCTTCATTGCAGATGCTACAGCAGCCAGAGGATGTTGTCAGATGGGGACAATACAAGATCTGGAGATGGAGACCACTACATTAGATCAAAGCCTTGTCTTTGATAGGACCAGTCAAAGTTCAATACAATCACACTGAATAGGAGCTATTTTTTTAAAGGGGCAGTGTTGTGTTTTCCATACACACTGTACCATTTCATAGCACAATTAAGTAACTATGTTACCTTCAGTTATCAAAATGCTATATATTTTGGGAAACTCTGTCACCACCCGTAAGTCCCTTTCTTCCCTCACTAGATGTCTTCAGGGAGCAGGATGGGAGCCGAGCCTCTCAGAGGTTCTCCCACACACCTCCTATTCATCTTCCGTCATTAGGTGGAGCATAAGAAGAGCTGGCTGCCGGTCCTCCGATGCCAGTGTTTGCCTATGTGGTAAGTCCAGCCCCTCAGAATCTCAGATCCTCGTCTGATGTTTTTTGAGTCTAGAGCTCACCTACGTTTGTGTTCTGCCCTCCTAGATACGCTGCTACTCGGGATTCCAGATCGTGGTTTCCTCCCTCCGATCCCCTCCATGATGCTGCCTGCACGCATAAGTGCCACTGGCATCATCCTACCTCAGCACCCCGCTGGACTCATGTCTCTCTTTTGTCCCCAGTGTTCCGAGCCAGCCTCCCAGTGTGGGTTTTGTTTCCGTCTTGGACACCTGCATTATCCCGCTTTTTCCACTAGTTGTAAATAAAGCTAAAGAACTGTTCTGATCTCCTGATGGTGTTTCTGCATGTGGGTTAAACAGATTCCCAAAAGCATGACAACATATGAAATATGACTTAAAATAAATTTTACTTCCCGATTTAAGTATCTGTTTGTTTGTATGAAGTTTTCAGCACTCAGCCTCTGTGCCTCCATTGCTGCCATGGCTACAGTGACGTTTGACTTTGTGACTGCGGTTGCCCTACCTGCTTGGTGGAGGTGTGACCACAGCATTTAGAAAATTTATAGCTGAAAGGCTAAACCTGATTTAAGTTACTGTTTAGTTTTAAGGTTATTATGCATACAAAACAAAATATATTTGACAACAGTCATTCAGTCACCACTAGTGACTGAAGCTGAAATTGTTTACCAGCTACTGGATTAATGTCTTTGCATTTTTCACATCACCCTGCGGATTATAGATTCAATTCAGTTCATTTATAAAATTCCACTTCACAGCAAATGTTTCTCAAGACACTTCACTTAACAAAACGATCCTGGTGATGATCTGTCATAAAAGGTTTGTGTTCTTTTCCCCCCCCACACCAGGTATGCGCAGAATTTCTCGAGTGAATTCCTGCAAACAAAGAAACAGACACCAGGAATGAAGGCGAAGAAGATGATGGAGCAAAATAAAGCACACATACCTGCCTTTCTGCACCTGACTCTTATGCTCCTCTCTCATTTGGCAGCTATGGTGACAGGGTGGAGCACTTCAGGGTCCTGGAGGGCGGTGGTCAGTATTACATCTGGGATAAGGCATTCTGCTCCCTCAACCGTCTAGTGGAGTTCTACAGAGCACACAGCATTGCCATGGAGAAAGTGGTCCACCTCAGGGATTACCCTTCCTCCCTTCACTTGAACTCACATTTTGGACGCAACCCGTACCCCAACCCGTATAACAGTAACTCGCTGGAGTCCATTCACTCAGCCCATTGCTGCCCTAACCCGTCTCCCAGAGACTGGCAGACCTCTGCACATTCACTCAAACCAGTTTTAGAGGTATGACACATAAAAAGAAGTAACTTCTTCTCATCACCAGCTGATAATTGCACACCTGTGTGTCTGACACCATGGTTTGTCTTTCAGCAGAAGCCTCGGGTGGCCCGTGCTCTCTGCGATTACACCCCCTCCCAGACCACCCACCTCCACTTCCAGCGCGATGAAATCATTGACCTGCTGGATTGTTCCAGCTCCCTCAGCTGGAGGGGATGCTGCCGCGGCAGAGTGGGCATCTTTCCTCCAGAGTTGGTCCAACCACTGCTCCATTAACTCCATATCAGATATTTGGTCTCTATGATGTTTATGTTTCTGATGCTTCTCAGTCAGGATCGGTGGTGGTTCTTGCATGAATGATAAATTGGGCAGCCCCCTTCTTGCTATCCCCCAGCCAGTGAAAATGCATTTCTGGGACAAGATCAAATGCATTACAGTACCACATAAGGTATGTAAGATATTCTTCCTTTGCACAGCAGCAAGCACATAAATGCAAATAGAAACTTTGTCCAAAGTGCTTGGACAGATTTGTTTTTTAATCTGGTGCTTGTGGTTACTCTTTCTACTGCTGCCATGGGCCACTGCCCTGTGGCCAAGATCAAAAAGCACCACTGGTCAGGATATACCCCACTGTCAACTGTTACACCTACATTAACTTGACTCCATTTCTTTGAAGGTGCAGGATGAAGCTTTGATATATATATATATAAATAAAAATCTTTTCACATATTTATTAAATATTTAAAACACTGTTTCCATGGTATGACACAGATAATATGTGAAAAAATGTAGCTCCTCTGCCTTTTCCCAGTTCTAACTATAAACAACCAATCAGAGCCAGGAGGAGAGTTTTGGCGCAGTCAGTCATGCTTGTGTATGCGCTGCTCATCTTGATGGAGAATAAATGGTTTTCCTGGAAAAACAAGGTGCTTCTCTGCCATTATCACATTGAGCAGTACGTACACGAGGATGATTGATAGTGCCAAGACCCTCGTTCTGGTTCTGATTAGTTGTTTTTGGTCAGATAGAAGTAGAGCACAGGGAGGAGATCGATCTTTTCACAGATCATCTATCTCATATTATGCTGGCACCACATGGTGACAGTTTTAACAAATATGTAAAAACATATTTCTTAAAGTTACGTAGTTCAGCTCTCAAGAGTAGTTGGTAGAACAGGGGTGTCAAAACTTTTTGTCACATGGATTAAAATTGTCAAGTCAAAAGGACATAAGGAGCAAAAAACGTTATATTGTTAGTAAAAACTTATATTGTGATGTATTCTTTACCTCCCTGATAATGTAATAGTTTTATTAAACAAATGAAGTAGCCAGCTTTTGTTGGAAAGAAATGTGTAAACTTGAGAAGGTTTTGCAGATTGGTCTTGTTAAAAGAAGTATTTTCCAGGTATGTTTTGAATAACAAACATTTAGTCAGTTCAGAGCAAGAAAAGCAGGATTTATTTCACTCTATGTTTGGAACTGGGTAGATTTGGTCCTTGCAAAAGAATGCAAAAAGTGTGGTTATTTAAAAATGAATACATCCAAACAGATGCATAACCAGTATGACGATACAATATCCTCAACATTTGACCACTCTTGTAAAAATGTATTAAAGCTTATAAAAAAGCTTATAAATAATAAATTAACCTTGATTGCAGCAGCATAACTGTATACATGTATAAAAAATGGAATAAAATGTTTGGAAATAATTACTTTTTTGCCATCATTACCAATACCACACTTCAAAAGGTAAACCTCCTGTTAACACTGACATGAAGGTGTTAACACACTATATGTCCCCTTCATGTCATAGCATTAGCCAAACATTAGCCAAAGTTGGCAGGCATGTGCAGAGGGGGGGGCTGGGGGGGCTTGAGCACCTGCCCTTTTTGCTCCTTGCCCCCAAATGCCGTTTTGGTCAATTTTTTTTTTAAATTTTATTTATTTATTTTTTTGTATTATTATTTTCTAAGCCCTCTTGTGACACATAACATGTACTAAAATTATTATTATTATTTTATTTTTATTTTTTTTGTACAACATAACAAGCCCTCTGGTCATCTTGTTACCTTTGACCTTTTGCCCGTGACGCATGACGCAGTTGCCTCTAGCGCAGTGAGATAAAGCGACTAACTGGAGCTCAACGTAGCGAACGTACCAGATTACAGAACAGTTTTTGGTGAATAAAAAAATGTCAGATGACGGAAAACGTTGAAGTATCATTTCTGCTTCAGCTCAGAGTCTAAGCGGTTTAAGCAGAGAGGTAATGAAATACAACAGACACTGACAGGCCTCTGCGTCTGCCTTTCTCTGAAGAACTACTGAGGGGAGGAGACAGCCAGGTGAGGAGAAACTGTTCTTATCTATTGATTCACTATTTTTATCATATAGACATTAGGTTGTTGTTGATGTGCTATTAGCTAGCTGCTAGCTAACGACTTTGCTAGCAAAGCAAGATAACTAAAAGCTTCTTCCCTGTATCTTTAATGATATCAGTCATTCTTCAGTATTGCTTATGTAATAAGGCACATCGCCCGTCCAAAACCGATCATCTCCATAATGGATATATGTCCGATCTTCTAATTTCCTTTGCTGCATAATGTACATCACATTTATTCTGATGTTAGGTAAATGTATCTTGAAGGACAATAACACTTAAATAAAAGTCCAACAAGGATATTCATTTAGAATTAAAAATAACTCACCCTGAATTACCATGACAGATATAATGAATGTAATAAAAGTGACATTAATGAAGGGAAAAAACTCAACACAGACTTTAAGTTTAGTTTCTGGTTCACAGAGGATGAAGTAAAAAATGTTTTCCCAATTATTCAATGGGGGGGAAAACTAACCTCAGTTAAGTAAAATAAAATTGTAATCAAAACTTTTGGAATTGTAATGATTTCTTTTTTAAAAAACCAAATTGTTTTGTTTAAAAAACTTTTAATAACTAATTTTTGTCTCGTGAACTTAAAGTTATTTTCCAAACAAACTTTTATTTGCACACATCAGAAATCTTTTGTGATTTTAGGCCCTGTCTGATGAACCATTTCTATGCTTATTTGCCCAATGGTGACCCATTTTTAGATTTCTGATAGACGCCATCAAAGATTTAGCATTTCTTTTGTATTTCAAAGAGATGATGCCGTCCACTCCAACAAAACATTTTCATGTTTTTCTTCCATATTTCCATTTGTTCATGCCAGACATGAATCCATGTTCTTAAATCTGAGAAACTGTATCAGGCATGGTTGTTTCATTCACTTTAGTAATTTGTCAATATATTTGTCTGTTCTTCATTAAGCAATTCGAAGATCTCATATTGATCTCTGGGCATTATGATTAACTTGTCAGTTAATCACAAGAATGAGATTTAACCTCTTGATTGAATAAAAGTGTTGCAGTTTTACAGTGAATCAATGTAACCTGTTAAAGAGTTTTAGAAAGACATTTATTTTTTAATCCGTTTTATTATTTTGTCGTTGGTCACAAACCTTGCTGTTATCAGCATATACTGGGTCCAAATACAGCAGTGCATCTTACATTTTTCTTCTTGCTAAATATGTCCAGTCATGACTTGATTGTGTCCATGATTGTTTTTTGTGCAACCATCTTTCAGTTTATTTAACATATGCCAATGAAAAACAAAGAAATATTAATTATTTTCTACAAATAATATTTCACAAAACATCTCTAAAAGTTAATACCATCAGACATTAAAAAAAGTTTTTGATTTTATTTGAGAACCAATTGTCTAATAAATCTTTCCTTTATTGTTAAATTATGTAAAAATTGTAAAAAACAAAAACAACAGAAAACAATATCTGACTTTAGATCAAACAATATCTAAAGTCATGAGTATTTTATAAAATATTATTTGACCAATTCTCAATATTAAAATATACTAAATGGCATCAGCATGTTCTGCAAATCGTAAATGGACAATGCTGAAGCTGGCTTCTGATTGACCAGTGTGCTAAAAGGGCATTTTGCTGCTCTGGCTGCATTTAGACCCACTATAATCAGCTCTGGTTCTACATTTATAACAATTAGTCTCATCCAGTCTGGATCACAGCACAACAAAACACCTCTAAACACAGATTCTTTGAAGCTCAGTTTGTGAACTTTTATACTGATCTTACAAATTCTAAATGTTGCAATTCTTTTCTTTATATTAATTTAGATCAGACCAGTTTAAACTAGAGATACACTATAAAAGAGCTGATGAAGAAAAACCTTCATACATCCATGTGATGAAGACTCTTAGGGTTTATGAAACAATCAGGCTAATTTTGATCAAAGTGTAAAGAAATTAAATTGATTTAAAACTTTTGCACAGAGCTGTACCTGTCTGGCATCTAACAGGCAAACAAAACAAAATAAACAAAAAGTCTTGTGAATAACCTCTTCCAGTTTGTAAACTGAATACTTTAGTTTGCAGTTTACAGGTTGAACAGAGTTCAGCAAGAGGCATGGTGAGGAACACTACCAAACCTGGCAACCCATTCAGGCAAAGTATGCATATAAGAAAATATTAATGCAGACTAAGAGGAGAGCATTGGCACAACAGAATCTGGACCAGAACACACTCTCCCGAATCGTGGGAACTCTGGGTGTCTGCTCCAAGCGCCGCATCGCTGAGAGGCACAATCCTGCTCCCTGTCCGCACATCGCCCGGCGAGCCTGTTCAGATCCTACATCACACCCATCACATGCACATGGTTACATATATGACGCTGAAAATGATAGCTGAAATATTCTCACACTCTTACCCTGCGAGTTACGGTGGCTGACAGAGGAAACTTTCTGGAGAGGAATTTCTCTTTCTGGCTCCTCAATTATTGTCCACCAGGTCAGGTTGCACACCTGGGAAGGTGAAATACAGAGAAGAAAAAGGTTTAAATTAATGTGACCTGTCCAAAGGCCCTTTACCTTGTTTATGCATGAAAGAATTCAGCAGCTTACAGAAATAGGTATCAGTGTTACCAAAAGTCTAATTACAAACTAGAAAATTCCTGAAGAAATTTAACCTTGGCCAAAGTGTGCCAGTCACTTTGAACCCGGCATTCGAGCTATAAATTACACAGTTGGACTTTTATAGGAGCACATCAGTGGAGTACTAATGTGGTAAATGTGCCAACATGCTTCACTGTAATAGTGAAGCATGCTAAACCTCATGCACAGTGAAATTAAGTCAGACTGATGACTATAAGCTTCGCACATGTGGTTCTCACTCACGGTCTGAAATAAAAAAAATTAAGACAGTGGGTAATTGTTTATGTCTCAAAATTTTTCAACCTTTATACTAAGGATTTTAGTTCACACTCAAAAATTCAGAGAAATAATTTTCTTTAAGCCAAATATGAATAGTCACAGGAAATATGTATTCTTCCCACAATGCATTGTGAGACCTGTCTCTGCCTGTTTGTCAGACTACTCACTGCCTCTCTCTGGGCCCCGTTGCTATGGTAATTAATTTTCTGCACCTGGGCTGGCTCTCTCTCAGACAGTATGCTGGAGACAGAGTTTCTATACTTGTGAGACCATAGACATAATATAAGGATAGATGCCTCATGGCCGCTCTCGCCTATTGTCGCTGACGAGATTTAGGGCGGCCATCTTGGAGAGGTCCACCACTCCACTCATCGTTATGTGTTTCGCGGCACAATGACGTATCAGCGCATTTAATCGATCATAACACGCTTTTTTGTTACTGGAAACTATATTCAAACATCTATCAAAGCCACATTTATAAACAATTGTATTTTTTAAGTATGTTTTTAATACATAGTTCAGCATATTTAAATATGCTTAGTGGCTATAACAGTAGAATAGGAACGGAATATTCTGATATTGATGTATGATGAGCATATTACAAAGCACACAGCCGTTCATAATTTATTTAATAAATTATTTAGTAATATCAATACATATTTATATAACTATCCATCCATCCATCCATCCATCCATCCATCCATCCATCCATTTTCTTCCGCTTATCCGGGGTCGGGTCGCGGGGGCAGCAGCTTCAGAAGGGAGGCCCAGACTTCCCTCTCCCCAGCCACTTCTTCCAGCTCCTCCGGGGGAATCCCAAGGCGTTCCCAGGCCAGCTGAGAGACATAGTCCCTCCAGCGTGTCCTGGGTCTTCCCCGAGGCCTCCTCCCAGTGGGACATGCCCGGAACACCTCACCAGGGAGGCGTCCAGGAGGCATCCTGACCAGATGCCCTAACCACCTCAACTGGCTCCTCTCGACGTGGAGGAGCAGCGGCTCTACTCTGAGTCCCTCCCGGATGACCGAGCTTCTCACCCTATCTCTAAGGGACAACCCAGCCACCTTGCGGAGGAATCCCATTTCGGCCGCTTGTATCCAGGATCTCGTTCTTTCGGTCATGACCCAAAGCTCATGACCATAGATGAGGGTGGGAACGTAGATCGACCGGTAAATCGAGAGCTTCGCTTTTTGGCTCAGCTCTCTCTTCACCACGACGGACCGGTACAGCGCCCGCTTCACAGTAGACGCTGCCCCAATCCGCCTGTCGATCTCCTGCTCCCTTCTTCCCTCATTCGTGAACAAGATCCCCAGATACTTAAACTCCTCCACTTGAGGCAGGACGACCCCCCTGACCCGGAGAAGGCACTCTACCCTTTTCCGGCTCAAGACCATGGCCTCGGATTTGGAGGCACTGAGCCTCATCCCGGCCGCTTCACACTCGGCTGCGAACCGCTCCAGTGAGAGCTGCAGATCACGTTCCGATGAAGCCAACAGGACCACATCATCCGCAAAAAGCAGAGATGCGATCCTAAGGCCACCAAAACGGATCCCCTCATCACCTCGGCTGCGCCTAGAAATTCTGTCCATAAAAGTAATGAACAGAATCGGTGACAAAGGGCAGTCTTGGCGGAGTCCAACTCTCACCGGAAACGAGCCCGACTTACTGCCGGCAATGCGGACCAGACTCTGACACCGGTCATACAGGGACCTGACAGCCCGTATCAAAGGGCCCGGTACCCCATACTCCCGGAGTACCCCCCATAGGGCCCCCCGAGGGACACGGTCGAACGCCTTCTCCAAGTCCACAAAACACATGTAGACTGGTTGGGCGAACTCCCATGCACCCTCCAGGACCCTGCTGAGGGTGTAGAGCTGGACCAGTGTTCCACGACCAGGACGAAAACCACACTGCTCTTTCTGAATCCAAGGTTCGACTATCCGACGGACCCTCCTCTCCAGAACCCCTGAATAGACCTTACCAGGGAGGCTTAAGAGTGTGATCCCCCTGTAATTGGAGCACACCCTCCGGTCCCCCTTTTTAAACAGGGGGACCACCACCCCAGTCTGCCAGTCCAGGGGAACTGCCCCCGATGTCCATGCGATATTGCAGAGTCGCGTTAGCCAACACAACCCCGCAACATCCAGAGCCTTAAGGAACTCCGGGCGGATCTCATCCACCCCCGGGGCCCTGCCACCGAGGAGCTTTTTGACCACCTCGGCGACCTCGTCCCCAGAGATTGGAGAGCCCAGCCCAGAGTCCCCAGGCTCAGCTTCCTCAACAGAAGGCATGTTGGTGGGATTGAGGAGGTCTTCGAAGTATTCCGCCCATCGGCCCACAACGTCCCGAGTAGTTGAGGTCAGCAGCGCACCATCCCCACTATAAACAGTGTTGGTGCTGCACTGCTTCCCCCTCCTGAGATGCCGGATGGTGGACCAGAATCGCCTCGAAGCCGTACGGAAGTCTTTCTCCATGGCCTCTCCAAACTCCTCCCACGCCCGAGTTTTTGCCTCAGCGACAACCCGAGCCGCATGCCGTTTCGCCCGCCGGTACCTATCAGCTGCTTCTGGAGTCCCACAGGCCAAAAAGGCCCGGTAGGCCATCGATCAGAACAACAATATCCCTCAGTGCTGAGGCATCTTCTGCTGTTTTAATTCAGCAAAGTAGGAGGGACGACCTCTCCAAGATGGCCACCGTATTTCCTGCGCCGGAGCAGCCAATGTGGGGTCTACTCTTATATTATGTCTATGTGTGAGACACCCAGCGTCAGTCTCAAGGACTCTGACAAAAAAAACATAAGCTCTAGCAACATTTTTAAAACATTTTAAGGGAGCAGGCATTTATCTATGTCATGACCGACTTTTAGACCAATAAGTCGATATTTGTGCCTGTGAGGGGGAGTTAAAAAGAGTTTTGGAGTCAGACCTCCACTGTGCTGTGTGTGTGTTTCAGAGAGATTACTGATTCTGTGAAACACTCAGCCTCGATTTTTCTAGTTTTTCTCAATTTATGTCATCATTTTAACTCAGAATCCCACTAAAAAATAATAGCTCCCTTCTCGGGATCAAGTTGAACGTTTTGATAACACTTTTGTGGTGGTGCACGCAGCGGTTTGGGCCGCATTAAAGGTGACAGAAGAAAAATAAATAAACTAATAAAGAGACCGCTTGTTGAGTGTAGAACAATAGGTTCCTGCCATGCATTGCTATGGCAGGCCCCAATTATAAATTGAGGAGTGAAGTGGAAACCCAGTGAACATCTGAGACAGGCCTCATGGTTTGCAGTTTGACTTTCAGTTTCACACCTGAAACTGAAAGTTAATACTGATACACACCTCGGTATTAATTACTCTCCTCCATCAGTTTTCCTCCTTTCTCCCTGCCACAGTTGTACTACATTTCATCTGATTAGTTGATCTGGTTCCTCCTGCCTCAGTATTTAAGCTTCCTGGTCCTCATTGTTCATTTGATTGCTCCGTGTTCCATGACCTGCTCCCTTTTCGTTTTCCATGGACTTTTTATTTTAAACCACATCTTTGCTCTGCATTTGGTTCTTTATTTTCCAACCTAAATCATGACAATTTGACTCTATTTACATATTTTCATGTGTCAGTAGGTATTTTTGTGTCCAATGCATAAAACTTTTGTGCATCCTGCACAGTTGTGCTGTTGTAAGCTGCTACCTATTTGAACAGGGCATGTTTAGAATACATTTTAAGTTACTTGCATAGTTAAAGTAAAACATGAGTACATGCCATATATAGACATAAAATGTAAGAGGAGAAAACTAGAAATTAAATCTTGTTCCCCCATAAACTGTGGACAGTTTGTGTTTTAATTTGTGATCAATAGAAACCACTGTGGGTGCCGTGGGTGTTTTTCTGTTATATTTTTGCACTTTTTTCATATGCAATCATTCTTTATCATAATACTGTTGCACTAACCCACTCAGTGAATAACTAAAGAAAAAGGGAGGATACAGATGACTGTGGTTAAGGTGTGGACAGTAGTATGGTTTGTATGTGTAAAGAGATTATAGATGCAAATATGTTTAAAGTTTTTGCAAGTACTGTGGTGTCACAGTTTGAATACCTAAGACTCTGCAGTAGTTTACACACATAGCATAAAGGTTGTATAAGACAGGAATGACTGTCACAAATCAGGCTAAATCTGCTAAAACCTGCTAAGACAGGGCGTTGGTTCAGAAAGCTGACATTTGCCTTTTGGGTTCATACACGGGCTGCTTGAGCAATAAAATACATAACAAATTAGGTCATGTTGTTACAATGAAACTTAAAACAATTAACACAACCATTCCCTGGAGGACCTGATGTTTTATGCTTACAAGAGTGCCAACCTGTTCGTGGCTGGGTGGCGGTGTGACAAATGACACCACAGCTACGACGATAGCAGTGAGTCCACAGAGCAGAATGGCGAAGTGAAGATAATGAACGCCCCGTAACACCAGGGGAGCTGAGTCCACAACGCCACATCTGGGAGGAGGAAAGGCGAATTCCAGCACCATCCTGCACACGCCTACCACCAAACCCACCATGAGGCCCCAGAATGCACCCTGAAAAAACAGAAACCGCCCTGGTCAGGTACAGTTCTCTAGCAAAGTATCTACACCACTCAACCATTTTCTTATTTTGTCTCATTAAAACCACAAACTACAACAACAGACACACAGAATGTAGTGTCTGCATTTTCCATCTGTGAGATATTTACTTAAACTGTGAACATCTCACGGAGCTCTGAAAATAGAAAGAGTGTGGCCCCAGTGCAGGATATTGTTTTCTACCTAACCTGATAGGTCAGGCAAAGAAGCGGACAAGAGGCCCACCATGTTAGCCCTGCAGAGATCCTCAGAGAGAATCTGTTAATAGATCATATGCCAGGTAATCATATGCATTTGTACTCTGCAAATCTTCCTCTTTATAACTTAAACTTTTGGGCTAACATGTAAAATGCCATATGTGGCAAAAAAAAAAAGAAAAAACAATTCCACACATCATTCTGAAACAAACAGACAGATAGACAGATAGATAGATACATAGATACTGTACTGTTGGAATGCTTTTCTGCAGTTCAGACATGGTGGAAGTTAATGTGAAGATGAAAGGAGCTAAAATAGGACTGAAAAGGAAGACAACCTGATAGATTCTACAAAAGACTTGAGACTGGGCTCAGTAGCATTTTATAAGGGGGAAAAAACCACAAAATCCAACATATTCATATATTTAACTTGTCCCTGTACCTTTTACTACCCTTAACAGGTGAGTCAGTCAGCAGCAGTTCTAACCCCCGGTACCACCATAATCTTTAACCCCTGTCTCAGTGAAAAAGGTGAGCAACACTGTGTTCAATGACAAGCTAAAGTATCATTCCAGGGAATCTATAGGAATTTCTCTCTCTTTGCTCTTTTTACAACAACACAACAAAAACAATATATTACTGACAAAAATTCAAACAATCTTTATGTTAGAGATTTTTTGGTATTATCATTTTGTTTCAGGTTAAAGTGTTCTCTTGTTTAAACTGTATGTGTGAACTGACCTGGAAGTCACAGCTGCCTGTTATCTTCATGTGAAACAGTTTGACCGAGATTTGAACCGGGCTCAGATCAGGGGCCAGATGTTAAATTGTTTTACGACCTTTGCTTTGTTTAGGTAAAATGTTTTACGACCTTTGCTGTTTTTCCTCTGCTGTCTATCTTGCCTATCCTCCCTCTTTGAAGTTTGAGAATAAAAGACAAGCTGTATCCAAAGAGAAGCAGAACGCTCTGTGAACAGCTCTGAGAAGCAGTTGACAGAGTCTTCTCCTTTTGCTTGCAGAAGTTTAGTCATAAATTCATATACGTTGTCTGTGGTTCTTTTATGTAGGTTCTAGGAAAATACCTATCATTTTGGTGCCGAAACCCGGGATCTCTCATACCGACCGCTGTCAGGCAGAGGAAGGCGCGCTGAATCCATGCATGGCCAGAGTCAATTGGACCTGGAAAGAAAGACCCAGGAAGTAGAATTCTTCGCTGGGCCAGCGACACATGTCCGACTTTGTCTGCCAACGGCGGAATGACGAGATCCGACTGGACAACCCGAAAACTACAGAAACGTAGGTGAATTTTAAAATGGCTATTTTAGTGGTTTGAGAATCCTTGTATGATGTCGCTCTGCTAAAACTCTGTGGTTTGAGAATCCTTGTATGATGTCGCTCTGCTAAAACTCTGTGGTTTGAGAATCCTTGTATGATGTCGCTCTGCTAAAACTCTGTGGTTTGAGAATCCTTGTATGATGTCGCTCTGCTAAAACTCTGAGGTCTGAGAATCCTTGTATGATGTCGCTCTGCTAAAACTCTGTTCGAGGAGACCCCATAAGGGTAAGTCCTCAGGCGGATAGGAAGCTTGTCATTGCTGTGTGGTTTTGATTTTTTGATGGGTAAAATATCACTGGTGCTGAGTTATCTGACAAGGCAAAAACAGATAATGTTGCGCTAAATCGTAGTCATTACTGTGCTTATATTGCTGGTTTGCTACTGCTGCTTTGTGTGTGTGAGAGTGATTGGAGGTTTAAATACCGCTCTGTATTTTACCTCATATAAAACAGTGGAATTAAACAGCAAACCTCTTGTGGATGCAATAGGCAAGATTCTCCCACTCGAAAGAGTCGAAGCGGGGAATACCACAACAAGGTATTTTAATTGCTGACCCACTGAAAAGATCTCCAGTTCATAGGACTCCCTAGGAGTCAACGAACCTGGACCAAATTTAAATAATTTCAAATAAATAATATTTTTAAGCTGAAATTGCAAGTGTTTTAAATATGGGAAATAAACATTCTTGTAATTCATCACTCGGTAAGGGCGCCGATGGGGATGAAAAGTACATGCTGTCCAGGTTTCCTGGTAGCACTGTACACATGAAAAAAAAAGGAGAATGAGCTGAGGTGTGCTAAATTATGGTTAAATGAATCTAAAAACTTAATTATAGAGAAGGAAGAAAATAAAGTAATTCCAAGCACACGGAATGCTGCAGCGGTGCAGGGAGAGCAAGCTCCTGCAGCCACCTCTCCCCTGGCTGCTTCAGCAGCTCCGTCTGCCCCAGTATCAGCCGCTGCTGTTCCAGCAACACGACTGTATCCTTCCCTAAAGGAAGGGACACAAAACTTATATATCTTTAGACCCTGTACCTTAGAAGAGGTCAGGAAAGCTGTGAAAGGATCAGATGTTTTTCACCTGGAGAAATTTGGAGGTTTATATACCTCTGCCTTTTCCAACGACCGGACAAAAGGCCGTGGAAGAGGCAGAGGCAGAGGAGGTCACGATAGGCGAAGACCCCAAAATAACACCCCACAAAATCTACGGTATTCAAAAGGCTGCTGGATTTGTGGCAATATTGGTCACTGGGCAAGAAACTGCCCTTCAAAGAATGTTGCACGGGGCGACAAGAGGGGTGGTGGAGTGAGGAGACCACAAATAGGAGAAATCTTCAGCATGATCAGACTCTACCACACCCCAAAAACACAAACCCCCAGTCCAAATTGATGAAATGCTAGAGACATGTGCATGCAGTTTAAGACGTTAAGTAAAACCATAAAAGAAATTGAATTCCTGTAAGAAATCAATGTATGCAAAATAATTTTTAATGCTACTAATGTTAGGTTTAAACCTCACAAGTGAGAAATAATTTGTTTTAAGAAATACTGATGTTTGTTTTGTTTTTCTTTTTGAGCTTCCTACACCTTTAAAGAAAAACCAGTAAAGAGAGGTCTCACTGAAATAACAACATGGGAACAACTTCTTTGTATGCTAAAAGTGGAATCATGACTTTCCTGAAGGAGGAGAAGCTGAAAAATAAAACTAAATAATAAAATTGTCCTCAGAGAACAATGTTTAATGTATTGTGTCGGAATAATATTATAACACCAACTTGGTGAAATGATTCTTAGCTGTCTATCTGGAGGGGTCAGCGGTCAGAGTAAGGTACCGACCTGGACATTGTCCAGCCTCGTAACTCTTAGGCCTTGAGAGGAGGGCTGCCCGCTGACTTCACAGTCTGCAGCACTGAGATCAACAAATTTAGAGAAATCCATTGTTCTCTGGTGAGACGTGTCTTAGATGAAGTTAACTTAAACTTACATTCTACATTTTACAAGTTAATGGTGAACATGATGAAAGAGACTACAGCTTTTAACATGTTTCATGTTTATATGTGTTTGAATAAGGAAATGGTTTATGACTTCTTAAAAAGTTGGATAATAAGTGGCTAAAAGCTATACGATGAAAAGAAAAGAAAGTTATAATTGACTCTTATTTGCTTCTTTCCTTTTCCTCTGTCTGAGCCTCGCTGCGCTGCGTCTGACCTCTGACCTCAGCTCAGATCTGTCCTGCCAATCAGATGACTCCCTCCTTTATCACCAGCCAGTTGATAAAGAAGCGAAAAAGGACAGGACGATTTCTACCAACTGGACACTGAAGGCAATAAAGTGTCCACTGGTCCTAATTCCTTGACATCTGGGAACTGCCATGCAGCAAAACTACTGTATGGAGTCCTGCTAGACGTTTGGAAAAAGAAAGCAAACTGAACTGTTTGCCGCTTGTTTCATTGGTGGACTAAGGGACGGTCTGGACAACTTATAAATAATCCAACACCAGAGCCAGTTGGACTGACAGGGAGCTGGAGAAGAGACAGAGGGAGGACCAGCTGCAGCGACGCCAGCAGCAGGAGGGGGAAGCGAGAAGCAAGACAGAAAGGAGAAATGCAGATAAGTTATACACACACACTGCTGTGACACACACTGCTACTGTAATGAGGACTTGTTTGCTTACTTACTAGCAGGAAGGAATTATCTATTTAGAAAAGAACATTTTGAAGGTTTTAAGGTACAATGTTAAATAAAAATCTTTCATTTTGTACCCATTAACTCAGTCCTTAACAGAAGGACCAGTGATCCTTTTAGGGCCCACGAGCCATAGATTGGGAAACTGTGAAGGAAAAAACTGTAATGGTTAAAAGTTAAGAAAAAAAAACTGAGTGTGATACGGCTAAATTACACCAACTAAAATTCTTAGATTCAAAACTAATAATGATTTGCAAATGTTTTATTTTCTTTGAAATAAATATACAAGTTTGGAACTAAATTAAACATATCTAAGTGTTGAACTTAATTGATATTGCAGTGTTGAAATACTATGGAGTATTTCTTTGCATTTAACTGAAACGCTTAACTTAGAGTTTAATTATATAAAGAATCTATAAATTGATTGGGATTGTGTTTGTGTGTTTTATATTGGGATGAATGACAATTATTTTGAGACGAGAGAAATTTTTCTGCTAAATTGAGTAACGGATAAAATTATTGACCATTTAATTTTTTATAAAAAACTTACATTGTTACCTTGTCTGAAATGCGAGGTTAAGTGAAAGTCTGAGACTTTAAGCAACCTTGTAAACGGCTACTAAAAACTGATGATTGTGATTAAAAGCAACATTTTCTAGACTTCAGTCTAGAACATTTTAATCCAAATTTGATTGATAGTCAATAAATTCAAAAAGAAATGGAAAATTAGAGGATTTGAGGTTTTGGTTTAATTTCAGGATGGTCATTTTTATTTAGGAAGAGTTATGCTTTGATGAATTTGATAACATCTACAGGGAAACCAGTCACCCATGCATCCTTGCTTAAGAATCTTTTGCAGGCCATACATTTACCAGCTGAACTAGCAGTTTGTAAGTGTGCAGCGCACACCACGGAACAGGATGAGGTTTCAAATGGCAATAGATTAGCTGATAAAGTAGCAAAGGAAGCTGCAACTGGGAAGCATGGGGGAGACAATTTCTCAATACAGATAGAAGATCCTCAAGTAATAGACAAAGCTGTGTTAAAAGACATGCAAGATAATGCTCCAAACGCAGAAAAACAAATGTGGATAACTAAAGGGGCGACACTGAATGATGATAACATTTTTTCAGTAAATAGAAGTCGGTCCTTCCAAAATCTCTATTTAGAGCGGCAGCAATTTTGACACATGGACATTGTCATGTGTCAACAGGGGGGATGGTCTCTATGCTACAACAGCATTTTACCACATTACCACATATGGATTAAATTCTTACTTAAAAAAATTTTTTGTACTGCATGTCCAGTTTGTGTCAGAAACAATCCTCAAGGAAACATTAGACCAAGAAGAGGAAGTTTCCCAAAACCCTCATCCATTTCAAACAACGCATATGGACTTTATTGAACTCACACAAAGTGGACCACATAAATATTGTTTGGTGATGATTGATGCTTTTTCTAAAAGAGTTGAAGTAGTTCCAGCAAAGCCTGCTTTTGACATAATTTATGGGAGAGCTTACATATTGCCTCTGTTTGCTCCAGACTTACAGAAAGCTGATGAAGAACAAACATTGGTAGATTATATGATCAGGATCCTGAAACAGAAAGAGGTGTTAAATGCAAATTTACTGCCGTCTGACTGTTCTCCTCTACAGGAAATAAATAAAACCACCCCCATCCAGCCAGGAAACTGGGTCTACATAAAGGTCACCAACAGTCGTAAAGACCCAGCTGGATACATCTCAGTCCCTGCAAGCTGCAGAGAGTGTTTGAACCCCTAAGTAGGCGGAGGGAGGAAGGCCGGACTTCAAAGGGGGGCTATTTTTTAGGGTAGCTCGTCTCAAACCCGGTGAAGAAACGCTTAAGATTCCCCCGTCTTTAGGTTGGGGGTTCTGACATCTCTGTGCACCGAGCAGCAATGGGGACTCCATATGCCAGATGGATCTTCTACTGCGCTGTGACTGCAGCATCAACCTGTGGTGGAAACTAATGAATAGAACCGCGTACGAGGGACATGCTGTGAACTGCTATGTGTGTGCGCAGCTGCCAATCGCCACACACAACTCAGGTCTGCGTGTAGGACACATCACGGATGACAAACAGATGCGTCTCTATGGCCTGAGCACACAACCACGACTAAGCGTCCCCATGCCAAAGGGATGCAAATGGTGTAAAAATGACTATTCTGTTCTACTTCAGATAGGAGATGCCGTGAAGGAACTTTTTGGATCTATGAACTGTTCCTTTAATGCTGACGTATTTCCATTTCCACTAACCGCATGGAAAATACCAGAGACCATTTCTTTAGCAGGAGCTAAACCCGGGTCTCTGAGGAGCTGCGTGTTCAACAACGGACACGTTTCTCTTGGAATGTTACCTTGGAACTTGTGTAACAGAGTTTACACCCACTGCGAAACGACACCGGATTACATCAACTGCATCGCCTGTAGGGGTCAAAGGATGACTCCACACTGCAAAGTCTGGAAGGACAACCTAGACTGTGACAACTTGCTTCAGGAGAGGAGTTTCAACATCACGCATAAGACAAAGAGGAAACAGGAGACAACGCTGTGCAGTGCCATAGTGCCAGGAGACTATGGTTCACGGGTGATGGCAGACTGGTACTTCTTGTGAGGAAATGGAGCTTAGCTGCCCGCTCCAAGCATGCAGTTATGCCAGAGGCCTCACTACGGACACTGGAGTTCCATGGGAAATTCAAGATCTGGACCGGAGGTGAAAAGTTCATGCAGAGCATGTTCCCAGGAGTTGGATTAGGAGAAGTTCAGGACCACGTTGAAATCAACAGATATGGATTACTGCAACTCATCAACAGCGCACACCGGCTGGCAGACGGCTCCATGAGAGGGCTGACTGAACTGAGAAACATGGTTTTGCAAAATCGTGTTGTGCTTGACCTGCTCACAGCCTCTCAGGGAGGTGTTTGTAAAATCATTGGCCCAGCGTGCTGTACATTTGTTCCGGATGAAACAGGAGCTGGTGGAACTATTTCTGATGCTCTACATGGCCTGGAGGAACTTAAACATTGTGTAGACGGTGCTACGAAAGGATCACATCCTTTTGACTTTCTGTCTTGGTTCACGTCTGGGCCGTGGTGGACTTTACTGTTGAAGATTGTTACACCAATTCTGACTGTGTTGATTCTTTTTTGCCTGTTTACAACTTGCATCATGTCATGCCTTCGTAGCATGATGCTAAAGACATTTAACACAGCCATGATCAACTATCAGATGGTCAGGGTAATCTCTGACACCGATGAAGATTACATGTCTCTTCAGAGAGATGAAGATGAAAAAAAAAAAAATGTATGACGATGTCCTGTAACTAATAAACAGATGGAATCAAATGTTTTATGACGCCTACACCGAAAATGTGAAAACAAGTGGTGCTAGTGATGAGACACCTGCATTTGGTTTATTTTGCTGTTTCTTTCTTTTGTTTTTGTTCATTTCATTTATTCATTATATTAATTTAGTCATTGTGTAACTTTTATGTTTAGACTAGGACAAAAGCTGTATATATTTTGCATTTCTTGGTTCTATTTTATTTCTTTTCTTTTCTATGCTTGGCTTTTGAATAGGGTTTACACACATGGTAAAATGATAAAAAGGGGGGAATGTTAGAGATTTTTTGGTATTATCATTTTGTTTCAGGTTAAAGTGTTCTCTTGTTTAAACTGTATGTGTGAACTGACCTGGAAGTCACAGCTGCCTGTTATCTTCATGTGAAACAGTTTGACCGAGATTTGAACCGGGCTCAGATCAGGGGCCAGATGTTAAATTGTTTTACGACCTTTGCTTTGTTTAGGTAAAATGTTTTACGACCTTTGCTGTTTTTCCTCTGCTGTCTATCTTGCCTATCCTCCCTCTTTGAAGTTTGAGAATAAAAGACAAGCTGTATCCAAAGAGAAGCAGAACGCTCTGTGAACAGCTCTGAGAAGCAGTTGACAGAGTCTTCTCCTTTTGCTTGCAGAAGTTTAGTCATACATTCATCTACGTTGTCTGTGGTTCTTTTATGTAGGTTCTAGGAAAATACCTATCACTTTATAAAGTGACAATAAAAAAATGGCCTCCTGTCTGGACTGCAGCCAGTCCACGCAGTTTTACCTTAGCTTGTATTTAAATTACATATATTTATTCCCACGTCCCTTCGGGCCTGTCCCCTAACACTCCTTCATAAGGGCTAAATGGTTGAAAGAATGACAGAGAAACTAGTTGCTTTTTTGCATTAAAAAAGAAATAGAATACTGGCTCTTAACTTACTGGTGTTATAAGCTCAGATCCTATTGCAATCTCCAAAATGTATAATTTTATAGCAATTTATATTTTTCAAAAGTAACTAAAGTAAGTGTGCCACTTTTATGAATCACATTAGGATTCCTACACTTCTGTTATGGGAAGCCTTTAAAGGCACATGTGAGACGACACTTTCCTCTTTAGGATTCATGGGCACGGTGTGGGAATTAATCAGTGATCATCTTTTACTAATGTTCAAAGATTATATAAGCAATAAATTACAACAACCATGAAATGGGCTCTAATAGCTCTCATCAGTGTTGTAGTACTCGATATCGGTCTCGGTCTCGAGACCATTATTTGATGGTCTCGGTCTCGGGCGCTGAGGACTCGGTAATTTATTTCAAGACCAGTCGAGACCGCAACTGTAAAAATATCACTATACGTGCAGCAAACTGTCCAGTTTATTTGTTAACATCTTTGTTTTCAGTGGATGCAAAACGCACCGATAAAAATCCAACTAATAACGTGACTTGCCAATTACGTGTTTATGTTTCTCCCCCCTCCCCCCACCTTTCACTCGCACGCGGCGCTCCAAGACATGCGCAGTGGTTTCCTCTCAGAGGCAGAAGGTGTCTGTCTAATAGTAATAGAATTGCGCTGCATAAATGATAAGAAATCCGGTGGCCACAGCTAACTCAGCAGCGCTTCGCTTTCACAGTCGGTGGGGACAACGTCTAACTTTTTTCATCACTTAGAAAAGTATCTCAAAGAAAGGTAAGCTCTGTTGACGTAATGTTAGCAAAGCTAGCTGTACAGAGACACATAAGCATTGTGATGAAAAAAAGTTGACACTCACTGCCTGAATTATTGTGCAGAGATGTTGACTGACTTGTTGCACATATGAGACAACGCTGTGTCCAAAAGTCTGCAATGTCACTGCGACATTCAGGAGCAGAACGATTCTTCTGCACGGGTCTTTACTTATTAGATAGGACTGGAGTGTCACTGAGAGCCTATCAGATTACCATACGCTGTGAGAATAGCATACATCAGAGGTTCCCAAACTGTGGGGCGTGCCCCCTAGAGGGGGCGCCGTGCCATTGCAGGGGGGCGCGGGAAGCCGTCAGGATGAAAAAGAAAAACAAAAAAACATGAACGCTGTATACGCTGGGTTTTTACCATAGAATGGCCAAGTCTCTGTTATTCCTTTGTCAATTTGATACAGTAGGTGTTTCCACACTAACCATATCTGTGTCCTCTGTCACTTTCATCAGCAGTTAAAACTGTTTAATCCGTTGTTAACATGTGGTAATCTGTTTTTCCGAGCCGCCTTTAAACGCAACATGAGCGCTACGACGCTGGGTTTACACCTGTACGGCAGCGAAGGAGACCTGCTGCTGCTGTGAGGAAAAAGTTTGGGAACCACTGGCATACATGTATCTACTTCTTGCTTGTTGCTCCGTGGTCAGTGTTCATAGTTGAGCATCAGGGTTTTGACTCAGTTGCTATGTTTAATGGTGCAGATGGTTTCTGACATGAGCAACATGGGTAAACACCCAGGGCGTTATCTTTTTAGGGATGGCATGAGACCACTGCGGATCGTAGCACAGAGATGGAAGCAAAGCAGAACAAAGAGTTTGTTAAATTTAATATTGATTAAATTGATTAAGTATTTAATATCCATGTGTTTTTATGGGAATGTGGATCTTTCAGATCAATTTGAGAAGTAATTTTGATCATATTTCGCATTTTATCATATCATGTAGAGCACGGCGGTGGTCTTGGTCTTGTCTTGGTCTCAGGTTAGGTGGTCTTGAACACAACACGGGGTCTCATACATAAGGCCGACAAAGATCCTCTAAAAATAGAAAATTGGAGACTTGTCTGACTTTCAAATATTGATTATAAAATGTTAGCTCTGGTGTATGCTAAGAAAAAGATTTGAATTGAGATAAGTAAAAATCTAAGTTTATTTCCTGGCATTGGATTAATTAGATTATTTTATGAATTCCAGTGCTTTGATGATTTTCCTTTACTTTTATGAAGCATTTGACTCAATTCAACAAACACTACAAATTTTTGGTTTTTGAGAGTGATTTATGAAGATAATTAAAATGTTTTATAACAACATAAACAGCTCAATTATTTTATATAAATTATTTTGTACAGGAAACCTTTGCCTGGAAGGTTTTCTGTATTAAGAGGTGTATGACAGGGCTGCCCAATTTCTTACTTTTTGAATTTGATCATGGCTGAACATTTATTCTTAAATGTTTTCTCAATGTAAATAGTCCCGGTTTAAGTTTTAATAAAGAAGTTATGATGCCACAACTTGTAGATGACACAGTCTTGTTTTTTAGAGATGCACTAGCTCCGAAGGGATTATTTTTGGTAGTGTTGTCAAAAACTGAAAGTTTGTATATCCTGGTCTCTCCCTTTACATTAATGATGTACTATGTAACAAAATTAACAGTTTATTTGTCAAATTTGTTTGGAAGAATAAATATCACCACCTAAAAATATATACTTAGAGAGCACAGGTATTGGGGGTTAGAACTTTTCAATTTTTTCCACCTAAGCAACACTTTTAAAGTCAAATGGATTAAAAGGTGTTTGGAAATTTCATAATCTTTATGGAACTTTATTCCACACAATTTATTTAAAATGGTATAGTTGTTAAGCTGCAACTTTATTGTTTCGAAGATACCAGTAAATGCATGGTGAATTGTGTTATCTGCATTGAGGGCTTCCTTCTATAATCATGCTCACGCTTAACTTAGGGGTAACTTGACTCAGAATGGAGTTACCTAGTTGATATTTTCTGTTCTGAAACCAAAAACCCTGATTATCATAGAGCCGGGTAGGTTTGTTCAGAGTAACTGCTTACTAACTAAAACGTGGTCATGCTCTTACTCCTCCCACTACTTTTTTGTTTAAACTCCTTTTCTTCTCTGTTATTCTGATGTTATTCCTTGCTGTCTTTGCTCCTGCATTGTTCTTTCCTGGCTCCCTGTGGCTTTTGTAAGTTTTTATTCTTCATTTTTTCATTAAAATTACCAAATCTACTCACTGCTTCTGCCTATCTGTATTTGGGACAACCGTCACCATATCATGACAACTTTGACCAAAAGAGAAACACAGCAAGCACAGATATACTAAGCCTTAACCATTATCTATGGGAAAGTTGGTTTCATCCAAGACAGAGACAGAGCTAAACACAGAAACACTGAGCCAAGAGTAGGGCAATTATCATACTGTAATAATTGCACTGTTTCTTTAAATGTCATAACACTTCTGATTTATTGTGATAAAACCCCAAAACCAAAAGTAGCAATAACGGCAAAATTATTAATGCTACTGTTACTTTTACTAGTTTCTACTATTGGTTTTGTAAGAGCAGGAGCACCATCTTCCATTTCGTGTCTTGAGTTTTTAATAAGCGTCACAGAAACTATTCTGGTTGGTCGAGTTTATGGGACGAGTTTCTCAGATCTCCGTGTGGCCGCGCATATTAACTCTAAGTAGACAACGCATTTGATATGGTTTGATGCATCGTGTAACCGGAAAAATAATAATAAAACAATATAAAATGAGCGTGATGCGTGACTCCGAGAAGAGCGCGAAAGCTCCTCAGCGGGCTGAACCTGCATGATGAGGTTAGCGCTGCTCGTTATCCACTAACGCTCCGGCCAACCGGGACCATAAACTTTACAGGGAAGACGGACACAGAGCCACAGGCTGGGCAGCGCGTTGAGATGGAAACACCGCATATAATTGTTCGTTCACAAAGATAAATCATTCTCACCGCTCCACTACGCGACCTCTGAATTCGCTACAAGTTATTCCTGCGGTTCACATTGAGCTGCGCAACCAGAGCTAACGCGGCGGGCTTTAAACTCTTACCCAGAGTTCTCCAAAGGATCAGAATTCCTCACAGTAGGTTGATGTAAATATCCATACAGGTCAGTCTGTGTCCAGTTTGAGTGAAAGGAGGCGCGCGAGCCGCGCTGAAGTAAAGCAGCGGCAGCGCGCGATTCAAAGCGCAGAGGCGCCAGCTGTGCGCTGATTGGTCCGCGCGCTGCTGGCTTTAAATGCATAAACTATAAACCTATCTATTACAAACCTATCCTTTAGGAATAAATCTGTTCTGCTAGTGAAATGCTAAGAGATAAGGAGACGCTTGCAGCCCAGCTTTAAAAAAAAAGAAAAAAACGATTCGATTTTTTTTATTTTTATAATTATTTTTTAATTTTCCTAAAAACGTAAACAGCAACGCTTAGCTTGGCGGCGTGGCTAGTAAAGCATGGCGGGCCGCCAGGCTTATAATACACTGGGGGAAACCCTGAAGTACTGTGAGAGGAAAAAAAAGAGTATAAAGTTAATGACAACATCCTATCTGTATAAATTTTAGAGTGGAATGCATGAAGACAAGTAATAGCAGTTGCAATGTTAGTTTGTTATAGTAGTTTGTGGTAGAAGTAACATATTAATCTAATTTAAATTCAAATTTAACTCAAAGCAGTAAGTAGTACATTTCATGGAAATGCATCTGTGAGTTAAGTCTTTAAACCAGGGTGTCAACCTGCTAACCAGAGTCAGCAAGTATCCACTAAAACATATTGGACTAAATTGGTCTACTGACCAGGTGTCAGGCTATTGTAACAAATTATGAGGCTAGTCTGAAACCCAAGGGATTTCAGAAAACAGAAATGCCCTTTGACCACTGTGTCATAATTCAAACTCCAAATAATCTTTGCTTCCCTGAAGTGGTGCATGCCTTTATTTATGTTTAACAGATGACTGAGGGAGAAATCTTGTTCTTGAGAAAATTCTCTTGGTTTGAGTTGTTGAGCTGCATGCCAGAGGACAGCAGACACACCCAGAACGTGTTCTGTTAGAAAACCGACTGCAGCACATTGGTCTTTACATGCAGGGAAACAATATTTCAACACACTAGTATTATCTTTGAGAACACAATCTTACTGCAGCATTGTTATCTCCTTTGTGGCACTCCATATTGTCTTTATATTGCAGCTCTAAACTTTCACTCACACCTTGTTAAAACAATGACTTGTATTCTTTCATCTGAGCGCAGACTTCATTCAAGTTGTTTTCTACACAGGAAATGATGGACAATACACTTCATAAAATGAGTGAGAACCACAAACAAACTCAAGTGTGTTCACACATTTAAACAAACAAAAAAATCAGTTCCATGCAAAGCAGTGAGATGAACTTCTGTGCAAGTCTAATAAAACAGTCTGCAGTACAATACAGAAGGAAACACAAACAGTTCAGAGATTAAACCTTGAAAGCTCAGTTTTATGCTGCAGTATGGTGCTACAAATGGGGTACATTTTCTAATATACTTGTTGCTCTATGGCCCTTCAAAAATGGGCTGAAATTTTAAATGTAGATGCAAAATAAAGTTCCAAATAGAACAAAATTTGTAGAATTACATTTACAAGTGAAATATTTTACATTAAATATTACCAAAAATGTACCTTACTTTATGTATTCCATAAATCATGGGTGTAACTTCAGTAGTCTTGTGCTCTGGGTGAAAAAATGTTGCCACAATAGTTTAATGTTCTAGTTATCATCTGTGTTATTTACTTGGTTTCAAATGGGAAAATAAAACATTTTGCAGAAGAGAAAGTTAAAAACACATCAGTTATTAATCTAAATATTACCACAGATTTATCTAGCTACCAGGCACTGTTTTACAGATTTAGAGAACTGCCTACAGATTATACCAACAACCAAGGTAAACCTCTGTCATTTTAAATCATATTTGCGCAGATAAATTCTTATTAATTTCCAAGGAAACTCAACCACTTTCAAGATTTCTTGAACTGCAAAATTCAAGAAATTGAAAGAGTGAGAGCAGGACCCCATTTCAGAGAGCAGGGTTATTAAGCCCTGTGTATTTAGCAATAATTGATCACATACGTAACATTTTTCACTTGTTTTTATATATATTTGTACAAGGTTATTATAAAATTTGGATACCTATAGAAGAGGAGCAATATGTTGTGCTGCAACATATTGCCCTGCAGCTTATTATGGGTCAATATATTTTCTGGCAACATGTTGCTTCTCTTCTATAGGTATTCAAATTTTATAACTTTGCAAAATTAGATATAAAAACAATTGAAAAATGTTAAGCATGTCTTAACTTATTGCTAAAGCGAACATTTGCTTTGCAAAGCACAAACTGTGAGCATGTTTGTGCTAACGTCATACTTGCTCATTGGTCCTCTTCCAAAAGACTGCCAGTGTGAAGACGGCTGTGACTGGAGGGGCCAGGTAGCTTGTCACTGATTGGATGTAGACGTAGAGCTGGCCGCTATTGGCTGATTGAAGGATGGGTATCCACACCACGCTCACCACCACCAATATCACAGTGACAATCCTGGACAAACATTAGCAGTAACAAAATCCAAAGATATTTAGTTATTGATCTGTTACGGATCACTGCATGGTAAAACAGCGTTCTGATGACGAAGTGTACAGGTAATGTAGGGTACCTGCCAACCAACAGCAGCTCCCTCTCAGAGGCTCGAGGGCGGTGTTTTTTCCAGATGTCCATGGTAAAAAGGGTGGAGCTGCTGTTGAAGATGGAGGTCAGAGACGACATCAGAGCTGCCATCATTACTGCTATCATGAGCCCCCTCAAGCCTGCAGTCCAAACAGACACACACATACGGAGAGATGCGTGCTGGTAAAAACTTAAAGTGATTTAAATATTCAGAAATGAACGTAGGGGAATAAAAACTTACCACTTGGCATGAGCTCAATGACCAGTTTGGGAAAGGCAATGTTGGAACATCCAACCTCTGCTCCACAGACCCGTACACACTCCTCTGGATCAACACATCCCACAGTGTCTGAAATACGAAGAATAGTTCAATATCTTCGCAAATGGAGTGGAAAAGAAAACCTGTTTCTTTTTCCACCCAGCAGGAAGCTCTTAAGGTGTCGAGTCACGGCCAAAGGCACTGTTTGCGCAGTGATGCGAAAATTGTATTTTGCAAACTTTTAATATTTGTGGACATTTTGTTGTCTTTGCATTATTGTGCAGACTGATCAGATGCACATTACTCTATCGCAACAAGCGTTATTAGCAGGAATGACTGAAAGGCAGTGGCAGATAACTTAATTGTTGTATAATATTATAACAGCCTGGAATAAATGTAGTTAACAGATTGCTTGCTTTAAACAAGCAATCTGTGCCTAAAACATCTATATTTTTCCATTTGCAATAAGATGAAAGATTAGCATGAAATCATCAAAATGCTGCCACGTGTAAGGAAACTGCTGCTACAAATTCTTTGCCAGAAGAAAAAAGTATTTGGATGATTATGAATTTCAAGATGAAAGGTTAATTTGCAGGATTCAGGATGTCAAAGAGGGCTCAACAAGAGTCAGGAAGTTTCTTGCTGAGGAAGATTCCAGAGCTTACTAAGGCAAAAAGAGATGCAGCTGTGAATGGATATACAGTTAGGTTAAGACTTTTAGTTGATGACTCTGACTGGAACAGCAGCTAGGGAGCCACTTCTTTCCAAGAAAAACATTAAAGACAGACATTCAGCAGGAAGGACAAGTGTGGAGAGCAGATATTTTGTATCTGACGCTGCTGTTACATCTGACTTTCCCCTTTGCAGGAAATAAAGACATTTTCTATTCTAAGACTTGAGCAAATCTAAAGTCACCACATTAAAATGTATGACTTGTGGCCATGAGACTCCACAGAACGTCTATCTATTGAAAACCTGTGTACTATTTGTGGAAATCTATACTAACTAGATTTCATTAGTTGGTCTATTATTTGTAGCAAGTTATGCTACAGATAAGCAGCATTATGTAGCATTATTTGTGTAGAAATAATGCTACACAAATTTGATGTACTATTTGTGGATAAAAGATTGTGAGACTAAATTTTTTTTCACTAACCATAGTAAAAAAAAAAGTTTCAGCAAATAAGATTAGCTGAGACTGCAAAACACATTGGTGTTTGTTGCATCCTTAAAAACTCAGATTTTTGCTTTTGTGCAACTTTATTAAACAAATTCCACAGTTCGAGCGTACAGCGCATGTAGTTTTCTCTTTTCCGTACACATTCACAGGTCATGAACTTTGAACTCCCATCATGCATTGTGTAGTTCTTAAAGGGGCATTATTAGGACAGAAATCTATGAAATAAAAAACCAAAGTAGTTTTAGCACATATTTAGCCATAAACCAAATTAATTGTTTTATCCAAATACTAAATGAAATGAATGCTTACCCAATAAGATCAATATACTTATTACTTTAACATTATCAAGTTCCTAAAATATTTTCAGGACTCTACATGTTTGTGCCAATTTTTTGACCAAGCCAGATCAAACACTTTCCTTAAACAATTTTTTAAATGACCTTTATGGTCTAATGTAGGTATCTTTATAACATGATATATATATTATAAATGTTCTCATGAGATAAGTCATATGTAGAGCTTAATGTGTTTTATTAATGAATACAAAAAAAACAATAACAAAAAACACAACATCCCAAGTGAAAAACAAGTATACTTTAGTATACTAAATTTTAACATACTCTAGTATACTTTTATCGATGTACATAAATAAACTGTACTATTTTGGAACAACTAATTTTGTGATTGGTATACATTAGTAGTATTTAAATAGTATTAAATTACAACTAATAGTATATTTTAGTATTCTATATGTACTTTTTTGGAACAACTTCAAGTGTACTTAAAGTATACTTTTTAAATATCATATTTCAGAGCTTTATTATATTTTGATATTATATTTTGAGTGTAATAATTCTGCCTCAGAATTATATTAAAAATATATATTTCAGATACTTCAAATATATTTTAAATATATTATTAATATATTAGTAATGTATTTAAATTACTTAATTTTTATTTTTGATTTCCTGCTATTGATAATAAACTATAATTTTAAATACTTGTGAAAGTCTTTATTCCTCTTTTCCATTTTGCACATGACATGCATAACTACACTACAGTATTTACATTGTTTTAGGCTAAAATTACATGGAAAGATTAATTACACAAGATGTTCAAGGTAATTCAAATATTTTGTTTTATTACAGACATTTTAAAATTGTCCAATTTTACTCACAACTTTATCAACTTTACATAAATTAGCAGTTTAGACATCAAAAGTGAACACATGAACATGAAAATTTAAGTGTGACAATAAAACATGAAAGTGTGGATCAATGACAGAACATTCCCGTTCACTGCACCTTACAGGAACCTACAAAAAAGAACAATAGAGCAATTAAACAGACAAAGTATTTGTATTTAAAGAGAACAGAAAAATGGCAAAAAAATAATAATACTTACAATTTTAAGACATTTTGTACTCACCATGTATGTGACATCTGTGACATCATGATGATGATTGAGGCCGGATGCCTGGGGTGGAAAAACATTTCTGGATGTTTTCTTTGCCTGTTTATGTTAGAAGTAGAAAAAAATAGTCAGCAATGTCATAGAATCAGTTGATGTTAGCCTTAACTATGAAGCTGTTTTAAATGTGGACTTAAGGAGACAAACTACCTTAAAATCCTTCCATCCATGATCTGAACACACTGATCTTGCAGGGTGGTGAGGGGGGCTGGTGGTGCCCATCTCCAGCAGCCATCAGATGAGAGGCAGGGTTCACCCTGGACAGGTCACCAGTCCATCACAGGGCCCTGAAAACCAACAACAAATTAAAAAAAAGAAAGATAAATGTTAGATTAACAAGGAGAATAAATTCTGTCCAGTTATCTTTAAATCAAATCATGTTAATTAAGCACTTGGTGTTGGTAACACAGCAGTTTTTGTTGTTGAAAATGTAGCTAGCTCCTCATTGAAAAAACAAACTTACATCATGAAGACGATGTGGAGGTTCATCCTCAGAGCTGGTTGGTGACCTGGTGGAGCTTCTTCTGAGACAGGAAAGTCTTTAGTTTCCTAACACCTGATTTCTCTGGCTTCCTCTTTCATCTTCATTTGCTTAGACTGCAAAAATATGTTGAAGATAAAAACATTGATGAACGAGTTAGAACAACAACCTCACAATATCAAAGTCTCTCTGTCTTATGGAGCTTAATTAAAACCAGGTTAGTTTATGAATTAAAGTATAAGTCGCAACAAACAGCCTCCATGCAGTTATAACATGAAGCTGAATGATTGCTATAGTAATCATACAATCCATCCATTTTCTTCCGCTTATCCGGGGTCGGGTCATGGGGGCAGCAGCTTCAGAAGGGAGGCCCAGACTTCCCTCCCCAGCCACTTCTTCCAGCTCCTCCGGGGGAATCCCAAGGCGTTCCCAGGCCAGCCGAGAGACATAGTCCCTCCAGCGTGTCCTGGGTCTTCCCCGAGGCCTCCTCCTGGTGGGACGTGCCCGGAACACCTCACCAGGGAGGCGTCCAGGAGGCATCCTGACCAGATGCCCGAGCCTCAACTGGCTCCTCTCGACGTGGAGGAGCAGCGGCTCTACTCTGAGTCCCTCCCGGATGACCGAGCTTCTCACCCTATCTCTAAGGGACAACCCAGCCACCTTGCGGAGGAATCCCATTTCGGCCGCTTGTATCCAGGATCTCGTTCTTTCGGTCATGACCCAAAGCTCATGACCATAGATGAGTGTGGGAATGTAGATCGACTGGTAAATCGAGAGCTTCGCTTTTTGACTCGGCTCTCTTTTCACCACAACGGATCTCCCGCTCCCTTCTTCCCTCATTCGTGAACAAGATCCCCAGATACTTAAACTCCTCCACTTAAGGCAGGACGACCCCCCTGACCCGGAGAAGGCACTCTACCCTTTTCCGGCTCAAGACCATGGCCTCGGATTTGGAGGCACTGAGCCTCATCCCGGCCACTTCACATTCAGCTGGTCCAGTGTTCCACGACCAGGACGAAAACCACACTGCTCTTCCTGAATCCAAGGTTTGACTATTCGACGGACCCTCCTCTCCAGGACCCCTGAATAGATCTTACCAGGGAGGCTTAAGAGTGTGACTCCCTCGCCCGGACGCGGATCACCGGGGCCCCACTCTGGAGCCAGGCCTGGAGGTGGGGCGCAATGGCGAGCGCCTGGTGGCTGGGCTTTTACCCACGGAGCCCAGCCGGGCTCAGCCCGAAGAGGAGACGTGGGTCCCCCTTCCAATGGGCTCACCACCTGTCGGAGGGGCCAAAGGGGTCGGGTGCAGTGTGTAACGGGTGGCAGCCGAGTGAGGGGACCCTGGCGGTCTAATCCTCGGCTGCAGAAGCTGGCTCTCTGGTGGGGAAGGAACCGGAGCTAGTGTGCAAGGCTGAGAGGTTCCGGCTAGAAATAGTCGGCCTCACCTTGACGCATGGCTCTGGTTCTGGAACCAGTCTCCTTGAGAGGGGCTGGACGTACTTCCACTCTGGAGTTGCCCACAGTGAGAGGCGCCGGGCAGGAGTGGGCATACTTGTTGCCCTCCATCTCAGCGCATGTACGTTGGGGTTTACCCCGGTGAACAAGAGGGTAGCCTCCCTCTGCCTACGGGTGGGGGGATGGGTTCTGACTGTTATTTGTGCTTACAGGCCGAACAACAGTTCAGATTACCCACCCTTTTTGGAGTCCTTAGAGGGGGTACTGGAGAGTGCCCCTCCTGGGGACTCCCTTGTTCTACTGGGGGACTTCAACGCTCACGTGGGCAATGACAGTGAGACCTGGAGGGGCGTGGTTGGGAGGAACGGCCCCCCCAATCTGAACTCGAGTGGTGTTCTGTTGTTGGGCTTCTGTGCTCGTCATAGGTTATCCATCACGAACACCATGTTCAAGCATAAGGGTGTCCATATGTGCACTTGGCACCAGGATGCCCCAGGCCGCAGTTCGATGATCGATTTTGTCATCGTTTCATCAGATCTGTGGTCGTATGTCTTGGACACTCGGGTGAAGAGAGGTGCAGAGCTGTCCACTGACCACTACCTGGAAGTGAGTTGGCTCCGGTGGTGGGGGAGGAAGCCGGTCAGACCTGGCAGGCCCAAACATGTAGTGAGGGTCTGCTGGGAACGTCTGGCGGAGTCCCCTGTGAGACGGAGCTTTAACTCCCATCTCTGGAAGAACTTCGAACATGTTCTGGGGCAGGTGGGGGACATTGAGTCTGAGTGGACCATGTTCCTTGCCTCCATTGCCGAGGCGGCAACCTCGAACCCGTTGGTGGACACCTTCGGTGAGGGATGCTGTCAAGCTGAAGAAGGAGTCCTATCTGGCCTTTTTGGCCTGTGGGACTCCAGAAGCAGCTGATGGGTACCAGCGGGGGAAGCAGCATGCGGCTCGGGTGGTCGCTGAGGCAAAAACTTGGGCGTGGGAGGAGTTTGGAGAGGCCATGGAGAAAGACTTTCGTAATCATACAAGTCACAATAAAATTGATATTTATGAAACCAACGTAAGTTATATATCTTTACTGCACTGATTATAATTAAATGAAGATAATTAATAAGCAAACTTACCACCAGGTAGCAACACTTAGCAGCCTTCGTCCCTCCGGGCTCCTTTTGTGACACACATTTCATTTCCATCGGTTGTTGTCCCGTTGTGTTGTCGTCTAACTCGGATTAGGACGTCACCAGCTTGACTTTACCAAAATTAGTAACTATTATCAAGGCCCTCTCTACTTTTACGGCAATATTATGCAAGTAAAAATGACTAATTTAAACAGCGTCTGTTATCTTCCCTTTGTTCAAGTTTTTTCTTCTCTTTGTGGAGTTTTTTTTAAATAAATGAAAGTGTGCAATACCGCCACCATCTGGTCTGGAATATGAACTGGAGCTAATGCCGTGGATTATAAGGTTTTACATCACACATCTGAAAATGGATTGGATATTTTCTTAAAAATTACATCATGATTATCCTTTTTTTATCTTATGCAATTTTAATAAATAGTAAAAGATTATTAAGGCACTTAAAAATTCATACATATTCATTCATATTTTGTTCACTTAAAGTATACTTTTATTTAATATATTAAAAGTGTATTTTGGTACAATTATGTTTAAGTGTGTTTAAAGTACTAATTTCGAAATTGGTACAAGTATATTTTTAGTATACTTCAGATATACTTATAGGTAGTACACTTAATAATTAGTATACTTTCACAAATGTAAGTATGTTTGAATTATACTACACTATTTTTTCACCTGGGAAAACCCTAAGAACTTTTACATTTAATACCTAAAGTTCCAGAAATCTAGATCCAAACACCGAATTTATATAAAAATGTTTTACTATGTTTTATCACAAGACACAAACAGTAGACCTTTTAAACTTATGCCATCTAGTCTACTCAGCAATTTTCTTTTAGAGAGGAATCTGCACTTACTGCTTTTCACGAGTTGACAGTTGACTCAATTAGGCTAAACTATTCTAACACTGCAGCATATCCATTAATACTTCTCATTAACGTTCCTCAGTTAATCTTGTGAGTTCGCTGTTACGCTGTCTTAAGGAGCTGTGTGAAGCTGACACCCGACCCATGTAAAACAACAACAACAACAACAACAACAACAACAACAACAACAACAACAAAACCCAGCCAATAGTCTGAGTGATTAGTGCTCTTGTGCAGGTGTGTGCAGTTAAACATGAGGATTTTTTTTTATTTTTAGGTCATCCTAAAAAAAAGGATGACTTGGCTTTGGGGCAACGTTTTGGGACCCACTTTGCCCCAAAACAAACCAAAGTGGGCTACTTCGTTAGTTCTATTTGTGCAAGTTTGTGCCGTTAAGATTTTCGTTTGTGCAGCTTTCGTTTTCGAGATATTAAAAGTTATAATTTTTGACCCAGCCCCCCATCTTGCTCCAAAACAAACCCAAAGTGGGCTACTTCGTTAGTTCTATTTGTGCAGGTTTGTGCCGTTAAAACTACCGCAGCGAAGTTGTTTTCAAGTTGGATATTGAATATTCGCGCTCCGCGGAGTGAGCGGCGCCTAGCTCAAGGTTGATCCGATTTATGAACCTTAATTATGGCCAGCCGTTCTCTACCGCTCCCTCCTCTGCGCTCGGAGGTTCACTTAGGAACTGTCAACAAATTGCCGAACCAAACACTCCTAAGAAACAAATGTAAATAGATTAAATGCCATGTGACTAGCTGACACAAAATTCATGCTGTTACATGAAACGCACTGTTCTCTAGTGAATTTTTAAGTAATACTCAATATTTTAATAATTGTAATATTAAAAAGTACGTTTTTTTTCTTCAATAGTTTCCAAGCCATGTGCCCCATTCACTCAAAATCAGTGTGAAACTGTTCTTCTAGCCACAAACCTGCACTAACGAAGTAGCCCACTTTGGTTTGTTTTGGGGCAACATGGGGGGACGGTGAACTCTGATGACCTAGAAAATAACTTTTAATATCTCAGAAAGCAAAGCTGCACAAACCAAACTTTCATCGGTACAAACAGAGCACTAACCACTAAGACTATTTGCTGGATTTTTTGACGTGGGTGGGATTCAGCTTCACTCAGCTGTGTTAGCGTCGCTGATTTGAGGTAGAAAAAACCCACATAGTTCTTTCTCCGTCCGGTTTGGAGGAGGGTGGAGTTTAGCGCTTCTCTTTTCTCACCAACTCCCGAGCCGTACACTCCGCCTTTCTGCCCGCGGGGCCGAGCTTCCGTTCCCGGATTCAATGATTAAGATACACTCCCTGTATCAATTAGATAAAGTTTTAAGGATTTTTATAAAAAGTTTAGAACACAAGAACTGCTGTGAACCCGGATACAGTCATGACATCTGAGACGTTCATGGAGCTCACGGCTCCAGCAGCTGCCTGGACATAAACCTCCGAGCTCCGACAACAAAGAGGAAATGTGACTCGTCAGCGCAACAGTTAGTCTGAGTCACGCAGTTTTAGCTACGGGGGATTAATAACTTCTGTCTGTGTCTGACGTGTGTTTTCACCGTCGCGTTGACTCACGGACAGACACGTTCAAGCTCATCTACCGGGACATCTGTCTGCTGAGCGCTGCAGCTGCCGTTGTGAGCAGCGGGGCCGCGGCCGGGGTTCTCCGGCCCCTTTCAGGTGAAAGGCGTGGCTCTGGGAGGGAGAGCTTTGTTCAGCCTACACCTGACTGAGAGACTCGGTACCCGAGCGGTCCGGGTTAAGCTGATAGCTGCTGTTGGCTTATTAAAATCCTACTAAATGGATCTGTTTAGAAAGACTGGAGCAAATCTAGGATCACTCGTACTCTGTGAACCGTAATGACTTATAGCACTTATTTGAGTCTTGACCCCTCGGACGGACGAGAGGAAACTGGGTCAGACTAGTTTTAGTGCTTATCTGTTTATTTTAACTGGGAGGTCATGGCGTTGTCTCAGATCCAGTGTCTGGATGACCACCATGTCAACTGGCGCATTAGCGAGAGCAAACCGGAGTTTTTCTACAGCGAGGACCAACGACTGGCCCTCGAAGCTCTCATCACCAAGGGCCGCGATGCGTTCACGGACTACATCCAGAAACACGAAGTCCGGGAGTTCCTCTCGGAAAGAGAGCTGGAGCGTGTCACGCGCACCGCGGAGGCGTACCGACCCGGGTACGAACACCACCAGAGGCCAGAGACGCCAGGGCCGGGGAATTTGACTCCAGGGTCCGGGGAAGAAGCAGAAGACGGGGATGTGTCTCTCGCATATTGGCCAGACCGGTCCGAAGCCTCGGTGGCGGAGTTGGACCTTGGCTGGCCTGAAGCCATCTCATACCGAGGGGTCACACGCGTGACCGTGTACACGCAGCCTCCCACTGAGGGTCACACGCACATCAAGGAGGTGGTTCGCAAGAGCATTGCATCAGCCCAGAAGGTAGGTGATGAGGAGGAAAATGGCAATAATAATGATTTTATTGGTAGGAAGTAATAATAATGGAAGTTTCCCTCCAAAAACAGAATATACACATGAGCTAAATCAGAATAGCTAGAGACCCAAAATACAGCATAGTGATTCTTAAGAATAGGGACAAAAAGGGTTTAAAATTTCCCAGTTTTAAAAATTATTTCTCAACCTTATGTATGCAAATATGACAACTAATGATTTGGAAATGTAAAGATGCTAAGGTGCAGGCTCCCTGTTGCAACATTTAAAAAATAAAATTACATTTTTAGTCGACCTGACCCAGAACTTTATCAGCATCTGAAAAAAATAAATATAAAATAATTCTTTAATGACCGTATTAGTGATATTTTTACTCGGTTTTACAGACAAATGCTTCTCAAGAAACAAAATAAATATTATTTAAGACAATAAACAACAAAAAGTTAATCTGATGGAGTTGACGGTGAATGACGGAGTTGACACAGAACTGAAGGTGGTGACAAACAACTTAGGAATAAAACAGAAGAAAAAATTAAAGAATAACAAAAGCTAACCAGAGCTAACTGGGCTAGTTGGCTCTGATGCCCCCCAATAATCCCTGATTTTTTTTCACATTTTTTCATTTCTGACGGTGTCGACAAAAACTAGGGACAAATTTCAATGGAGTTGGAAAGTTTTGTCCCTATTCTCAAGAATCACTGAGCTAATATTTCTTGTGAAACAATAAAACACTGTGCATCATGATTTTTAAACCCATTAAACGTTATGTACATTTTATCTTTAAGCTAATCAAATGACATTTTCTTTGATGCACATTGTCTTGAGATTATTAAAATTAGATCAAGATTAGAGATGCATACTATGATGAATAATTGAGGATAGTCTTGTAAAGGGTTGTAAACTCTATGGCTCATTGGTCAAAGTAAGCTAAGCTTAAACTTGGTTCATTATAGCTTAATAAACTGATTAGTGTTTTTTAAAAAAAATGTTCATCATTTATTTAGCAAGTGCTATGTTAAGATAGAAGACTGCTGACTTAACTTTATAAGGACGAAATGCCAAAAATGTAATCACTAAAGAATCTAACGTTTCACAGAAGGCTGTATCCAGGTATATCAATAAAAAGTTTAGTGGAGAAAAAAAAGTTGGACAGACACACAAGCAACAGTAATAATCGCAGCCTTAAGAGAATTGTGAGTCAAACTCATCTTAGAGTCTTTAAGAAACGGACTGTAGCTGGAGTCAGGACTTCAAGAGTCACCACAAACACAGACAACACACACGGACAGATAAAGCTGTCACAAAGCTCATGTTGGACCACTCATGGATGAAGGAGAGAAAGTAGTGTTTGATGATTAGTGGGCAAAGTATTTATTTTTTTACGTCAAAGTATATTTTGGAAATCAAAATCCCAGGCTGGAGAGTGGAAAGACACAGAATCCAATCTCGTTGACGTCTAGTGTGACATTTCCCACAGTCAGTGAGAAAGTCTGGAGCTGTATTCTCTGCTGGTTTGGTTTGGTCTACTGTGTCAGCTCAGCCATATACTAGGGAACTATAGAGCATTTCTATGTTATACATGCCTTGTATAATGGTGTGTCCATAACTTAAGATGCTTCCTGTGTACTAGTCACTAACCTTAAATAAATTCCCCTTTCACATGATGGGTGTTGGTGTGTTTGGACTCTTGCAGTGGAAAAATAAGTTTAGAGGTCTTAATTATGAATAAAAATAATTTTATAACAATAATAATGTGCTTAGATGCTAATCACTATAATAAGTACTGCTTGACTGTAAATTCTTTTAGTGACAGAACAGCATATTTGATTTGCTCTTTGTAGAACCAGTGGCCATGTTTGCACTCACTTGGCAAACCCTGTTTTGACTTTTCAGCTTAAATCTCACCATCTGCCACAATTTAATTTTCTGTCTCATAAATTTTGCTTCGCCCCATCCATGTGCCACCCTTAGACACGCCTACAGTGTTTTATTGAGACAAGTGTGAGCTTGAAGTGTCAGTGGAAAGAAATGCACTTGCGTCACTGAAAGAGTTCACATGCCTGCACAATGTACATCACTTTTACCTTTCCTACTCATAAATCTTGAGTCTACAAAAGAAGCAAGAACCATTAAAATAATTAGACTCTGTCCAAAAATCATAAGTTCTACTGATTGATTGATTTTCCAATTTATCTAAGAAAGGCAGTGCAGTATCTTTGGCAGATTAATTATAGTCATCTTGATTATCTTCTAGCTGTGCAGTTTTAAGCTTCTAGTTTGGTTAAGTCAATGGGACTGTTGTTTTTTTGTGCAGCAGAGGAACACAGTGTCCAGTCGAGCAGCATTTTATCACCTCTCTGCAAAACATTTTTTGTCTTCAACAGTCATCTGACGAAACCTATACTTTCTGGACTGGAATACATTTTTTCTTAATTTATTGTTAGATTCTCCAAAGTGCCCAGCTTCCTCTGTAGATTAATGGGTTTAATATTGTTGATAACAGTAGAACAAACTGAACCCACCCTTGGAATAGGAAACGCTAACAACTTCTGGTTTCCTGTGTGTGTGCCTGTGTGTGCCTGTGTGTGCCTGTGTGTGCGTGTGTGCAGGTGATAGCTGTGGTGATGGACGTGTTTACAGATGTGGATATCTTTCGAGACCTTCTGGACGCGTCCTATAAGCGTAAAATCCCTGTGTACATCATTCTGGATATTGCTGCAGTGCCCTGCTTTCTTTCCATGTGTGGCAGAGCTGATATGCACCGGGGGCACCTAAAGGTCTGCATGCACATACACACACACTATTTTGATGAGGAGCTTTTCTTGGATTAGATGACAAGTCTGGTGTCACGTAAATGGAAATAATTATAATTAAAAAAGTTTTGATCACCCAGAGAACATATTCTTAAGAAAATGACTGTTTTTATCAATAAGATCACACTTTTAGATGTACATCGCTAATATGAGAGATCAAAGTTCTTTATTGATTTAGAATTGCAAGCTTTTGCCTGCAAGCATTTAACTTGCACCAGCCAGTTATTCACTTAACCCCTTTGTTATTGTTTGCCTCTGAGTTAAACTGGTTGAGGCACTAACAGAAAATGCTTAGCGTTTCACGGAAATTTTCTACGTTTTTTTTTTTAGTTTTTTTTTTTAGACTGGAGGCCAGGAAGATGCTGAATACATTCCTGTCTGTGCTGCAGGCAATTACATAAACCACACACACACTCAATTTGCCATTGCTTATAGGTTTCTTTTTCTGTTCCTCTTCTAACTTTCAAACAGCATTATCAGCTTTCTTAACTTTATCTCCTCTCTTAACTTTTCCCTCTTATCTTTCCTTTTTTTATTGTGAGCTTTTCCAGCTCCTTTCTTTAGCTGCTACTGAGAGATTTCACACAGAACTCTTGCTCAGCCAGGAACCACACCCTTATCACAGAACCCAAGACAAACACTACAGGGTGTGTCAATGAAGCACGACAGTCCAAGCTCTAACCTGCACAGTCACTCAGCATCATGTGGAGGTTATTAAACCTGACTCTTAAGCAACAAGGAAAGGATTTCTTTTGAGGCTCTCCAGTCTGTTGTTGCCATTATGTTTCCTTTGTGCATTAAAGGCCTTTCTGCAATGAATGCCAAACCTTGTAGAGTTATATAGTGTTAACACTGTATGTATGCGTGTGTGTGTGTGTGTGTGTGTGTGTGTGTGTGTGTGTGTGTGTGTGTGTGTGTGTGTGTGTGTGTGTGTGTGTGTGTGTGTACGTGCGTAGAATCTGCGAGTACGCTGCTGTGGAGGCTTGGAATTCTTTACACGATCAGCACAGAAGGTGCGGGGTTCCTTGAACGAGAAGTTTCTCCTTGTGGATGGAGACAGAGCCATCTCCGGCTCATACAGGTGAGCAGCCCTTGAGTTACTTCTTTGACACTAACATACTGATAATACTGTGTTAAAGTATTGCAAGACTGTCTTGTAGGACTTTTGTTTAAGTCTAACTTTTTTAGACTAAAGGTTTGTCAGATTTTCTTGAGGTTTGAACAGTGTTTTTACATACTATTTTCAATACCCAACCATTTTCAGTGAAATCAAGCCACTTTAAATCTGACCTGATCATTCAAGCACAAAAGGCTAGTGAAATCCAGAGAAAAACTAGTATGATGTCAACAAATAAAATACTTTAACTTTTTTTTTAGCTTTACATCATGTTATAATGTTATCCTCTCCTCAAAAACACACCTGCAGTGATGCGTCAATTCTTTCATGCATGTTTGAGAAATCCTTTTATTTCCATGGCAACCTTTCAGCCATGCAAAACAACCTAGCCCCGTCTTTGAGGGCATCATATCGGAAAGATCAAATATACCTCATGTATACAGTGAGGAAAATAAGTATTTGAACACCCTGTGACTTTGCAAGTTCTCCCATTTAGAAATCATGAAGGGGTCTGAAATGTTCATTTTAGGGTCATGCCCACTATGAGACACAATCTGGAAAAAAAAAGAATCTGGAAATCACAATTTATGATTTTTAAAATAATTTGTTTGTTACTGCTGCCAATCAGCAAAAAGACTGGCCCTTGAAGAGCTGTTGGCTCACCTCTAAACAGTCCACCTCCAGTCCACTTATTATTCTAAATTAGAAGCACCTGTTTGAGGTCGTAGGCTGCATAAGGATTCATGTCCACCTCACACAATCGGTGAGACTCCAGCCACTAACATGGCTAAGACCAAAGAGCTGTCCAAAGACACCAGAGACTAAATGACAGACCTTCACCAGGCTGGACAAGGCTACGGGGCAATTGGCAAGCAGGTTGGTGAAAAAAGATCAACTGTTAGAGCAATTATTAGAAAATGGAAGAAGCTAAACATGAGTGTCAATCTCCTCCATTCAAGATCTCATCTTGTTGCATATCAATGATCCTAAGAAAGACAAGAAATCAGCCCATCACTACACAAGAGGAGCTGGTCAATGTCCTGAAGACAGCAGGCACCTCTGTGGGTAGTGCACTAAGACATCATGGTTTAAAATCATACACGACACAGAAGGTTCCCTTGCTTAAATCAGCACACGTCCAGGCCCATCTGAAGTTTGCCCATGACCATTTGGATGATCCAGAGGAGTCATGGGAGAAAGTTATATGATCAGACGAAACCAAAATAGAACTTTGTTTGGAGGATGAAGAATGATGAGTACCATCCCAAAAACACCATCACTATGTGAATGTTGGGGGTGGAAGCATCATGCTTTGGGAGTGTCTTTCTGCTCATGGGACAGGATGACTGCACTGTATTAAGGACTGTATTGTAGAGTTTGTATAGGTGAATCAGTCTGATGTCCCAATATCGGAAAAAATTCCAGATCGGGTATTGGTAACAATATCCCGGATCTATAAGAGCAGATCTATTCTGTTGCAGTTTATTTTTTACATGTTTGACCAAGGTAGTCAACCTATTATTTTTGTCTGTTTCAGTTTCTGTGTTATTTATTTTACATTGGCTGTTCTACTCCTAATTGCACTGACTGAATAAATTAAAGTTGAGTTTTTACATGTTTGACCAAGCTTGTGAAGCTGTTGGTGTGTTGGTGCAGTGTCATTAAAATACATTTGTAATTCAGTACATTCAACTGTTTGAACATTTTTTTAAAATCAATTCAGCTGTTTTTCTGTAACTGATCGGTAGCAGCCTAAATGTCTGTATTGGGAGTAAACAAAGCAGATCCCTGCATCCCTAGAAATTTGGGGGGGTTATATTTGAAAATGTCAAAAGAACCAACATTGGACGACTGAATCGATATAACATTAAACATGTATAAAATGGAAAAAATAACAGCCTCTCTCAATCACAAGACTGAACAATTCTGTCAGTGGTGGTAGATTTGAGTAGACAATGTAAGATCTAAAAGATCTGATTTTATTTTTAGAGACCAAACTTGATGAAATCTCCTTGACAATCCACTCTCCTATGATGGCCATACTTCATAATTATTTTATACTATGTTTTTCGTTGGTGTATTCTTTTTTTGTGGTTTGCTTTTTACACTTATAACTTCATTTTTTATTTTCTTTTGTTTCGTCTTTTACTCCTTGCTTTATAATTTTTCTCAGGGAAGTCAGGTTGCATTTTTGTTTTGACTATTATAATGCAATGGTCTAGTGTTTCCCCCAGTGTATTATAAGCCTGGCGGCCCGCCATGCTTTACTAGCCACGCCGCCAAGCTAAGCGTTGCTGTTTACGCTTCTAGGAAAAAAAAATAAAAAATCGAATCGTTTTTTTTCTTTTTTTTAAAGCTGGGCTGCAAGCGTCTCCTTATCTCTTAGCATTTCACTAGCAGAACAGATTTATTCCTAAAGGATAGGTTTGTAATAGATAGGTTTATAGTTTATGCATTTAAAGCCAGCAGCGCGCGGACCAATCAGCGCACAGCTGGCGCCTCTGCGCTTTGAATCGCGCGCTGCCGCTGCTTTACTTCAGCGCGGCTCGCGCGCCTCCTTTCACTCAAACTGGACACAGACTGACCTGTATGGATATTTACATCAACCTACTGTGAGGAATTCTGATCCTTTGGAGAACTCTGGGTAAGAGTTTAAAGCCCGCCGCGTTAGCTCTGGTTGCGCAGCTCAATGTGAACCGCAGGAATAACTTGTAGCGAATTCAGAGGTCGCGTAGTGGAGCGGTGAGAATGATTTATCTTTGTGAACGAACAATTATATGCGGTGTTTCCATCTCAACGCGCTGCCCAGCCTGTGGCTCTGTGTCCGTCTTCCCTGTAAAGTTTATGGTCCCGGTTGGCCGGAGCGTTAGTGGATAACGAGCAGCGCTAACCTCATCATGCAGGTTCAGGCCGCTGAGGAGCTTTCGCGCTCTTCTCGGAGTCACGCATCACGCTCATTTTATATTGTTTTATTATTATTTTTCCGGTTACACGATGCATCAAACCATATCAAATGCGTTGTCTACTTAGAGTTAATATGCGCGGCCACACGGAGATCTGAGAAACTCGTCCCATAAACTCGACCAACCAGAATAGTTTCTGTGACGCTTATTAAAAACTCAAGACACGAAATGGAAGAACTACTCAAGCCACATTAGCAGCATTGAATGAAATCTCCCGTTTGTTGGGCATCTCTGCGTAGTGCAGCAGATTACCTCATCATGCAGGGCCGGTCCAAGGCTGTATGAGGCCTGGAGCAGAATCTGACTTAGGGGCCCCTTTTGTTGCTAAAAAATATCAGCACCTCTAACAGGTTCTGTGTTAGATTGAGTGAAAAATGGGAGAAGGGAATAGTTTAATTGGCCAGCCTAAAAAGCAATAAGTTATTATCGCAGTTTACTCATTTGTATTTGTAAATTCAAAGATTAAACTCACATCATCAGATTGTTGCTACGGTTACAAAACAATCTAACTATGAATATTGTTCTTTGAAGTTTATATACAAGATATTGTATATAAAATGTTAAACAATTTAAAATAATTTAATTTATGTATGCCTAAACAATTGAATAAAATTTAACAATAATCTCAATGAACAAGCGTTACATTTATGTATCTGTGGTCTGTTTTAAATTATTAGCATTTATGGGGCCCCTGAAGCCCTTCGGGGCCTGATGGAGCCACTGACTTAATTTGGATTAAACAGAAGTGCAAATTTGTTGTTTTTAGACTAATTGTGGATTTAAATAGCATTTCACTGGAGATCTTTTCCCATAACATATAATTACACAGTAGTACTTTTACATTTCCTGTCAACTTAACATCTTTTAATACAAAAACACGGTGGACCGCCGGTGGACCGACTTGACGCCCCGACCACCGGGCTTAACAAGTTTTCTGGGGGAAACCCTGGTCTACTTGTCCACCCTATTTCAAATGTTGAAGTTAGTTTTGTGATGTAGAGCCCTAAGGTCATGTAAATGATACTTCCTTGAGAATTAATAAAGATAAAATAAAAAAAGAAAATGTCCAAGGAGTAAGAATACTTATGTAAGGCCTATGGTGAATGATTTGTTAGAACTGTCAGTACTTCACATCATGTCCTCTTTTTTTTTTTTGACTCCCAGTTGACCTGAGAATATGATAAAGGAGTAGAAGGCAAAAACGGTAAAATTCATCAGTTATTGTGAAACCTCTGTACAAGCAAATCACTTTCAGAGACATTACACCCTGTGTAATGGTTTCACTATCCAATGTTTTCCTTTCAGACTTGTTGCTGCATGATACATTACACCCGTTATCATCTGATGCCAATTTAAATAAATTAGCCTGAACTTCCTGCATGCCAACCCTGAAACCTTAGTGTTTAGTTCTGAGCCGTTCCTGCCTTCTGCATCACCACTGATTCTTCTAGAAAATTTCATCCTAGACAATTATGTAATTTGATAAAAACATAATTAGACGATGTTTGACTTCAGCAAATAAACAAACTACATTACATTATGACCCACGGTGTAGGAATCTGCAGACCGAAGCATGTTCAGTTATTGCTGTGACCTTTAATCCAGGGGTGTCAAACTCCAGTCCTCAAGGGCCTCAGTCCTGCGGTTTTTAGATGTGCCACAGGCACAAAACACTGGAATGAAATGGCTTAATTACCTCCTTCTTGTGTAGATCAGTTCTCCAGCACCTTGCTAATGACCTAATTGTTCTATTCAGGTGGTGCAGCAGAGGCACATCTGAAAGTTTCAGGGCAGTGGCCCTCCAGGACTGGAGTTTGACACCTGTGCTTTAATCTATGTGTTATTCCAGTTTCACCTGGTCCTCGTCCCGTCTGGACCGGAACCTCATCACCGTCATCACAGGGCAGGCAGTGGAGACCTTCGACCTGCAGTTCCGGGATCTCTACCTCATATCCCGGGGAGTGTCGCTGAGCAAGGTTTCCTTGAAGGACGAGCCGATCCCTGACCCACTCCCTCAGGCAGTGCCGGCTCCTGTCCCGGCTTCTGTCGCAAGGAAACTCATCAATCCCAAATATGCACTGGTCGCAGCGGGAAATCATACCAGTCCCACCTCCTCTGACCAGAACTCAAGTAAAAAAGAATCAAACTCCCAGAATATTGCTGGGCTGAAGGTGATGAAAGGACGTCTTAAGGAAGTTATGAAAGAGGCGCCGTTACATCCGGGCTTAGTCAATCTGGAGAAAGCCAACTTAATCCCCTATCTTCCCACCTGGCCAGAGCCAGACCCTCCGAGTGACGTGATCGGCTTCATCAATATTAGAGATGAAAAGAGGGCGCATCAGGTTCACTTACAGAGGTCAGAAAGGTTCGAGGTTAGTCAGGCTATACGCTTCAGTGCACCACTGACTCAACCAGTGGCAGCTGAGGAATCCACCTCAAATCAGGACAAAAAAGAGCTAAAAACGGAAAAACATGGCAATCCTAAAGGTCCTACTGCCATAGTTTCAGCAGAAAACAAGCAAACAGAATCTCCAGATTCCCCTCAGCAACCAACCACAACTCCACAACATAAACCACAACTGCCAAAGTCTCCAACCCAAGCCAAAGTTGCTGCTGATTCGCAACCTACACACAGTGCTGAAAAAACTCTAGTTATGGCACATGCAGGACCTCCTGTCCCCAAACGCCGCACGCTGCAGTTAGTCATAGACCCCACCTCGGCAGAGCACCCTGGTGAGGCTCAGGTCACGCTGATAAAAATGGATCAGGTTGATAATCTGCATACAGAGCACGCTCACAAGGAGCTGGTGCCCAACCGCAGCCAGTTAACTTCAAAGAACAATGGTAGAGACTCGGGCAGCAATGAAGAGGGGAGCCAAGACAGCACTAAGGTCATATGTGACCAAGCAGTCAACGAAGACCCCTCAAGCGTATCAACGGCATCAGAGGAGGAGTTCTATGACTGTCCTCAACAGGAGGCCAGTGACCTGCTGATCAACGGCGGGCAGACTGGATCCGGCAGAGGACCGTCCCACGGAGACGGACTCAACATGATGGCTCGCTTCTCTCAGAGCATGCTGGACCTGAGGGAACCCCACCAATCGGAGGGAGGCGCTTCCCTCATTTGTCAGTCCCAGCAACTACCCAGACTGCAACATGCTTCCCCACACCGTCACCTTGGACAGGTGAGCACACACTACAGAATTCTACCCACGTGCTAGTCTGTATGAGGTGCTAAAAGAATGAGCTGGTCACAGAAGAGAACTAAAATGACCTATGATCATCTTATATACTCTGGATAGCTTTAAATGCCATTAATTTATTAAAACTGAAAATAAATACACAAATAATGTATTAAATGGATTTATTTCCAGTTATAATAATTTCACACATTTAAATTACAAGTTATTTTTGTAATTTCTCACTCTTTGCTCTCCATATGCAATATAATTTCAAAAATAAAAGTTAAACTTTTGCAAAGAAAACAAGTTTCTTGTAAAATGAGGCCAGCAGAGTCTTTTCCATCCACATATAAAAAGTGTGGAAAAACAGACGGCCCACCTAAGAAAATAAGCTAACTGATATTAAAGAACATTCCAAAAACAAGTAGGATCAATCTGGTGGGAAATATCTATACTGATGTTGCATAAAAATAGAGCAACTGTTCACACCAGCCTGACTATATATTGTTTATATAATTAAAATATTTATTATCTGACATAATTATTGATCCAGGTTAATACATTTTGAGAAAATTATGAGCCTGTAGCTCTGGAGCCTGCGGCTATAGGCCCCTGGCCTGAACTGACAGGCTAGGGTTAGGGTTGGGGTTAGGGTTAGGGTTAACCTCTTTTACAAACTGATGTCAAAATCAGTTCATTTCAATTCTGATAGCAAAGCAAGTTTCTACCTGAATAAATGTGGGATGTTTACCTTTGTTTTCTTCATTAAAATCTGTGCCAGCATGTTGTTCTGTGTGTGTGTGTGTGTGTGTGTGTGTGTGTGTGTGTGTGTGTGTGTGTGTGTGCGCGCACCTGGATAGAGAGCTCGGCTAATCATACCCGGCAGGATGATGAAGATGAAGGGCAGCAACTTTAGATAAGCAGCAAAGATCGATGCTCCCTTCACATGACTCATGTTTTTAGCTGACAGGGATCGTTGTACAATAACCTGGATGTTCAACAGAAATAAAACGGGAACAAATTATTAGATCAAGAGACTAAGTGAACAGATAGGGTGAAAAAAGGTGCAATCTCCATTAAAACAAAATACAGTGAACTACCTTTGAAATAAAATGCAAACCTGTGTTTTTTGGAAACAATTCAGACATTCAAACTTGGGGGGGAAAACAGAGAAGTCTGAAACACTAACACAAAATTCTGATAAAGCCTACTTTAACTTATAGGTCAACTGCAGAAATGTACATAGAAATATAATTTAGAATAATCATACAAATAATAAGTTCAATGAACCAATAGTTAATTTATTCTATATGTCAAGTAAAAATAACAAAGAATTTCAGTTTATTATTTCTGTTTTTTATGTGTCATTTATTTTCCTTTTTCTCCACTCACTACACAAGTTAAAACTAATTCTACACTGCAATGCAATACAGGAGACAAAAGAAATAACCTCAGTTGAATTAATTTCTTTATAATTTTAATTAAAAAAATTATTCAACTTTAGGTGAGTAACATAATCAATCTTTCTTGTGATCAACTGTTGGTCTCTTGATTTGATGAACACTTCATATCAGATGAATTTGTTGATTGCTACTTTATGTACACTATACTTTGCAACATTTCATTGAAATATACCTTTTATATCCCACCATCAATTAAAAAAAAAAGAAAAGTAAATACTTTTGAAAACAAAGTGACTCAGGCAAAGTTGACAATCTCAGAAGAGATTTTGCAGGTCTCTACCATAGATTCAATTAGAGAGTTCATAAACAGCATTCTATAAATCTATTGGCACCCCATGACAGACATGTAACAAATTAGTCTTTCAGTAATATGATTTGAAAGATCCAACTTGAAATAAAATCCCACTTTAAGAAAAAATGGGTTACAAATGGCTTTTGTTATGTCATCCTGCAGCATGTCCTTTAAATAAGGCAGATGTGTGTTAAGTCTTGAACTGCCTACAAGAAACACGCCAGTTGCCTACATTTGCCCCTAACGACTGTCAGAACAATGGTCAAGCCATTAAAAGCAACAGGAAACTGTGACAAATGAGAGTCAATTTACACCTCCCACCAGCTGGTGGGTGTCCCCGAAATCCCAATCCCACCTTCACCCCCTGCTCCATGTATGGATACGCAAACATCAGCATTTGACTCAGGCAGCGCAAATGTGCTGTTGCTAGTTGTCCTTTCTTACTTACCCTCACGTCAGTATGCTGGGTCAAAATCCCACTTTTCCAGCAGTTTTTTCCCCCACAGTGAACAGGGAGGGATTAAAAAATATACCCTGAAGTTAGAAAACGTCCCTGAAGTTACGATTAGAAAACTACTTTAAGTTTATTACTGATTTTGTCAATGCATTAAAAGATTACATGTTTTCCGCATTTTACTGAGGTTGGTAATAATCATGTAAGAAGTTAAAATTAGAATTTATAATTTACACTTTACACATCTACAATGAGATTAAAGAAAGTTTCACTTGTTGTAATAATTTTATGTTCTTGGCAAATGTTCCTGCTTGTTAAAATGTTAGAGCAGTGGTTCTTAACCTGGGTTCGATCCAACCCCAGGGGTTCGGAGGTAAAGACACACTTGTGTAAAGTCGTGATGACGCCCCGCTTTGCCATCACTTGCTGCAGAGGATCACGTTACATTGCTTAGCCAATCAGTGCTGCGGAGGAGCACTGATTGAAGGAGATCCACTCAGCATGGATTTGAGCTTGTGTCTTTCAGCAAAACTCACCGTTTTTACCAAATTCTATAATTACATTACTAAATCAGAATACTGCAAAGTATTTTGTGTGTCGGTCGGGGGTGGGGGGAGGAGTAAGAAGGGTTCGGTGAATGCGCATATGAAACTGGGGGATTTGGTACCTCAAAAAAGGTTAAGAACCACTGTGTTAGATTGTGTTATAAGAGGATTTGAGGGGTTTTCATGGGTTTTTTTTTAGACGTGAGACAGTTTTGAACTCAGAGTATCACCCAGGAGCAAAAGACTCAGTAAAAAAAGATCATCTGTGTGACTTTTGTAAATACCTAAAGCATAAATGACTGGCTACTAGGAGGGCTGTAGTGATACAATAATCTCACGATACGATACACGATATTCAGCTCGTGATACAATACATATTGCGATATTTAGCAAACGATACAATTCAATACACTATTGCTATTTTCTGAAAGATTTTAGAGGGACAGAGTGATTTTTGGTGACATTTTGTGACTGTTATAGAGTTGGACTGAATTAATTGAACTGAAAACTGATTAAAAGCACCAACTACACAATACCTGGCTCTGGTTGGACATAGACACAGACTTAAAGTCGACAGCTGGACAAATTGAATCAAAGAAGTGGTGAGAAAACATGTTTCTTTTAATTGAAACAGTACAAACTGTAGCTTACATGCATTTGTAAAGTAAATAAAGTGCACCAAGTATCCTGCTCTGAATAGTTTGATACCTTTTTAACCTTCACTTACCATTTGAAGGAATCGCTCTAAGCCCAATGACCTAATCACTCTCCCGGCGAAGCAAGCAGTGTGTGAGCAAGGTGACAGTTGGATGTTACGTTACTTGCGGATAGATATAGATTTTTTTCTAGGAAAGAAAATGTCAATATATATCGCAAAATCGATATTATACAGCCCTACTGGCTACATTTATTCTGTCATGTTTAGGAGATTTTTAATAGATATGGCTGCTCCATTTTTTTTTTTGTAGTTTTTTTTTTTATTTAGACATCTTAGACACCTAAAAATTAAGGCAACTGACACATTTTAAAATATATATTTTAAATGTATCTGTTAAAAATAAGCCATTTTTACACAATATACATTAATGATTTTAGTAAGCAGTCATTTTGGCAATGTTTGACACTAACAGTGACAGAGGTGAGCAAAGGGAGTTATTGTGTCTCTATAGACATAGTTTTATTGCACGTCATATTATGGTTTGGCTTGTGGAGCAGCATGGTAAAAAGATGAAATAAAAATGTGACTGGCTTCCTATTCTTTTTTGTACTTGCATTTACACTTATAGAAACTGTTCTTAGCAGTTTATTTTCAGTTTGTGTCTGATAAGATTATTGGTGTGTCCTCTACTCTGTTCAAGAGATGACAAACTGCATGACTTTGGTGAGAGAGAAATAATTTTGAATTTACTCCAATTACTTTGGTCCAGACCAGGGGTTAAAGTAGTTTTAAATTCTTGGGGGTACTATGACAAAAAAGTAATGATAAAATAAAAAATAAAAAAATATATATACTTACTTCTTTGTGTGCTTTAGAGTTTCTGTGCTAATAATTTTTTTTGCGAAGCAATAAAAGCTGGTAGCTCTTGAATTGCTACAAAATAAAGCTGTATTTCCTCCTTCAGCCCACTGGCTGCAATGTTGACACCTTGAGATGCCATGAGACCTAAATCCTGAACATCATGGCATGGAGTGGATCCCAGTTTTCCATGTCTGGCATATAACCATTCATTTAGGTTTTATACTGGTTCTATTGATCCTGTGTCCAGACAGAGGGATAATCAGTAGCCCAGCATCATGACCTGTTTGTTCTGAAGATCCTGCAGCTTCCACTTCTCTTCCTAACAAGGCGCCTCCTCACCCTGACTCTCATACTGACAGTAGGAACCACAGAGCTCTGTTAGGTTAAAGCTCATCTTCTGAAGTTGGGATGTTTTTCCTCCAACAGGTTCCAGAGGAATCACCTCAAACCAGATGTTGGACTGGATTTTATTTCAATGACATTTGTGAATGTTAGAGCCTCATTTTCAACAGTGGAGCTATAAAGGTTGAAAAAGGTTATTATTTTGGAAAAAGTATGATCAACATCAATATTTCCACTAAATAAGAGGCAAAAATCACAATTGTTTAATAAAGGAAAAGCCTCTCAGACTCTGAGCCCAACAGCACCAAACTATTTTTTATTAGACAATTCATTTAATTTCACATAATTATCGCGGTAGAAGCCATTTGTTTGTTAAATACTTAATGAAACATATTTACTGTGTTTGATTATTGTAAATGACTTATACTCACAAAGAACGAGGTAATTAGTCCAAGTTTGTCGTTGATTTAATGTTCAGAAACTACAGTGGCTGTGATGAGCCAAGGCAAAGGTAAACAAAGGTAAAACAACCTGAACAGGTGATCAACTCTAAACCACTCACACCTTTTTACTGTCCGACTCTCTGTCATTTAAGCACACCCGTTGCCATGGCAACCTTCTGCGCTCCACAAGCCGACCCGAGATTCCCAAGTAAAAAAAAAGGATACTTTAGTATCCATCCATCCATTTTCTTCCGCTTATCCGGGGTCGGGTCGCGGGGGCAGTAGCTTCAGAAGGGAGGCCCAGACTTCCCTCTCCCCAGCCACTTCTTCCAGCTCCTCCAGGGGAATCCCAAGGCGTTCCCAGGCCAGCCGAGAGACATAGTCCCTCCAGCGTGTCCTGGGTCTTCCCCGAGGCCTCCTCCCGGTGGGACGTGCCCGGAACACCTCACCAGGGAGGCGTCCAGGAGGCATCCTGACCAGATGTCCGAGTCACCTCAACTGGCTCCTGTCGACGTGTAGGAGCAGCGGCTCTACTCTGAGTCCCTCCCAGATGACCCTTTTTAAACAGGGGGACCACCACCCCAGTCTGCCAGTCCAGGGGAACTGCCCCCGATATCCATGCGATATTGCAGAGTCGCGTGAGCCAACACAACCCTACAACATCCAGAGCCTTAAGGAACTCCGGGCGGACCTCATTCACCACCGGGTCCCTGCCACCGAGGAGCTTTTTGACCACCTCGGCGACCTCGTCCCCAGAGACTGGAGAGTCTGACCCAAAGTCCCCAGGCTCAGCTTCCTCAACAGAAGGAATGTTGGTGGGATTGAGGAGGTTTTCGAAGTATTCCGCCCACCGGCCCACAACGTCCCGAGTTGAGGTCAGCAGCGCACCATCCCCACTGTAAACGGTGTTGGTGCTGCACTGCTTCCCCCTCCTGAGACGCCGGATGGTGGACCAGAATCGCCTCTTAGTCTTTCTCCATGGCCTCTCCAAACTCCTCTCACACCCGAGTTTTTGCCTCAGTGACAACCCGAGCCGCATGCTGCTTCGCCTGCCGGTACCCATCAGCTGCTTCTGGAGTCCCACAGGCCAAAAAGGCCCGGTAGGACTCCTTCTTCAGCTTGACAGCATCCCTCACCGAAGGTGTCCACCAACGGGTTCGAGGGTTGCCGCCCTTATACTTTAGTATACTAAATTTAAACATACTTTAGTATACTTTTATCGATGTACTTGACTGTACAATTTTGGAACAACTAATTTTGTGATTAGTATACTTAAGTAGTATTTAAATAGTATTAAATTATAAATTACAACTAATAGTATATTTTAGTATTCTATATGTACTTTTTTGGAACAACTTCAAGTGAACTTAAAGTATACTTTTTAAATATCATATTTCAGAGCTTTAATATATTTTGAGTAATAATTCTGCCTCAGAATTATATTAAAAATATATATTTAATATACTTCAAATATATTTTAAATATACTATTAATATATTAGTAATGTATTTAAATAAATTTTTATTTTTGATTTCCTGCTATTGATAATAAACTATAATTTTAAATACTTGTGAAAGTCTTTATTCCTCTTTTCCATTTTGCACATGACATGCATAACTACACTACAGTATTTACATTGTTTTAGGCTAAAATTACATGGAAAGATTAATTACACAAGATGTTCAAGGTAATTCAAATATTTTGTTTTATTACAGACATTTTAAAACTGTCTAATTTTAATCAAAACATAAACTTAACATAAATTATCACTTTAGACATCAAAAGTGAACACATGAACATGAAAATTTAAGTGTGACAATAAAACATGAAAGTGTGGATCAATGACAGAACATTCCCGTTCACTGCACCTTACAGGAACCTACAAAAAAGAACAATAGAGCAATTAAACAGACAAAGTATTTGTATTTAAAGAGAACAGAAAAATGGCAAATAAAAAAATAATACTTACAATTTTAAGACATTTTGTACTCACCATGTATGTGACATCTGTGACATCATGATGATGATTGAGACCGGATGCCTGGGGTGGAAAAACATTTCTGGATGTTTTCTTTGCCTGTTTATGTTAGAAGTAGAAAAAAATAGTCAGCAATGTCATAGAATCAGTTGATGTTAGCCTTAACTATGAAGCTGTTTTAAATGTGGACTTAAGGAGACAAACTACCTTAAAATCTTTCCATCCATGATCTGAACACACTGATCTTGCAGGGTGGTGAGGGGGGCTGGTGGTGCCCATCTCCAGCAGCCATCAGATGAGAGGCAGGGTTCACCCTGGACAGGTCACCAGTCCATCACAGGGCCCTGAAAACCAACAACAAATTAAAAAATGAAAGATAAATGTTAGATTAACAAGGAGAATAAATTCTGTCCAGTTACCTTTAAATCAAATCATGTTAATTAAGCACTTGGTGTTGGTAACACAGCAGTTTTTGTTGTTGAAAATGTAGCTAGCTCCTCATTGAAAAAACAAACTTACATCATGAAGACGATGTGGAGGTTCATCCTCAGAGCTGGTTGGTGACCTGGTGGAGTCAAAGCTTCTTCTGAGACAGGAAAGTCTTTAGGTTTCCTAACACCTGATTTCTCTGGCTTCCTCTTTCATCTTCATTTGCTTAGACTGCAAACATATGTTGAAGATAAAATCACTGATGAACGAGTTATAACAACAACCTCACAATATCAAAGTCTCTCTGTCTTATGGAGCTTAATTAAAACCAGGTTAGTTTATGAATTAAAGTATAAGTCGCAACAAACAGCCTCCATGCAGTTATAACATGAAGCTGAATGATTGCTATAGTAATAATCATACAAGTCACAATAAAATTGATAAAATAATTATTTATGAAACCAATGTAAGTTATATATCTTTACTGCACTGATTATAATTAAATGAAGATAATTAATAAGCAAACTTACCACCAGGTAGCAACACTTAGCAGCCTTCGTCCCTCCGGGCTCCTTTTGTGACACACATTTCATTTCCATCGGTTGTTGTCCCGTTGTGTTGTCGTCTAACTCGGATTAGGACGTCACCAGCTTGACTTTACCAAAATTAGTAACTATTATCAAGGCCCTCTCTACTTTTACGGCAATATTATGCGAGTAAAAATGGCGAATTTAAACAGCGTCTGTTATCTTCCCTGTGTTCGTTAAATGAAAGTGTGCAATACCGCCACCATCTGGTCTGGAATATGAACTGGAGCTAATGCCGTTGATTATAAGGTTTTACATCACACATCTGAAAATGGATTGGGTACTTTCTTAAAAATTACATCATGATTATCCTTTTTTTATTGTATGCAGTTTAAAATAAATAGTAAAATATTAAGGCACTTAAAAGTTCGTACATATTCATTCACATTTTGTTCACTTCAAGTATACTTTTATTTAATATATTAAAAGTGTATTTTGGTATTATTATGTTTAAGTGTGTTTAAAGTTCTAATTTCTAATTTAAATTGGTACTAGTGTATTTTTAGTATTCTTCAGATATACTTGTAGGTAGTACACCTAATAATTAGTATACTTAAAGTGTACTTTCACAAATTTAAGTATGTTTGAAGTATACTAAAGTATACTTTTTTTTCACCTGGGTTATGTTAAAAACATAACATTCAGTCCGTTACGATATCAGGTTTTCAGGCTTGATATTTATTTTGCAATCATCAATAAGCCTCATGAACACAGTGGTGGTTGATTGGTTCATTTTAAACTCCTGCTCTGCTCGTTATTTTAGTAATGGAACCGAAACGCACAGAATTACCCAACACGTTGTTGAAACAATAATTACTGAGATTATTGTTGTTGGGTCATTAATTTGAACACGTTTTGTTGATTTGTTTTTGTTGTTGTTTAATAAAGTTACGAACATTTTAAGCCAATCAGAGGAGGACGTCTCAGCTGGTCTCAGCATCCTGGCTGCGTTCAGTTTGTCACCTGATGCTGAGATCAACTCAAAACCTTCCATGATCGACGTGTTGCTCCGCTGCTCTAGAAAAACATTAAGAGTTCAGAAACAATATGAAATGGGAAAAAAGTTATTCATTAACTGATCAAGTCTGTTTTAGATTGTTCTTGAAAAACTAATCAGTCACGGCTGCTCAGTGAACCCACTGATTTTTTTACAGCCAACAGCCGCTCCCCTCTCTTGCAGGTACTGCGTACCCCGCTAAATCTTTTAGGGGTACACAGTACCCTGCTGTACCCCCCTACTTTCACCCCTGGTCCAGACACCGTGAAATAAAACACTGATAAAGAGCATAGACAATGATGTGGAAAGCTGAAGAGGGTTGAAACAGAGTGAGAAATTCTGCAGTTATTGCATACAGAAATATTATTCTTTAAACAAATAAACCGTTTCTGCAATAGTGTAGTTTCACAGTGGAAAAAGGTTGCAGACCTCTAGCTGGGAGCATTTTAGACTTTTTTTCTTTTGCCATTTTCCCCACTAAGTTTGCTGGCTAAATAAGTCGGCTAGCTTTGTTTGACACACTTCTGGAGTTTTAAGTAGGTAGCTATTTTTTATAGCTTATTTTGTGCAGATTCCTAAATAATGTAGCCATAAGCTTGACGCTCTCCGTATTTCCCTTTTGTTCCACTTGATGACGAAACGACAAAAAACAGACTGGATCTTTTTAAAGTTAAATGGCTTACTTCAAAAATAAAAAACAATACAAATGTTACTTATCCACAAAAAGAATAAAGAATAAAACGAAAGAGGTCAAAAAACTGTGTGGCTCCACTCCAACTGCCCATCTAGCCACACCTTAAAATCTTTAACTGCAGTTAGATATGCACATTTACTAGAGGGCTTTAGCATAGACTATTGCACATTACATTAAACCAGTGGTGTCCAAAGTGGGTCCTGGAGGGCCGGCCGGCATCCTGCATGTTTTAGTCTCTCCCTGCTTTAACACACCTGCATCAAATGATGGCTCATTAGAGGCCTAAGAAGAACATTGACAAGCTGAGGAGGTTGTTGCTGCCACAAGGGAGAGACTAAAACATGCAGGATGCCGGCCCCCTCCATTACACTATGCTAATGCAATGTGCTGTGCATTAAAAAAAAAAAAAAACCTCAAAAAGGGGCACTGGGGGCATCAAGGATAAAAGGGGCAGTTGCTCGCCCCCCCCTTCAAGTGCCTGGGCCTTAAATTGTCTAATATAAAATGTGTATGCATGAGAGATTTAGTCGGTAATCATTTTTATCCTAATGAACAAATTATCATAAGAAATATAAACTTAATTTATCCTAAAAGTCTGAATGAACTAAAACTGAATTTAGGCTTCTACATTTTGTTTTCTAGCTTAAAAAGAAAATAGAAAGTCATTCATTACAAATTAAAAGTTTATAAACACTGACTAACTCTAGAAAAGCTAAAAAAAAAATGCTTTAGTGACATTTATTTTAAAGGAGTTTATTTATTAAAAGTATTTTTGTGGTAGAAAACTGCTTCAACAAAATGGTTTATTTTAAGAGTTGCATATATTTTGAAAGAATGTCGAGTAAAGTGAAGCAGTCTGAGGTTTATTTATTAAAAGGTTAGTAAAGGGAGCTTTGATGAATAGAACATAAAAAATATCTTGGAGTTAAATAAGTTACTTTCTGATATGCTTTTATCTTGTTATACAATTCCAACTTAATTTGAAATCACTGACAAAATGTAACTAATAAAATACTTAAATACTTGAGTTTCTGAAAACTGAATACATAACACCTTGTGGTACTCAGTCGGTCACTCATCTCTTTATATTCTCTCTCTGCTTCTGTTTCAGACCTCAAGGTCTCCAGCTCGTGATGCGAGGATCAGGGGACCCAAAGTAATCCTTGCAAAACCAGGAAGTTTCCACCGCCCTCCTCGGACCGCTGGGCTCGTGATCGGAGGACACCGTTACTGGCAGGGGCAGTTGGTGCCGCCCGACTTGGGCCAGCTGCAGGTGAAGCCCCGCTCTGGGAGGTCACCACGGAGACACAGCCCCGGAAACAGGAAGACATCGCTTCAGCCAACAGCTGACCAGATGGGGTTGTTTGGAGTGTCTCTGTCAAAACTCAGTTCCTTTAGAAATTTGAAAGGGCGAGCAGGAACCTCTCAGAAAAAAGCGTCTCAGACCAATAAGGCTGCTAGGTAGAGCAGTGACTCAGAACAGACGAGAGTTTGCTGACAAAACTTCCAGTTTAGAAACTCAAAACTTCAGGCTGGACTCGTCGCTGTCATCTCCATTTTAAGACCTACAATGTAACGCAGTCCAGGCCTGTCGCGATAAACAAATCAATTAATTGCAAGATAAAATGAGCTCAATAATAAAGTGAGGGCAGTACTATTGCTTGTTTGTTTTCGTTTTCTCTCTTTCTACCTGAGACTGGATGAGACTCGTTTCCTTGGTAACAGCTAAACACACAGGGAGCTAAAAGCCTCAGTTTTCCTCCATTCAGGCTGAACCCAACACAAGGGACAGATGGTGAAAATGACCATTTTCAACTTTGTTGTGTTGCTGCTAGCCTGCGTGTGGTGACAGGTCTGTTTGAAAGGTCTTACAGTTCCAGTGTTAAATGGTCTTTTGAAATTAGTTTATTGACCCCTTAGAGGATGTATTTGCATTGTTAGACAATTTTTATGCTATTAGTTAACAATGGTCTCAAAATAACAATATTATAGTTTATCACAATAATTTCTGAAACAATCACCCAGCAAAATGTGTTATTGTGACAAGAACCATTTATGGTAAGAATACATGTCTGTGAGGAAGAATCTCGGGTCGTGGCAAATCAGTTCATATGTGTCAACAGAAATGCAAATGTACCACAGATAATTTGTTTTGACCAAAAGACTGAAATGTTTTCTCCATGTGGTACTACATCCAGTGAGCTCCAGCCTTCTTCTCTGCCTAACCAGGCACTTCAGTTCCCCCCCATAGCATGTTGAGCCTGGACTTATCTGTTGCTTTTCTTTTTCCTTATGAGTTTGTTCATATCCAACATGAACAGATGAAATGTGTACTTCTGGAAACAAATCAGCCTTTAGCATTGACAGCACTATGATTGGTTACACAAGGTTATGTTAATTACTTTTACATATTTGACAAAGGTTGTTGATAACCTATGCAAATGTAGATGTAATGTCAAGTACTGTTACGGGACCAAAAATTAATGTTTTAAATAAAAGGAGAGACTGTTGAGAGAGACTGTTGTGTTGACTAAACCAGCCAGAATCCAACTGAAGAAGACAGTTTAAATGTTTCAAGAAGGGTTATTAAAGTGTTTGAGATGCTATTTTATGCTTGAATAGCTTCACTGATAGACCAGCTGCACAGACCTGCATGTAATAGTCTTTTCCAGCATCCCATCAGATAGTTTTTTTGCAGAAAAAAATTTAAGTCCCGACCCTAATATTGAAGTTTGTGATTGTAACATGACAAAGTGTTAAGGTATTCAAGTTTGAGTCAATACAAGCATCCGTGGATTATGGAGGTCTACACGTTCATGTCTGTACTTCTTGGAGGACTGATAAAACAGCCGTGCGTTTTTCAGAGGTAACGGTTATTGAACATAGAATAAGAATATTCTCACTAAAATAGAAGAGTGAGCTTCTTCGGTCTGTTTTGCCTCCACTAGAAGAAGAATGACTTCAAATTTCTCAACTTGATGACTACTAAGGCTCCTCCGAAACACCCTAAAGAAGAAATTTCTTCACAAAGTTTGAATTTCTTTAAAATAGTTTAGCCTGACTCGCTAGCTTGTCAAATGGATCAACCAAGTTAATTAAAACCAAAATTTACCATCAATAAAAAAAGCCTCTTGGTTCTACAATACATTAAACTTAGAGTCTTTCTACATGAGCTGAACCAAGCAGTAAAATTTTTGGAGCATTCAGAAAAAAAAAAATGGTTAAAATTTCCTTAATCACATATTACACTGTTACAGCTTACAATATTTAATAAATGAAAACCTAATTTCAGCTCTGGATATACTTGGCATGTACCTGGTCTGTGCACCAGTACCAGGTGGCTAGTATGGTGAGCCCTAGTGTCATGCCTGGCCATGGCAGGTCTCCGGTGACGGCGTCTCTGAACAGGTGCATGGCGTCAGCCCGTGGCAGATGGCAGGTACTGTTGGGGATAATTTTACTTGGCACCGCGATGCTGTAAACTTGCTCCAGATTGTTGTAGCCACCTATCTTGTTAAAAGCTACATGCGCGCATGCACACACACACACACACACACACACACACACACACACACACACACACACACACACACACACACACACACACACACACACACACGCGCACACGCACACACACACACACACACACACACTTTTTAAACATTAAAACTCAATACTTGGGTATTGTTGTAATATGCTGAAGTTCTCCTGAAACATTTATTATTTTTTCCTCATTTTCAGTCCAGTCCTTTTATCTGACCATAACATGTTGCTCAGGATGAGACCCAACCAGTAGCCCTTCATGAATCACCATGTGGTCCTAATGCTATGTTCCAACTATCAAGCTGTGTCATTGTTCATATTTTTTATATACAGAACTGGATCAGGGGCTCTGCAGTACTGTACCACTTCAGGAAGCTCTCCAAATATCACCATATCTCACTGGTGCACCATAAGGAGTCACTGGTTGTACTGAGCCTATATTGGACCTCACTGGTTCTTTGGAAATGTACAGTTACTGGACTGGAAATGAGTGAAAACACAGACTAAAGAAAAATGTTGAAGCATCCTTGTAATGCCTCAAAAACATGTTCATTAAGCTCACTTTAACACACCACAGGATCACCATTCTACCTGAATGCAAAGCCTGGAGAAAATGGCATTTAGACAACACTATATATGTTTATGTATTTTACAGATGGAATTTGCTTTGAAATGATACAATTTGCCCGTACCAGTAATTGTTAGGATGATTGCGCCGATGATCATGATAAATGTCTGTAAAGTGTCTGTGTAGATGACAGCAGCCAGTCCACCTGGTTAAAGCGAAGGGAGAAACATTTTCACCAGTCATTTGTTTTCAGATGTCTTCCAAATGACTTTGTAGTAACTATTAACTCTGTTAACAACAAATGAATATAATTATTAATTACATCATCAGAGGCAGAAACAACACTTGTGCATGTCATATTTTGGATCTAAAACCTAAAAAGCAAAAATCAAAATGCAATAGATGCAGTTTTATGATCGTGTCTACCTGCTATGGTGTAGAGAGCAGTGACCACCAGCATGAGGACAGTGGACAGGTAGAGGTTCCATCCCAGGCACACCTGGACAAACAGGGCTCCAGAGTACAAGTCAGTCTGGCCAAGCAAACAAAACACATTTGTAATGCAGGCAGTAAAAATTCATTTTGAATTTTTTTGTTGTGTTATTTTTAGCTGTAATGTTGTTGCACTTTTCCTCATGTCACTTTGTTCCTGCTGTACCGATATCTTGGTGAAAACAGACAGCAGGAGTGAGAGGACAGCGAGGTACGTTCGGATCCTTTCCCCTCCAAAACGACGTCCCAGATACTCTGGCATTGTCACGATCTGAAAACACACATTTTCACATTTTTAAAGGTCCCACAATTAGTGACAGTTTCTGATGTGGGTGAAATGGGCCACCAGCATCTTGTGGGGGTAGAGTCCCAATCTGTGGTCACTTTAGCTTTAATAACATAAAGCTACATCATTTTTAAAGCGTAATCAGTAATACTTTTATAAAAAATGTGTGCCAGATCATGATTTCTTGGTTAATGTCAAGTTGTCATAACAAAGACATTTTGAATAATGTCAACTTTGTATTAAAAGTGTCATAATTTACAGAATGACACTTTATGACAACAGTCATTCATGGAGACTTATTCATGTTCATGACATGTGTTGTGTCAGTCTTATTCACAACCCGTCAAATAAAATGTTACCGTCTCATTGAGCAAATAAAACATGCATGTTAGTGGAAACCTAACTAGACAGGGTCATCTACCAAAACTGACAGCAGAAAATCTGTTAGAGACACCAAAAGACTGGAGACAAAACGCAGAGGTTCATCTTCCAGCAGGACAATGTCCCTAAACATAGTCCTGGTCAAAGTCCAGACTGAAAACCAATTGAGAATCTGTGGTGAGACTCTTGTTCACAAATTAGATGTGTAAATCTGATAGAGACAAACACATTTGTTGTGTACAAAAAGGGGTTTTACAGAGTATTTAACCACATGAAAGCTTGTAATTGTAGCTTGAGAAATTTTTGGGGAAAAAAAGTATGTGAATACTTCAGTTATTAAATATCAGTGTGATGATAGCTGACAGCAGACAAGCTTAATGAGTTCACATTACTTCAACTTTGAATGTACAACATTGAGGTATAGAGTAACCTTTGACATTTGTTTTGAAATAGTAGCTGAGTGGAACACCTTGTTAAAGAATTTATAAGGCGGGGAATCCTTCCTTGTTTGAAAAAATGTTTTGGCACCTAAATGTACCTGCAGAACTAGACTTGACAAGAAAACACACACCTGTGTATACCTGTGTGTGTGTGTGTGTGTGTGTGTGTGTGTGTGTGTGTGTGTGTGTGTGTGTGTGTGTGTGTGTGTGTGTGTGTGTGTGTGTGTGTGTGTGTAAACTAACCCCAGAGGAGATGTAGACGGGTACAAATATCCAAGCGAGTGCCAGCAGCACATAAGTTGCCTGAGATAGGGCAAGCAAAAGAAATTGTTTTGAGCAGATTGTAAAAAAAAACAACACATGATTCAAATCTGCTATGAGCTCTTTAGAAGAAGACAACTATTTCATGTCTGCAAGGCCAGACTGGGTTGGGTTGAGGCATGAGTAAAACTGGCAGGATACGGCGCAGGCATCCTACCAGTTTTAGACATGTCTTTGTTCTAACAGCAGCTCAAATGGACCAGCTGCCTCCTCAGCATGCCATGAAGTTCTGCACTTGGTTCAGGAGTATGGAACCAGGAAACACCCTAAAACATGCAGGAGACCCTGGAGGCCTGACTTTGGACACCGCTGAGTTAAAGGTGCTGCCACCTGCTGTTTGCTGCATGTTACACCAAACCTGAAGGTGATTTAATATGTCAAGTCCTCGGAGAGAATGGATACAAAAGCTGCAAATCCAGATCTTTTGTTTGAAAACACAAAGGGAAGATTAGATTTTGCGCTCTGTGTTTATCTTTTTTTAAAACCATTAAATGACCAAAGAAATAAGAGATATCAGCAGGCCGGATGTGTTTCATTCCAGGTTGTAAAGTGTCTGGTCACCAAACCGATACGGATGGATCCTGTGCTCTTTACTCACGTTCCATTCAAATCCAGCGACAGCGATTCCGCCAGCGGCCCCAGTACCAGCCAGGCCGATGAACAGACCCGAACCCTCTGAGCTGGCGAAAAGAGACGAGCCAATCTGTGTACCAAGCAAATATGTGTTTAAAGTAATATTATTAAAGTTCATTTGTTACACAAACAACGGATTTTCTAAGATCCTTACAACTTTGCATAAAAATAAATATTTAAGCTATGCTTTTCTTTATAGAATGCTATAGCTGACCCCTATATGGAGGCTCATTTTAAACCTTATTTACAACAAATCCTAATACAGGGTATAGAAGATTACTGTGGAATAGTTATATCCAGGGGTGAAAGTAGGGGGGTACAGCAGGGTACTGTGTACCCCTAAAAGATTTAGCGGGGTACGCAGTACCTGCAAGAGAGGGGAGCGGCTGTTGGCTGTAAAAAAATCAATCGGTTCACTGAGCAGCCGTGACTGATTAGTTTTTCAAGAACAATCTAAAACAGACTTGATCAGTTAATAAATAACTTTTTTTCCCATTTCATATTGTTTCTGAACTCTTAATGTTTTTCTAGAGCAGCGGAGCAACACGTCGATCATGGAAGGTTTTGAGTTGATCTCAGCATCAGGTGACAAACTGAACGCAGCCAGGATGCTGAGACCAGCTGAGACGTCCTCCTCTGATTGGCTTAAAATGTTCGTAACTTTATTAAAGAACAACAAAAACAAATCAACAAAACGTGTTCAAATTAATGACCCAACAACAATAATCTCAGTAATTATTGTTTCAACAAGTTGTTGCGTAATTCTGTGCGTTTTGGTTTCATTATCAAAATAACGAGCAGAGCAGGAGTTTAAAATGAACCAATCAACCACCACTGTGTTCATGAGGCTTATTAGTGATCGCAAAATAAATATAGAGCCTGAAAACCTAATATTGTAACGGACTGAATGTTATGTTTTTAACATAATCTCTGGTCGGCTTGTGGAGCGCAGGAGGTTGCCATGGCAACGGGTGTGCTTAAATGACAGAGAGTCGGACAGTAAAAACGTGTGAGTGGTTTAGAGTTGATCACCTGTTCAGGTTGTTTTACCTTTGTTTACCTTTGCCTTGGCTCATCACAGCCACTGTAGTTTCTGAACATTAAATCAACGACAAACTTGGACTAATTACCTCGTTCTTTGTGAGTATAAGTCATTTACAATAATCAAACACAGTAAATATGTTTCATTAAGTATTTAACAAACAAATGGCTTCTACCGCGATAATTATGTGAAATTAAATGAATTGTCTAATAAAAAATAGTTTGGTGCTGTTGGGCTCAGAGTCTGAGAGGCTTTTCCTTTATTAAACAATTGTGATTTTTGCCTCTTATTTAGTGGAAATATTGATGTTGATCATACTTTTTCCAAAATAATAACCTTTTTCAACCTTTATAGCTCCACTGTTGAAAATGAGGCTCTAACATTCACAAATGTCATTGAAATAAAATCCAGTCCAACATCTGGTTTGAGGTGATTCCTCTGGAACCTGTTGGAGGAAAAACATCCCAACTTCAGAAGATGAGCTTTAACCTAACAGAGCTCTGTGGTTCCTACTGTCAGTATGAGAGTCAGGGTGAGGAGGCGCCTTGTTAGGAAGAGAAGTGGAAGCTGCAGGATCTTCAGAACAAACAGGTCATGATGCTGGGCTACTGATTATCCCTCTGTCTGGACACAGGATCAATAGAACCAGTATAAAACCTAAATGAATGGTTATATGCCAGACATGGAAAACTGGGATCCACTCCATGCCATGATGTTCAGGATTTAGGTCTCATGGCATCTCAAGGTGTCAACATTGCAGCCAGTGGGCTGAAGGAGGAAATACAGCTTTATTTTGTAGCAATTCAAGAGCTACCAGCTTTTATTGCTTCACAAAAAAGTTAATCAGCACAAAAACTCCAAGGCACACAAAGAAGTAATTATGTATATTTTTTTATTTTTTATTTTATTTTATTTTATTTTTTGCCATATTATCCCCAAGAGTTTAAAACTACTTTCACCCCTGGTTATATCTAAATTGTAATTCTGTCTAATGGCTCTGAAAAATGTTAAAGATAGAATCAGAAATTATTGAATATGATGTTTATTTGTTGTATTTTGGTTGGCACTACTTTGTGAAGCGGAAGGTTACGCGCTTATAAAAAGAATCAAGGTGGAGCCTCCTCTCAGTGTTTAGGTTTTGTGTGAAAAGCTGTTCCCCTGTGAAAATCAGCTGAGTGAAGCTGACACCCCACAAACGGAGTACTAACCACTCAGACTATTTTTTCACGTGGGTGAGGTGTCAGCTTCACAGAGCTGTGAAATCTGTCCCCTAGTGTCGGGAGAGCGCATTGCAGCCAGAGAGGCGGATATGACAGATCTGACCATTTTCAAGAAGCTTCTGATCAATTTCTGTGTAAAAATAACTCATATAATCATGTCAACATTGTAACATTCAGTTTTAATCAGCTGCTGTTTAAAAAAGTAGCAATAACAAAATCGTAAAATAAATAAACGAGGTCTTTCATTGCCAAGAGAATCAGTCTTTTTCCTACTTTTGTCACTCAAACCCAGTGGTTCTTAACCTTTTACGAGGTACCGAACCCCGCATTCACCGAACCCTTCTCATCCCCCGCCCCGCCAACACACAGAATACTTTGCGGTATTCTGATTTAGTTTTGCTGAAGTAATTAAAGACACAAACTCAAATCCATGCTGAGTGGATCTCCTTCAATCAGTGCTCCTCCGCAACTCTGATTGGCTAAGCAATATAACGTGATCCTCTGCAGCAAGTGATGGCAAAGCGAGGCGTCATCACGACTTTACACAAGTGAGTCTTTACAGGTGCTGAGGCTCCGCCGAACCCCTGGGGTTCGATCGAACCCCTGGGGTTGGATCGAACCCAGGTTAAGAACCACTGCTCAAACCTGACAACAAAGTAAGTCACCAAACACAGTTTTCCAACACATTGTGTGAATTTATAATACTATCACACATAACAATCATTGAGAATTTTTGAATGGTTGCTCTTTATTTGACAAAGCAATGAGGAGTACGGGGGATATTTCAACTACCAAATAATCTGTTCCTTCTCCATCTCATAGGACCAGGGGTGAAAGTAGGGGGGTACAGCAGGGTACTGTGTACCCCTAAAAGATTTAGCGGGGTACGCAGTACCTGCAAGAGAGGGGAGCGGCTGTCTGCTGTAAAAAATCAATCGGTTCACTGAGCAGCCGTGACTGATTAGTTTTTCAAGAACAATCTAAAACAGACTTGATCAGTTAATAAATAACTTTTTTTCCCATTTCATATTGTTTCTGAACTCTTAATGTTTTTCTAGAGCAGCGGAGCAACACGTCGATCATGGAAGGTTTTGAGTTGATCTCAGCATCAGGTGACAAACTGAACGCAGCCAGGATGCTGAGACCAGCTGAGACGTCCTCCTCTGATTGGCTTAAAATGTTCGTAACTTTATTAAACAACAACAAAAACAAATCAACAAAACGTGTTCAAATTAATGACCCAACAACAATAATCTCAGTAATTATTGTTTCAACAAGTTGTTGCGTAATTCTGTGCGTTTTGGTTTCATTATCAAAATAACGAGCAGAGCAGGAGTTTAAAATGAACCAATCAACCACCACTGTGTTCATGAGGCTTATTAGTGATCGCAAAATAAATATAGAGCCTGTAAACCTAATATCGTAACGGACTGAATGTTTTTAACATAATCTCTGGTCGGCTTGCGGCATCTCGGTTTGAGCTCAGAGTCTGAGAGCCTTTTCCTCTATCAAACTTTTTTTTTGCCTCTAATTTAGTGGAAATATTGATGTTGATGAAGCCTTCTCCAAAATAATAACCTTTTTCTACCTTTATAGGTTGAAAAAGTTTTTTCATTAGTTTTCAACACAAACTGTTGAAAATGAGGCTCTAACTCTGCAGATCTGCAGGATCTTCAGAACAAACAGGTCATGATGCTGGGCTACTGATTATCCCTCTGTCTGGACACAGGATCAATAGAACCAGTTTAAAACCTAAATGAATGGTTATATGCCAGACATGGAAAACTGGGATCCACTCCATGCCATGATGTTCAGGATTTAGGTCTCAAGGTGTCAACATTGCAGCCAGTGGACTGAAGGAGGAAATACAGCTTTATTTTGTAGCAATTCAAGAGCTACCAGCTTTTATTGCTTATATATACAGGTCCTTCTAAAAAAATTAGCATATTGTGATAAAGTTAATTATTTTCCATAATGTAATGATAAAAATTAAACTGTCATATATTTTAGATTCATTGCACACCAACTGAAATATTTCAGGTCTTTTATTGTTTTAATACTGATGATTTTGGCATACAGCTCATGAAAACCCAAAATCCATCTAAAAAAATTAGCATATTTCATCCGACCAATAAAAGAAATGTGTTTTAATATCAAAAAAGTCAACCTTCAAATAATTATGTTCAGTTATGCATCAATACTTGGTCAGCAATCCTTCTGCAGCCTTCAATGCAGCATGGAGGCCATCAGCCTGTGGCTCTGCTGAGGTGTTATGGAGCCCAGGATGCTTCGATAGCCTTAAGCTCATCCAGAGTTTTGGGTCTTGGTCTCTCAACTTTCTCTTCACAATATCCCACAGATTCTCTATGGGGTTCAGGTCAGGAGAGTTGGCAGGCCAATTGAGCACAGTAACACCATGGTCAGTATACCAGTGGTTTTGGCACTGTGAGCAGGTGGTGCTGAAAAATGAAATCTTCATCTCCATAAAGTTTTTCAGCAGATGGAAGCATGAAGTGCTCCAAACCTCCTGATAGCTGCTGCATTGACCTGCCCTTGATAAAACACAGTGGACCAACACCAGCAGCTGACATGGTTCCCCAGACCATCACTGACTGTGGGTACTGGACACTGGACTTCTGACCTTTTGGCATTTCCTTCTCCCCAGTCTTCCTCCAGACTCTGGCACTTTGATTTCTGAATGACATGCAAAATTTGCTTTCATCCGAAAAAAGTACTTTGGACCACTGAGCAACAGTCCAGTGCTGCTTCTCTGTAGCCCAGGTCAGGCGCTTCAGCCACTGTTTCTGGTTCAACAGTGTCTTGACCTTTGACCTGGGGAATGCAGCACCTGTAGCCCATTTCCTGCACATGCCTGTGTACGGTGGCTCTGGATGTCTCTACTCCAGACTCAGTCCACTGCTTCCTCAGGTTCCCCTAAGATCTGGAATCGGTCCTTCTCCACAATCTTCCTCAGGGTCCGGTCACCTCTTCTCGTTGTTCAGCGTTTTCTGCCACATCTTTTCCTTCCCACTGAGGTGCCTTGATTCAGCACTCTGGGAACAGCCTATTCATTCAGAAATGTCTTTCTGTGTCTTACCCTTACTGAGGGCGTCATTGATGGCCTTCTGGACAGCAGTCAGGTCAGCAGTCTGACCCATGATTGAGGTTTTGAGTGATGAACCAGGCTGGGAGTTTTTAAAAACCTCAGGAATCTTTTGCAGGAGTTTAGAGTTACTTTGTTGATTCAGATGCAGGGCCGTGCAGAGACCACTAAAGAGGCAGGTGATCAAAAAAAAAAAAGGGCAAATCTAACCGTATTTTAGGACAGAATATTAACAATTTAAGAATAACACTTAAATAAAAGCCCAACAAGGATATTCATTTAGAATTAAAAATAACTCACCCTGAATTACCATGACAGATATAATGAATGTAATAAAAGTGACATTAATGAAGGGAAAAAACTCAACACAGACTTTAAGTTTAGTTTCTGGTTCACAGAGGATGAAGTTAAATTTGTTTCCCAATTATTCAATGGGAAAAAAAAACTAACCTCAGTTAAGTAAAATAAAATTGTAATCAAAACTTTTGGAATTGTAATGATTCCTTTAAAAGAAAAAGTTTGGTTTAAAAGACTTTTTTTAAATTAAATAACTCATTTTTACCAAACAAACTTTTATTTGCACACATCATAAATCTTTTGTGATTTTAGGCCTTGCCCACGACGTCATGTGAGAATCACAAGCAAAACTTTGAGTCACAAAAAAACTTAGAATAGCAAGAAAAGATTTATGACAAGCGCAAATAAGTTTGTTTTGCAAAAAAGAAAGTCAACATTATGAGTAAAAAATGTGTGATTTAAATTTTTTTTTAAGTATTTTTTTAAGCAAAACTCAGGCTTTTCTCATGGTGACATGCATTAACAATTCAATTTTTTTCTGCGGTTCCATCTTAAAGTTTGATGCAGCTCTGCTTTCCTGAATGGACCGTCTTCATCTCCACTGCAGCAAACAGGCAGCTCTGTTTTATAGATTACAGTCACTAAAAGGTTGCTTTGTGCCCTTGTTTATATTTTAATAGTGTAATTCTGTAAAGACAAAATATGTCTGGTGGTCCAGCTCTGATTTACATATCTTGCTAAATTGCGGGTTTGAATATTGCAAAACTTTCCTATAACAAAAAAAACCTGCAGAAAGAAATTACTAATAAAATATCTTACATAAGCATAGTTGTATGGCTGGATGGATGGACATTTTTGTAATTTATCATTGTTTATTAAACTCTGAAAGCTGTGTGGCTTTGTTCATATTTTGTCCTAGAATGTGGTTAGATGAGCCCTTTTTTTGTTGCTGAGCACCTTTAGTGGTCTCTGCACGGCCCTGAAAGAATGAATATACAAATAAAAGAAGAAATATATATTTTGATAAGAAATAAAAGCATAAATATATATTTAGTTAGAGTTTCCGTCAAGAAAAATAGATATTTTGCTTTGCCTTTTTTTGCTTCTCCCTTTTCTGCTCGCTGTTTTTCCATTGGCTGTTTATCTGCTGCATCGTTATGTTAATGAGGAGTATGGAGGACCAAAACTGACATAATAATAAATAAAAGAATAAATATATAAATAAAAGAATAAATATATATCCAACATAATAATAAATAAAATAATCAATATAAAAATAAAAGTAGAAATATATAAATAAAAGAATATATATTTCCATTTGCTGTATTTATTTCTGTATTATTTCTTCGCTGTATTTCTGCTTCGTCGGTATGCTAATGAGGTGGGCTGGCTTCTACGTCCAGCTCTTCTACTATTGGTCAATAAACAGGAAAGAGAACGATCCGTGTGCAGATCGATTGTGAATGCCTGCGCATGTCCTCTTCGCAGAGCCTTATAGACCCTTTTCACAAGACGTCAAACATCTGTTTAACATCCTAACATCCACTATCTATACATAATCTAAACTGGACAAAATCCTCGCTGACTGATACCAGTTTGACTATGAAGATACGTGTTTTTTTCTTTTTTTCTAGCTGTTAGTTGATATGCTAGGATAGCAATAGTAATTTGTTAGCTGGCTAACATTACGTAGCCTTTCTGTTTTGGAAATAAAACGTGTTTATGCTCTAATCTTAATCACATTTTTATAGTATAGAGTGGGGTTACCACCCCTCATGTAAAATGCATGATCGTATTAAACCCTCCTCATTTCTGCTAGTTTCACCAGCCGCTAAGTAGCAACATTACCTGAAGCCACAAGTCCAAAACTTCACGGTTATGCCAAACACCCGCTGCTCCACCACGTCCTGAGAAGTTAAACTCTTGCTACGATCAAGACATGAGGAGGAAGACGCTGTTTTAGATATATATATATATATATATATATATATATATATATATATATATATATATATATATATATATATATAACATTTCATTGGAGAAATTTGATTATCTCTCTCTCGTAGACTTGGCAGTAGAAAATTGATAACATAGGAATAATAACTTTATATCCCTTTTAACAGGTTACACTTGATTCTGCTGTGGAAACGAAGTGCATGAAGTTTGTGCTCAAGTGGGAAAACCCTGTGGATCACATGGTGGGACTTCTGCTTCAACTGCTCACTACAGTATAGCATCGTCTCTGTCATCCACCAGTTCACTGCAGACTGGCACCAGTTCACTGCAGACTGGCACCAGTTCACTGCAGACTGGCACCAGTTCACTGCAGACTGGCACCAGTTCACTGCAGACTGACACCAGTTCACTGCAGACTGACACCAGTTCACTGCAGACTGGAACCAGTTCACTGCAGACTGACACCAGTTCACTGCAGACTGACACCAGTTCACTGCAGACTGACACCAGTTCACTGCAGACTGGAACCAGTTCACTGCAGACTGGCACCAGTTCACTGCAGACTGACACCAGTTCACTGCAGACTGACACCAGTTCACTGCAGACTGACACCAGTTCACTGCAGACTGGCACCAGTTCACTGCAGACTGGCACCAGTTCACTGCAGACTGGCACCAGTTCACTGCAGACTGGCACCAGTTCACTGCAGACTGGCACCAGTTCACTGCAGACTGACACCAGTTCACTGCAGACTGACTGACACCAGTTCACTGCAGACTGGAACCAGTTCACTGCAGACTGACACCAGTTCACTGCAGACTGACACCAGTTCACTGCAGACTGGAACCAGTTCACTGCAGACTGACACCAGTTCACTGCAGACTGACACCAGTTCACTGCAGACTGGAACCAGTTCACTGCAGACTGACACCAGTTCACTGCAGACTGACACCAGTTCACTGCAGACTGACACCAGTTCACTGCAGACTGGAACCAGTTCACTGCAGACTGGCACCAGTTCACTGCAGACTGACACCAGTTCACTGCAGACTGACACCAGTTCACTGCAGACTGGCACCAGTTCACTGCAGACTGGCACCAGTTCACTGCAGACTGGCACCAGTTCACTGCAGACTGGAACCAGTTCACTGCAGACTGGCACCAGTTCACTGCAGACTGGCACCAGTTCACTGCAGACTGGCACCAGTTCACTGCAGACTGGCACCAGTTCACTGCAGACTGGCACCAGTTCACTGCAGACTGGCACCAGTTCACTGCAGACTGGAACCAGTTCACTGCAGACTGACACCAGTTCACTGCAGACTGGAACTAGTTCACTGCAGACTGACACCAGTTCACTGCAGACTGACACCAGTTCACTGCAGACTGACACCAGTTCACTGCAGACTGGAACCAGTTCACTGCAGACTGACACCAGTTCACTGCAGACTGACACCAGTTCACTGCAGACTGGAACCAGTTCACTGCAGACTGGCACCAGTTCACTGCTGACTGACACCAGTTCACTGCAGACTGACACCAGTTCACTGCAGACTGGAACCAGTTCACTGCAGACTGACACCAGTTCACTGCAGACTGACACCAGTTCACTGCAGACTGGAACCAGTTCACTGCAGACTGACACCAGTTCACTGCAGACTGACACCAGTTCACTGCAGACTGACACCAGTTCACTGCAGACTGACACCAGTTCACTGCAGACTGACACCAGTTCACTGCAGACTGGAACCAGTTCACTGCAGACTGGCACCAGTTCACTGCAGACTGACACCAGTTCACTGCAGACTGACACCAGTTCACTGCAGACTGGCACCAGTTCACTGCAGACTGGCACCAGTTCACTGCAGACTGGCACCAGTTCACTGCAGACTGGCACCAGTTCACTGCAGACTGGCACCAGTTCACTGCAGACTGGCACCAGTTCACTGCAGACTGACACCAGTTCACTGCAGACTGGCACCAGTTCACTGCAGACTGGCACCAGTTCACTGCAGACTGGCACCAGTTCACTGCAGACTGGCACCAGTTCACTGCAGACTGACACCAGTTCACTGCAGACTGGCACCAGTTCACTGCAGACTGGAACCAGTTCACTGCAGACTGACACCAGTTCACTGCAGACTGACACCAGTTCACTGCAGACTGGCACCAGTTCACTGCAGACTGGCACCCGCCAAGGACCCAACATGGACGTCTTCTTAAGTTGTAAACCCTGAGTACATACTGTTGAAATAAAATGTATGTCTTTTGTAAATACATTTTCTCTATCAATGACTTAAATTATTAACTGTGGTAATTATGTTTGTGTAATGTAGTAACCATGTAAAGTGTTTAATATAATTATTAAATAGATGTTTTAAAGAAACAGCCACAAACCTTATGTCTTTGTTCCACAATGGCAGCTTTAATTTGAGCATTTCCTCTCTTCCACATACTTTGTTGCCAGATGTGTAAAATTTACAAAAAGAAGCAATTTAAATGTAAAAGTTGCACATATGTAGAATTACTCAAGAGAAGCTATTTACAATAGTTTTTACAGAACTCTACACATCAATTCATTTATTAATAGATACATATAGATATTAACTACACAATAGATACACAAAGATTTCATTTCTAACAGCTGCTAGCAGTAGTGAGTGTTCATCCAACAAGTGTGACTTGCTCTGTACTGGTTTGTCCTTTTAAATCAAGAGGCCCAGGATACTTTGACTAGGCAGCAGATGTCCAACAGCTGATTGACTGAATCTGCCATGGACAGAGGAACAAGACCATCCCAGATATGGCAGGTTGTTGGTCGGCTACTGTTGAGAAAGATGGACAACAAAACAAATGGAGAAATTATGAATCACATCAGAATATGTAAATTATTTGGCAGATGGTGCTTAAATTAGTATTTAAAATGCTTTTCTAAACAACAGTTTTGGAAGATGTAAGTGATTTTAGTGAAACTTAACAACACAGCACTGAAAGGCAGCGGTGTACGTGTATGTTTCCTAACTGGCTAAAGCTGCTGCTAGCTGGTTTACTCTCCGATCGGAGGCTGTTTATTATATACACAGTCAGAGAATGGTGGATTGACAATGAGTAATGATGGTTATCTAACACTTAAATGCTGTATTATTAAAGTTGATAAATAAAGTGAATCTCTAAACGTTACAGAACTGACAGAGTGGTGTATATTTTTCTTAACTGTGGCTAAAGCTGCTGCTAGCTGGTTTACTCTCCGATCGGAGGCTGTTTATTATATACAGTCATAGAATAGTGGATTGACAATGAGTAATAACAGCTATCTAAGACTTAAATGCTGTTATTAACCTTACCTGTTATTGTATCTTTAAGATAATGAGTATTCGTGAATTTTTCAGTCAGGTTTTCCGAGGACTGTTGAACTGAGGCCGAAAGCGTCAAGAAGGCAGGCATTCACAATCAATCTGCACACGGATCGTTCTCTTTCCTGTTTATTGACCAATAGTAGAAGAGCTGGACGTAGAAGCCAGCCCACCTCATTAGCATACCGACGAAGCAGAAATACAGCGAGGAAATAATACAAAAATAAATACAGAAAACAATACAGCAAATGGAAATATATATTTATTCTTTTATTTATATTTCTACTTTTTTTTAATATTGATTCTTTAATTTATTATTATGTTGGATACATATTTATTCTTTTATTTATATTTCTACTTTTATTTTTATATTGACTCTTTAATTTATTATTATGTTGGATACATATTTATTCTTTTATTTATATATTTATTCTTTTATTTACTTACGTCCGATATTTATTTATTCTTTTATTTCTTATTATGTCAGTTTTGGTCCTCCATAGAGGAGAGCTGCCTTCTATGTCTACTATTGACCAATGGAGCTTTGGAACCAACGTCACTGCGTCAGACGTTGTGGGGCGTTTAGGTGCAGTCGCTCCATCTTAACAGGCCACAGACCAAAACAAACTGTATCCCGGTGGTTTTATTGTGTTACCGACTGCAGTGAAGTGAACCTCCGAGCGCTTGAGGAGGGAGTTAGAGAACGGCTGGCCGAAATTAGCGTTTATAAATCGGATCAACCTTGAGCTAAACGCCGCTTGCTCGGCGGATATTGGAAAATAGAATATCCATCTCAAAACTAACTTCACTGCAGTCGGTAATTATTTTATTTCTTATTATGTTGGATATTTATTAATTCTTTTATTTATATATAATTTATTATATTATTTATTTATATATTTGCTGTTTATTTGAAAGAGTTATGATGGGGGAACCAAATATTTTAGCCACCTGAAATAATCTGTTCCCCCCTACAAACAATAGGTTATTTGAGACAGCTAAAATATATGAGTCCCTCCTCATAACGTTGGCAAAATTGAGCAAATGTTTTCAAACTTGCAGGATTTATTGTTGATTATTAGAGGAATAAGCACAGTTAAAGAGTTGCTGGCAATTTAATTAGCTCCTTTGGAGGGAACAGATTATTTCAGGTGGCTAAAATATATGGTTGTTGATAATTAGAGGAATAAGCACAGCTAAAGACTTGTTGGTAAATGAATTTGTTCCTATGAGATGGAGAAGGAACAGATTATTTGGTAGTTGAAATATCCCCCGTACTCCTCATTGCTTTGTCAAATAAAGAGCAACCATTTCCAAATTCTCAATGATTGTTATGTGTGATAATATTATAAATTCACACAATGTGTTGGAAAACTGTGTTTGGTGACTTACTTTGTTGTCAGGCTTGAGTGACAAAAGTAGGAAAAAGACTGATTCTCTAGGCAATGAAAAAACAACACAAAAGAGGATAAGAAGACGTCCACACAAGACCTCGTTTATTTATTTTTACGATTTTGTTATTGCTACTTTTTTAAACAGCAGTTGATTAAAACTGAATGTTACAATGTTGACATGATTATATGAGTTGTTTTTACGGAAAAATGGATCAGAAGCGTCTTGAAAATGGTCAGATCTGTCATATCTGCCTCTCTGGCTGCAATGCGCTCCTGACACTAGGGACAGATTTCACACAAGACCTGCCAGAGAAGGGCAGTGTAGCTACAGGTTCAACTAATGTCTCCTATGTACTTAATAAGTAAGTTAATACTTCTGTGGTAGGATTTATAATAAGCCCTTTGAGCTAGGACTGACTCACCAGGACATTTCATTTATTTCCTGGTGGATCTGTTGGGAGTTGGGATTTTTGTGTGTAAATAAATAACTAATTAACTAGACAGTTTGATGCCCGTTATGTTCGATGCCCAAACATCTTTGGAGTAGGACATTTTTTAACCTGAGTTGAATGAGTTGAGCATAGAAGTTAAAATTGTAGTGGTTTTGAGAGTACAGGCAGTTTGAATCTTCCCATTCAAATTTATTCTTTCATCATTTCATCATGTTACTTCATTTGATGTCACTGTTTGATAAATCCAGTATGCAGACAGGACATTTTATGACTAGACAAAGCAATGCTGTTTATAAGATTTGATCATCTGAAACTAACTTCCAGAAATTTGCAAAAATGCTGAAAAATAGTTATTTTAAATGAAGACTAAAACTAATTTGATTAGAGTTGCATTAAATTCCTAATAACTGGAACATCGTTGATTTATATTCTATATTCCAAATTTCCATTACTTCTTGATTACAACACTGCATTGTAATATTTGTCTGACGTTTTATATTTTCATTTAATTGCTGAAATACATTGTACAAATAAACTTGTCTAGCCTTGATAACATGCTTTTTTTCCTGATAAAGAAAACCTTTTGATGGCACAAAGACTGGTGTTTTTCCAAAACCAAATAACATAACTTTGCATGATAAAGCAATTTGTAGGGGTTCACTAGTATTTATAATGATAGACTGCTTAGTTTAGAAAAGAGCAACCTAGTTCTTTTATTTTCCTTCACAAATTCTCCACCACAGAATCAGAACCATGAGCTTCAGGACTCACCCAGCCACAGTGAGAGGCGTCATCCACAGATTAAAGAAATGACACAGAACAACAGCAAATCTCATGTCTCAGGTTAGGTCAGTGTTTGAGATAAGCCTCAAAACGGGGCAAAAATGGTGTCCATGGAAGAGCTCTTTGGTGAAATCTGGTTTTCTGCTGAATTCAGCAGAAATCTGGTCATCAAATCACAACCTTAAGTTCAAAGTTAGCATGCAAATTTAAAATCTGCTGTGGCATGACCCTAAAAAGACCCATGATGCTGACTAACCTTCTATTGTGGATTCATTAAAACTGTTAACTGTTCATTAGTTGCTAAGATATGTTCCAAAATAAAATCCAAGACTTTATCAAACTAATACAAAAATCACCAATGAACACATATGTGACAGCATGCTGATATAAAAGTGTATCAATTTTCCCAAATTAAAAATAGGAATAATCTTTGTTAAAATAATATTCAAAAAGGATCTCAGAGACAAACTCACCGGCCACCAGGCCATGTCCCTTCCAGCCAGGAAATATCCACTTAGGGTATTTCTGCTCACCCTGCATGATGACTGACAGAAACAACAATTTTTGTGGACAGTGTGTGATAATAACAAAACATAGAAGCATAATCAACTAAGAATGACTCTTACCCAGATTCCAACAGCGAGGTTCAGTAGAAAATATGTTGCGATGACAATAATATCGGAGATGCTGAAGGACTGGGACCGGGCGTAGAAGTTGATGGTGAAATTAGGCATCCTCAGTAGTTTCAACAATTACAAATATGACAAATGTTTTCTTTTTGTCCCCTTTTAGTGCACCTCCTGGGTACAAGCTTTACACATGCAGAATTAAGATTAAAAAGTTACAAGCAGCATGTAAACTTTGAACCTTTAAACTCTCTTCTTCAGGTGAATATCTCCTTCTTGGCTGAGCTACAAGCTGACCTTTGCGTAAATGCAAACCCTGACACAGGCTGATAGCTGTACAGCTGGAGAGGGCAGTTCCTTAGCTGAATTGATGATTAAACACATCACCCTAATGTAGCAGCTGCAGGGCTGACACACACACTCTGCCAGGGGATAATGGAGTGTACTGTATGGCTGAGGACTACAGCAGATGCTCACACGGGCCAGAGTCCGTGGTGACACACACACACACACACACACACACACACACACACACACACACACACACACACACACACACACACACACACACACACACACACACACACACACACACACACGGTAAATCATTGGTGGTGACAAGTATAATGTCATTAGTGTCTAAACACACAAACATCTTCTGCTGAGGTGTTAAAAGGGTCAGTGAAAGTGTGCATCAACAGACTCAGAGCTGTTTGCAATTTCACTTCAATTATTATGTATGTAAGTTTTTACACAGAACTTTGCACCCAACTTTGTGTGGTGCATTTAAATCAATGTATTTTTGTTCAAATTAAAGATGTTGGTCACCACTGGTGTCTGTTCTTATTGATGTGGGATCCTCGAGAAGCAACTGAACAGATTATGATTTCAAGACTGGCTACATAAAATTTGAGTATTACTATAATACAGAATACAGAAGTTACACATGAATGTTTGAATGTTTTGAGTAGTTTCTCCCAGAAAGTTTCCAAAAGGGTGGCCAGATGAGCAACTGATGATTTTGTCATGCAATAGGAAAAAAACAAAAGCTGTAAAAGAATTTAAATGTTCTTATGTATTATGTTCTACAGTATCTACTGTACCTAACTTTAACTTTTGTAATGCACATGTTATCTTTTAATTTGAATGTGTAAAAGTACCATACCTGGTTCCTCCAGATGTCCTCTATACATATTAGGCACGTTTTCATTTCCATTCCTTTAATCTTGCTTTGTTGTATAGATCTGAATTTTATGTTACTTCCACAGAAGATTAAAACTTCACCAACTTTAAACCAATCCAGAGGTTTCATAAGATTTATGAGGACACTTTTATATAAACTTTGATCAAATATTGTTTTATATGAGCTACATTATATGAAAATAATTCATCATTGTTTAAAATGCCTGAAATGTATTTTTATAAAGTAGATGTGGTAAAATCTAAACAAAGGTTGACTGGTCTCATACTTTGAATGGCACTTATCTAGAACTCAGATTTCATAATGCACCTGCACAATTTTTAAGTGGTATGTCAATACAAGAGGACAAGAAGTCGGAGGTAAAAGTGTTCAATAAGTTTGCTTTCAAGCTTCCAAGATATGAAATTAACACAAACCCCGGCTGGTGTTTGCCTACTATAAGAAGCAGATGGCGGTGATAGAAACGCCATGACGTCACACACATCATCATCATTAATCTCTCTCTTCCTCCCACACACGACAAAGTATAAAAGCTGTACAAGAACCAAGAACTGTGCATATTGCTTATGAAAGGTTTATTTGTGTGGAGTTTTTAGATTACATTTGACTAACATGGAAAATTAATTTTGAGATTTTAAACTGGAGTTTTCATGCCTTTAATAAAGTAAAGCAGTTAACATGGTTCTAGTGTCAGTTTTCTGAGACCACAAAATAATAAACTTATAGCCTTAAGAATACACATATTAGTAGGAGACAAACAATAATATTAAATAAAAAAATATGTTTTCCTGTGTAAAAGTTCGATTATTTTTCTTTTTTTTTTTTTAATGTGTTCAAATTTGTTAAATAAGTTTAGGAGAGGAGAGGAGCAATTGTGATTCATTTTAAACTAAAAACTTGACAGGTAAAATTTTAAAAGATTTGCAATCTGGTGGACATTGTTACTTTCCCTCTTTGTTTCTATTTTGTGATAGAGGTACCAAAGAGACCTGATGTCAGAGTGGGACAGAGACTAGTCAAAGTATTGTGCTTTATCCCAGCTGCTTTATTTACCCTGAGTCGTCGCTCACTTGGCCCTCTCAAGGAGACTGGTTCCAGAACCAGAGCCATGCGTCGACTATTTCTAGCCGGAACCTCTCAGCCTCACACACTAGCTCCGGTTCCTTCCCCACCAGAGAGGTGACGTTCCACGTCACCAGCTTCTGCAGCCGAGGATCAGACCGCCAGGGCACCCTCCCTCGACTGCCACCCATCCCACACTGCACCCGACCTCCTTGGCCTTTCTCACGGATTGTGGGCCCATGGGAGGGGGGACCCATGTCGGGGACCCATGTTTCCTCTTCGGGCTGAGCCCGGCCGGGCTCCATGGGTAAAAGCCCGGCCACCAGGCACTCGCCATCGTGCCCCACCTCCAGGGGAGGGAACACTAAATCCAAAGTTATTCCTTATCATTGGTGTCTTCAGGCTGTGCTTTGTCTGGTTCCTCACGTCTGCCTTGGGGGTCACCCAAGGCAGACGCCTTGGGTGACCCCTTGGGTGACCAGGGGCATAAAGCCCCAGACAGCATAGCTCCTAGGATCATTGGGACACTCAAACCCCTCCACCACGATAGGGTGGCTGCACAAGCAGGAGATAAAATAAGACACTAGGTTTAGTAACTAGTGTCTTAACTAGTGTCTAAAATAAGATACTAGTTACTAAACCTAATGAAATAAAAGCGAAAATGTCAGGAAAATTGTTTTTAAGTATTTGTTGACAGGAAATAGAGGAAACGGACTTCTAGAGGAGATTCGGCAGATGTTGCTGATTAGAGAACGCAGATCTTTTGAAAGTGAAAGCGCTTAAACGTTATCTGGCAACTACTAAATTGAATTTAAAGGTGGCATAATCTGGGTTGTGAGTGGATCAAGATGACTAGTTGAAGTGGGGGGCATTTGGAAGATGAAAATATGGACATAGGATGGTCTATGGTAGAAAATAGAAGAGGGGGAGGGGGGAAATAAGGTTAAAAAGGGATTAAATGCTGGTAAAAGATCTCTTGAGGGTGAGGAAGAAAGATTTGAAATAAGAAAGAAAATAATGATGGAAGATTTCAAAGTTATATTAAAATTTAAGTCAGGACAGGATATGATTGGAGTAAGACCTATCAGTTTGTCAAATGGATCAAAGAAAGCTATTGGAGATGTAGAACTACACTGTAAAAAAACTCAGTAAATTTACAGTAAAAAACGGTAAAAGACCAACAGTTACTGACCGTAATATCCAAAACATTTTGTTACCGTAGAAAATACATGGAATTACAGTAAGTCAAAACTGCAAAAAAAATCCGTAAATCTATGGTAAAAAAAACGGTAAAAGACCAACAGAAACTGACTTTAATATTCAAAGCATTATACTACCGTAGAAAATACGTGGAATTATCATAACTCAATAAACATTTATCCTAAGTAATTTTGACAGTCATGAATGTAGAAAATACAGAAATATATTGTAAAAATATAAGTAATTGTAAAGTTCATAGAAAAATATTGTAATATTGCCAGCAGTTAATTACCCTAAACTTAACAGTACTAATCAGCCAAAATTAAAATTTTTACTGATATTTATATCTACAATGTAAAACCGTAAACAAGACTGCAAAAGTAATTTTTACAAAGAACAGAATGCTGGTGTGATATTTTGGTTTCTTTTTTATTAATGCACCAAACTGAAATCTCAGCAGTGGACCAGGCATCGATCTGGTGACCCACTGATTGCAAAGCAAACACCTACAGCCAACGCCACCATCATTTATGAGAATATTTGTTTGAATTATGCATTTGAGATTAATTTTATGCCGACCATAGATTTCTTATACATTAAGAGAACTGTATGTTAGCCCCTCTTGCTTGGATGAAACTGAAGTTGGTTTCCAATTGCTGTTTCCAATTTGGGAAATGGCTAAAGGGCAATTCCACCAAATTTTTCACTACCATCAGCGTATTTAATTTACTCTAGCTAAAAAACTACAACACCTAGACTCTTCAAATCTGGGCTAGATTATTCTCAACTCATATCAGAATATTTAAAACCAAGTGTGGGATTTGTGACACCTTTATCTGATTTGTGAAACTTCAATAAAGAACAATTCTAGTGTTATCCAAAATCATAAAAGTTGTGAAGTCGCCCTTCATTGACGTTTCATAAATCCCACACTTGGTTTTAAATCCATCCGTCCATCCATCCATTTTCTTGCACCCTTGTCCCTCTGGGGTCAGGAGGGTTGCTGGTGCCTATCTCCAGCTAACGTACCGGGCGAGAGGCGGGGTCACCCTGGACAGGTCGTCAGTCTGTCGCAGGGCATTGGTTTTAAATATTGTGCTATTAGTAGTGAGTAGTCTAGAGAGTTTTTCATTTTGTTATTGTGATAAATAGCAGGGTTTACAGTAAATGGAGACTGTTATTTGTCATGTAAACAAATAATTATCTAGTTTGTATTGCTGCTTGATCCTTTAGCATCAGCAGCAAGTTTCTTCTAACTCTGTTCCTGTTAGTTGAGTGTGGCTCAGGAAACTGTGGTGTCCTGAACTCAACACAGTAAAGTCACAGTGCGCTAGCTAAGGCTGCTAACTAGCAGGCGCTAGCTCAGGGTGCTGAGAGCCCAGTAGGCCTGGTCCTTGTCAGGATGCGGCTGCTGTCTTTGAAATCAAGTTTCTGCTCTGTTTGCGTGTTCATGAGGAGGAGAAGGAAACACATTTCTGCATCACGTGTGAGTCCCTTTCACGGTTTTAACTGAAGTTAGATAACTTTAACCAACTGATAAAGAAATGTGTCATTTCTGAGCCATGCTCTTTATGTACATGCACTGCAGCTAGACATTTTACTATATGGAACATTTAATTTTCCCAGATGCAACACTTCCATGAATGTTTCTGTAGCAACGACTGCATAGATTATATTTCTGGTCTACTTTAGACTGCATGTGATTAAAGTTATTGTTAATGGCAGAAGCAATTTTTTCCAAGTTTGGATCAGTAATTAATTTGAATTACTTTGAGTGTGAAATGTTCATGCATGCAAGTTAAATCTGTGAAGATCACGTTAGCTTTTGTTTCAATACTTTGGTAATACTTGGAAGTATAAAGCTTGGCATCAGAGCTAATATTATTTTCTTTTGACCTCTTGACTCTCACCCCCAAAATACTTGCACTAAAGTCACTGAGTGACAGTTGAAGGATTTCAAGATAAGGAAATTTAAATATTAATATTTTACAGTTTGGGTGCATTTCTCAGAACAGAATTAAAATTCTTAAAACTACCTGTTCAATCTTCAAATTACTGTGTCACTTCTGCACATCAAAAAATGAGTTTCTCATTTTTGCCTGAAACAGAAAACCCATTAACGGTGGATCAAGATAAAAGAAATCAAAAGCTAAATAGCAGGTAGCTTACCCAGGGGTGGAAACACAGCCTAACCTGGGAGGAAGCGGGTCAGCAGGTGAGGACCAGACGGAAGCCGCACGCAACAGCAACCCCCAGCTGCAGCCGGTGTTACGTCAATCCGCGTTTCCCCATCAGATACGGTTCCCCCTGCGTCTTCTTGCCGTTCCGCCCCGCTCACGCGGCAAAATATGCGCGTGCCTATGCTGAGCACTGAGAAAGCACGCGCGTAGGGAACTACGGATACCATGAAAACTCAAAACATGTTTCGGCAAAGTTGTCACTTTCTTCACGTTTTTGCGGGAAACAAATAGTAATAATAATAATAAATAATAGTAATAATAAATACATATATGTCACATATTATAATTATTATATATATATATATATATATATATATATATATATATATATATATATATATATATATATATATATATATATATATACACTGCTCAAAAAATAAAGGGAACACTCAAATAACACATCCTAGATCTGAATGAATGAAATATTCTCATTGAATACTTTGTTCTGTACAAAGTTGAATGTGCTGACAACAAAATCATACAAAAATCATCAATGGAAATCAAATTTATTAACCAATGGAGGCCTGGATTTGGAGCCACACACAAAATTAAAGTGAAAAAACACACTACAGGCTGATCCAACTTTAATGTAATGTCCTTAAAACAAGTCAAAATGAGGCTCAGTATTGTGTGTGGCCTCCACATGCCTGTATGACCTCCCTACAACGCCTGGGCATGCTCCTGATGAGGTGGCGGATCGGATGGTCTCCTGAGGGATCTCCTGCCAGACCTGGACTAAAGCATCCGCCAACTCCTGGACAGTCTGTGGTGCAACGTGACTTTGGTGGATGGAGCGAGACATGATGTCCCAGATGTGCTCAATCGGATTCAGGTCTGGGGAACGGGCGGGCCAGTCCATAGCTTCAATGCCTTCATCTTGCAGGAACTGCTGACACACTCCAGCCACATGAGGTCTAGCATTGTCCTGCATTAGGAGGAACCCAGGGCCAACCGCACCAGCATATGGTCTCACAAGGGTCTGATGATCTCATCTCGGTACCTAATGGCAGTCAGGCTACCTCTGGTGAGCACATGGAGGGCTGTGCGGCCCTCCAAAGAAATGCCACCCCACACCATTACTGACCCACTGCCAAACCGGTCATGCTGAAGGATGTTGCAGGCAGCAGACCGCTCTCCACGGCGTCTCCAGACTCTGTCAAGTCTGTCACATGTGCTCAGTGTGAACCTGCTTTCATCTGTGAAGAGCACAAGGCGCCAGTGGCGAATTTGCCAATCCTGGTGTTCTCTGGCAAATGCCAAGTGTCCTGCACGGTGTTGGACTGTGAGCACAACCCCCATCTGTGGACGTCGGTCCCTCATACCATCCTCATGGAGTCGGTTTCTAACCGTTTGTGCAGACACATGCACATTTGTGGCCTGCTGGAGGTCATTTTGAGGGCTCTGGCAGTGCTCCTCCTGTTCCTTCTTGCACAAAGGTGGAGGTAGCGGTCCTGCTGCTGGGTTGTTGCCCTCCTACGGCCTCCTCCACGTCTCCTGGTGTACTGGCCTGTCTCCTGGTAGCGCCTCCAGCCTCTGGACACTACGCTGACAGACACAGCAAACCTTCTTGCCACAGCTCGCACTGATGTGCCATCCTGGATGAGCTGCACTACCTGAGCCACTTGTGTGGGTTGTAGAGTCCGTCTCATGCTACCACGAGTGTGAAAGCACCACCAACATTCAAAACTGACCAAAACATCAGCCAGACAGCATAGGTACTGAGAAGTGGTCTGTGGTCCCCACATGCAGAACCTCTCCTTTATTGAGTGTGTCTTGCTAATTGCCAATAATTTCCATCTGTTGTCTATTCCATTTGCACAACAGCAGGAGAAATTGATTGTCAATCAGTGTTGCTTCCTAAGTGGACAGTTTGATTTCACAGAAGTTTGATTTACTTGATGTTATATTGTGTTATTTAAGTGTTCCCTTTATTTTTTTGAGCAATGTATATGTACGTCCATCCATCCATCCATCCATCCATCCATCCATCCATCCATCCATCCATCCATCCATACATACATACATACATACAATATATATTATTCAGTATTAATCATTATTTATTTGTGTTTATATAGTTAGCATTGATATTACTAAATAATTTATTAAATAAATTATGAACGGCTGTGTGCTTTGTAATATGCTCATCATACATCAATATCAGAATATTCCATTCCTATTCTACTGTTATAGCCACTAAGCATATTTAAATATGCTGAACTATGTATTAAAAACATACTTAAATAACACAATTGTTTATAAATGTAGCTTTGATAGATGTTTGAATATGGTTTCCAGTAACAAAAAAGCGTGTTATGATCGATTAAATGCGCTGATACGTCACTGTGCCGCTAAACACATAACGCTGAGTGGAGTGGTGGACCTCTCCAAGATGGCCGCTCTAAAGCTCGTCAGCGGCAATAGGCGAAAACATAGACATCAATACTAGACGCCTCATGGAGCGCCGAGTCGTACGTAACAGCGTCCGCCATCTTCTATGTGGCAGCAGGGCGATCGGAGCTCCGTAAGTCCTGTGCTGTGTGTTTCAACCGTTTTACGAAACAAACTGGATTTGTTGGCATTACCTTCCCCAGGTAAGGATGAAAGATCAGAATTACTTGATTTGCAGCCAGAAATTCGCTTCTAAACAACCGAAAAATATTTCCTATGTGGCTTAATTGACCCGATAGCCACTGATAGCCTAGCAGCTAACGTTTTCATACTGTTTTCTAATGAGAGAGAGCTGATGAGAAACTGCTGTTAGAGGAGAAGTTCATTAAAAACCAGAGGATTTAGTGAGTAAAGGTCAGTCAGGATCAGAGCTGGAGCTGCTGGTCTTCAGTCTGTTTCCAGCTCAGCTTCTCCATGTCGGTATTTAGCTATAAAGATGCTACGAGTCAGAGCCCAACATGCTGAAAATGTCTTTTTCTGAATGTGAAGGAAACATTTATGTATTTTCTATTTCACTTGTGGATAATTTCTCTTTTATTCTTGGCTTTAGCCTGTGAACCAGGACGTCTCAGAAGTCATTGAGTTCTCCCAGTGTGACCAGCAGACTGAAGCCTGTGACCAGTGTTCCCAGTATAAGAAATAAATGTTTCATTCTTTCACTTTTTGTGTATTTTTAAATATCTCAATCTGAAGTATTATAATACAGCTTATGTAATGAAATAAAAAGAATTTATTCTGTTAGAATTATTTTGTACTCTTTGCTGTCAATAGCAGAGTTGATATACTGTCATATATTTTTTTCTGGAAAAAAGTCAGAAAAATATATAGTTTAATGTTTGACAACGACTGATTTATAAATCAAGTCCTTTCTCAATGTATAAAAATAAATTCAAGAAAATATTTTTTCTTGTCTTGAAACATTAAATGTACATTAAATTATGGGATTATGTAAATATGTTCTTTAATAAAACACTGTAAAAGTGTGTCTGTTCATCAATGTCATTATAAAAATGATCAGAATAATTTCTATCAAATAAAACATTGTGCTCTTTATTCAGAAATGCCCCAAAACAATTAATCACATCAAAAGTTAGAAACTTAAGTCATTTCTTTGATTGCCAAATATATTCATGTGTGTGAGAAAATGTGTCAATGACAGGAATTAATTTAAAATACTTTGTAGAACGACACTTTGTGAAGTTCGGTCCATTTACCTTTGTTAGCTTACTGGCACAGATTCCACGTTCAATATGGCGGTCGCTGTTACGTATCGCAGCAACGGGCCGACCAGCCCCATGTGGCGTCTACGTATTTATGTCTATGGGCGAGAGCGGTTCATGAGGCGTCTATTATGTCTATGGCCAATCAGGTGTCGGGTAAATCGAGTTACCCGGATGCAAAACATCACACCAAAAATGACCGCGAACATCCCTCTGTAAAGGATGCTGCCACCGAAGCTAAATTTAAAACATTGATGAAAGCAACAGTTTCTTTTTAGGGGCTGGATATAGTAGCCGTTGGTTTTCACGTTGTATTTTGCCCTCACACGATCGAAAAATGGACGAATACGACGAACTTTTTGAGATTGAAGACCAATTCGAGGAGCAGTTTGCCGACGAGCTCGAAGTGTTGGCTCAGATGGAGGGTGAGTCCTTAAACTACAACCAGCTCTAAATAATAGTTGTGGTAGTGGCGGCTTTGTTCATTAGCCATGAATGTTTAATCTGTGAATTTACCGGCTTCTCTCTAAAACTTGTAATTTAATTTACCACTCCTGAAATTCTCCGTTTATGCCTGCTTTATTTGGGCCAACGTTGGAGGGTTCTGTGCGCACCTGCATTACCCAAATCACATATTATCTGCTCTCACCCCAGCTCTCCCCTAACCCTATTTATGCTCAGATTTGCCCATATGTGCGTAGAACTCTGAACCAGTTGACGCAGGTCTCTCGGCTCGCATTTTGCTGAAGTGCTATGAGTTTCCCGGAATTGTCCACAGTTGGGGCATCTCAAGATCTGGCTACATGGCTGTTTCAGCATTTTAGCAATTATTATTTTCACATGTCTCCAAATCCGAATTCCTTCTTGACTTTCCAGGTCAGAGTGACAAGTATATTTCCTTTTGATAAAAGCAAGCCTTAGTGCAAACAACCAAACAACACAAATATTAACTGTCAACATAATTTTATTCCGCTGCACAATGTGGGACAGTAATGGATATTTCTGTTCTATTCTGTTGGATTCTAATTACAATTAATTAAGTGAACGATAACTTATGTAATTTGATGGTAAATGTATTTTTATTAAATTTTAATGGCAAAATAAGCAAATTGTTTTATATTTTAGAGTTTTTATGTAGTTGTGTTTCTGTAAAGTTTACAGAAACACAACTAACCACCATGTTTTTGCAGGTTTAATCAAGCTTTTTTTCTCTCTATCACACTGATTCTATGAGCATATGGCTTAGTTTGTATTAAAACATACAGATATTTCCCTGACTGAAAACATCTAATTCAGATGATTGCACCTCAACAAAAACCTGTTAATCAGCCATATATTGAAATCATATGTGCTGAAGCAGGGAAACATCTAAATCCTGCAGAAGCAGCACATTTCCAACAAGTGCTGCTTCTGTTCTACTAAAGTTGGTCCCCAACCCCCGGTCCGTGGACCGGTACCGGTCCGTGGACCAATTGGTACCGGGCCGCGCAAGAAATAATTAAATATTTCTGTTTTATGTATCATTTAAGTCTGGAGGATCTTTTATTTTGAAAATCCTTTAACGGATTCTCTCGGTTACTTGCCACCAACACTGAGCCCACAAGCAGCAAAATGAGTAGGAAACAGATCAGAAGTCTTTGGAAAGTTTCTCTGCAAAGGGGAAAAGGCCCAGAGAAGAGTCAGGAGAATGGATTTATCCCGGACCGGTAGGTGAGTCCCACATTACAAGCCGCTCTGCGTAACATGCGGCGACCGGCTGCTAATGAGGCAATGAAGCTTCAAACTGCTTCACCACGTAAAGACCAAGCAGGCTGTGGATATAAGCAACACTTCGGATGTTATTGTTTCATCACTCCCTGATGGGACCGTCTGGTTGCAGAGAAAGAAGATCAGGGCTCCGTTAGTCATTATCGTGAGTTAAAGTTTTCACGAAAGTAAAATGTTCATTTTTGTGGCGCATCTGTATATTAATTTGAAGGGATATATAAACGTTACCATAGTGACCAGAGTCAGAGCATTTGGGCAGTGGTCGAGAGGAGATGAGTAGAGCTTGTGAGTCTTAAGTCTGGTTTAGACGGAAAGATTTAAGAATTGTCGGCCGATTCTCCAAACCTCTGAGACCACAGAGCTGATAAAAGTACAATAGGTTCGATCAGTTCGTGTGTCCAGCTACACGGCAGGAGCAACACGAACCGATTCCACTCACGAACATCCCGATTCCAGAGGATAATCCAGTAAAACCCCCAACATAGCATACGGGAATTTAGAATAACCAAACACGGATGAGGATGTAGAAGCAGTAGTGATAGTTTGTGGAGTCATTTTAAGAGATAAAAGACGTAACAAAAAGAAAAGGCGGTGGATAAAAGGCGACGGGAGCAGCTGCTCTATTTGCTGCGCTATGATTTGGAGGTGAATATGTTTGTTCATAGTTAACATTTTTAACTGAATAAACATAATAATGACTTTTAAATTTAATAATAAACATTTCCACATATCATCTCCGATATCCACTCTCAGTTGCTCATATGTCAGCTGTTTAGGATTCCCCTCTGTTCTTACGTCACCGCGCTTTCTGATTGGCTACCTGTCACATTCAACAGGTTGTATTCTCGTTCCCAGTCAGGGAAAACCCCACAGGCTGCGATAAAAACTCCAAGACAAGCCAAATTGGGTATATTCAGGATTTGGTTGAACACCAACATGCAGAAGCCTTATCTGACGGATCAAGCGCGATCGAGATCGAGCTTTTTCTGTTGCTGCTCCTGTTTTAAGGAATAACTTACCTTTCCAGATTAGATCTGCCAACAGCCTGGATCATTTAAATCGCTTCTTAAAACTCATTTTTACTCTTTGGCATTTAATTGATGTTTTGTTTTGTTATTTGTGTTGTTCTTGTGCAGCACTTTGGTGCAGTTTTATACCTGTTTTAAAGTGATATACAGTGGGGCAAAAAAGTATTTAGTCAGCCACCAATTGTGCAAGTTCTCCCACTTAAAAAGATGAGAGAGGCCTGTAATTTTCATCATAGATGTACCTCAACTATGAGAGACAAAAGGAGAAAAAAAATCCAGAAAATCACATTTTCTGATTTTTAAAGAATTTATTTGCAAAATATGGCTTTGGATGCAACTCAGCATTCATTCTCCTCCAAACACGACGAGTAGAGTTTTGACCAAAAAGTTCTACTTTGGTTTCATCTGACCATATGATATTCTCCCAGTCATCTTCTGGATCATCCAAATGCTCTCTAGCAAACTTGAGACGGACCTTGACATGTCCTGGCTTAAGCAGGGGGAACGTCTGGCACTGCAGGTTTGAGTCCCTGGCGGCGTAGTGTGTTACTGATGGTAGCCTTTGTTACTTTGGTCCCAGCTCTCTGCAGGTCATTCACTAGGTTCCCCCGTGTGGTTCTGGGTTTTTGCTCACCGTTCTTGTGATCATTTTGACCCCACAGGGTGTGATCTTGGGGTTCCTCCAGATCGAGGGAGATTATCAGTGGTCTTGTTCCATTTTCTAATAATTGATCCCACAGTTGATTTCTTTACACCAAGCTGTTTACCTATTGCAGATTCAGTATTCCCAGCTAGGTGCAGGTTTATCATTTTGTTTCGGGTGTCCTTTGACAGCTCTCTAGTTTTGGCCATGGTGGAGTTTAGAGTGTGACTGTTTGAGGTTGTGACCAGGTGTGTTTTATACTGATAACGAGTTCAAATAGGTGCCATTAATACAGGTAACAAGTGGAGGACAGAGGAGCCTCTTACAGAAGAAGTTACACGACTGTGAGAGCCTGAAATCTTGCTTGTTTGTAGCTGACCAAATACTTATTTTCCACCATATATTGCCAATAAATTCTTTAAAAATCAGAAAATGTGATTTTCTGGATTTTTGTTTTCTCCTTTTGTCTCATAGTTGAGGTACATCTATGATGAAAATTACAGGCCTCTCATCTTTTTATGTGGGAGAACTTGCACAATTGGTGGCTGACTAAATACTTTTTTGCCCCACTGTAAATAAATTTGACATTGGTTATATCAGTTCTGTCAGGAGAAATGGGCAAGAAATTCCAACCATTTATGAAAAGCTACTATAAGGAATAACCTTAACATTTGACCCAATTTGTGAAATCAATTTGAGTTTTAAGCTGTTTATTAAAGATAAAACACTTGTTTCATATACTGTATTCCTAGTTTTAATTATTATTGGATTATTTATAATAAGCCATTGATGAAACAAGAAAATGACAGATCATAATTTAATCTTCTAGAGGAAACCTCCCAGCCGGCACAATGTCTGAAACAGGTCCAGGGAGACGACATTTCAGACATACAGCACCTTCTGGATAATCAGCCCAGCAGTAAGTTCAGCCTTTAATTATTATTCATTATTAATGTAATCTGATTGAAAGTTAAATTCTTGCAGCTCCTAAAGCAAAGCGGCAGAAGCAAGATACGGGAGTTGTGAAGCGTCTTTTCAATGCATCCCAAACTCAGGAGAGGAACGTCCCGTCACAGGATGATAACATCACGCCTCCATCCTCCCCTGAGCATTATGAGCCGTCAAACACCTTCAGGTATCAGAACGTAATGTTGGGATCGGAAAAATACACAAGGAGGGAGACAGAGGTTCAGCTTCAGAAGAAAAAGTTTCGTGCTGCATGTCCAAATGGAAATGAGAAGGATTGGTTTGTGTTGTAGATCTACTCCTGCTGTATTGGACATCAGTGGCTTGGCTGAGATCCCAGGGACACCCAGGCGGCCCATCACATCGCCCCCACCATCCAGGTGTGTTCTGAGGCGCCCACCTTTGGAGGGAGACTTCATTAGTGTGACGGACTCATCAGGAAATCGGGTCTACCTCCGACAGAAGGGAGAAGCGGATACAAAGGTAATCCACTCAGCGTTAGTCCTACATGTCTGTGGAGCTTCTCTCACCGGTTTTCCCTCAAACTCTCCAGACTGTGAACTCAAGAATATTGCCAAACTCCCATGGTGCACTGGGACTGCTGGCATTGCCAGTAAGAGTGCTGAGAGAACAAGAGGCTGAGAGGGTGAGTCAATCAGTGCAACTCTGTGAGGCCATAAAACTGCCAGTGGGTATGAACAGGGTAGAGATTTGACTGGGACATACAGAGATGAGGTTTTCCCATTGGATCATTACAGTAAAAGCAAAGCAGGACAAAGTGGTTTTTAAGGGACAGCTTTCCACAAGTTTGACTTTGTTTTTTGATAGAGTCTGGAAAAGTCTAGAATTTGGTGCATTTTTAATGCTCTGAATAGAGACAGGAGCTTCAGGACGGATATCCTGCTGTCTAAAAGTTGCATATATCTGTCCGTCTTTCCAAACCCCTATTCAGTCTTTTGTCACTTTTTCTAGTATTTCCTTTCCAACAAGTGCTGCTTCTGTTCTAAAGTCAAGTCATTTGTTTCCATTTAGAAATGGTATTAGATACTTAGCAACCCTGAACAGGAGCACTTAGTTTACATACTTTTGAACAACATTAGATTAGTTTTATTTCCTCTGTTTTCTTTCCTTTGGTTTATTTTGTTTGTATTTCCTTTTAACTCATGTAAAGCACTTTGAATTGCTTTGTTTCTGAAAATGTGCTATATAAATAAAATGACCTTACTTTACCTTTCCAGTACAAAGCATCTGAAATGTGTCTAGGTGTATTGCTCTTATAGAATACAGATACTTGACACGGATGGACAAAACATATAACAATATCAATAAATCAATAAATTAGTCAAGTTTATTTGCATAGCACATGTCAGCAACAAGGCAGTTCAAATGCTTTACATCATAAAAACATAAAAATCAAAGGTCATAAAAACAATAATTGAGAAATCAATGACAAACATTACATTTTCATGAGTACCATCATCAAAGCCATGCATACACATAAAACTGTTGATCACTGTTTCATTTATGGTTCAAAAGTAACTCTAAACTGGTTGGTTTTTAGTCTAGATTTAAAGGCTTTAACTGTTTGCAATTTTCTGGAAGTTTGTTCCAGATTTGTGGTGCATAGAAGCTGATCACTGCTTCTCGATTATTGATTCTAGTTCTGGGGTTGCAGAGCAGAACCAGAAGACCTGAGAGATCTGGAGCAGATCCTTAATGTGTTGTGGTGCTAAGGCTTTCAGTGATTTATAAACTTACTTTTAAAGTCTATTCTATAAAGTCGTATTTTAAAGTCTATTCTCTGAGCTACAGGGAGCCAGTGTAGGGACTTTAAACTGGTGTTATGTGCTCTAACTTCCTGGTTTTAATGAGAACGCCAACAACAGCGTTCTGGATCAGCGGCAGACCTGTGAAGACACTGTTGCAGTAAACAATGTGACTACAGATAAACCCATGAATGAGTTTTGTATATCTAGAAATGTTCAAGTGATAGAAGGGCGACTTTGTAACTGTGTTTATGTGGTTCTGAAGGTTCAGGTCAGAGTCCATCACTACTCCCAGGTTTCGGGCTGATCACTAGGTTTTAGTTGTAATAACTGAAGCTGTGCATTGATTCTATATCGCTCCTCTTTAGGTCCAAAGATAATAACTTGTTTCTGTTCAGAAACAAAACTGCACATCCACACATTTATCTGTTCTAAGCATCTGTTCAGTGATTGGATGAGTTCAGAGTTATTAATACTCTTGTTTATTGAACAGATTTTTCAGATACAGATTTTTTATCAGCTGAATTATACAATAATTGTGTCACATTAATGGTGGGAAATATGTCTGAATGAGTTCTCAAGGTCTTATCTGTTCACACCACAAAAGCTTTATCAGTAGTCTGTGCAGATATTATAAGGTTTCAGTCTTATAGACCAGGAGACACTCTATATTTTTGAAGCACTCTAAACAGCTGCTTTGATTTATTTTTTATTATTCCTACAGTGTCACCAGCAGGTTGTTGAGTCACAGCGTCTTACTGAGCTGCTGGTCAGGTAACTCGCTTGCCTTTCTGTCACATGAACACTCAGAGGAGAAATGGATGTTGTAACTGCTGTCTTCTCCTGCAGCAGTCTAAACGATGCATTTACTGACTCTGGAAACACTGAGGACCAGGAGAACGAGGATCCCCCAGGTGCCGAGGGACAAACATCCCAACTGTGGGTGGAGAGATTCTCACCGCGTCACTACACAGAGCTCCTCAGTGATGATGTAAGCGCTCCCAATTCATTCTGTGTGGTCATCTCTTCTCAGGTTTCAGGGGCTCATGCTGCTATTTGCTCTCTCCTTCCAGTTCACTAACCGGTGTCTGCTGAAGTGGCTGAAGCTGTGGGACAACGTGGTGTTTGGAAGGGAGAGGAAATCCCGCCCTGTTCGCTCCGACAGACAATCAGCCAATCAGATTCCATTCAAACTCAACCAGGGAAGTCAGAATCCAAACCGCTTCAAGAGCAAAATGGAGATGACTGAGGAAATCCTGGAGGCTGAACTGGACCAGTACAAACGACCCAAATACCGGGTAGACACTCAGCAGCTGCACCATTGCCATGGTTTCCATCATATGAACTTGGAACATGACTCATTTGTTTGTCCCTCTAGGTGGCGCTACTGTCTGGACCTCCCGGTTTAGGGAAGACTACCTTGGCTCATGTCATAGCAAAGCATGCTGGGTACAATGTGGTGGAAATCAATGCCAGGTCAGACCTTCTGCAGTCACTACTCAACATTATCAGAGTTAAACAAAAAGCTTAATCCTGATCTGAGTGCTCTTTGTTCCCTTAGCGATGATCGGAGTGCAGAGGTCTTCCAGAAACGCATCGACGCGGCAACTCAGATGAAGTCGGTTCTAGGAGCCAACGAGAGGCCCAACTGCCTGATTATTGACGAGATTGACGGAGCGCCGGCGGTAACGGCCTGAGGCTGCGCTGAGAGATGCTGGTGACTCAGAGCGGGTCTAAACATTACCTTCTTCTGCAGGCGGCCATCAACATCCTGTTATCAGTGCTGAACAGGAAAGACACACACGGTGGGGACACTGGGACAGAGGCGGCCAAGAAGAAAAAGAAGAAGGAGTCTGTACTGCTTCGCCCAATCATCTGCATCTGTAACGACCTGTAAGATAAACAATGACATTTAACAGCAAAGTATCCTTCTGGAATTGTAGCATTGCTCCATAGCAGACCAACGCCTCATCCCAGCTGTTCAGCACGGTGCTGGAGGAGTGATGGTGTGGGCTGGCTTTGCTGCTGCAGGACCTGACTGCCTGTTTTTATACAAACACTTTGTAGAGGAAAAAGTGTTTGTATTTCATATAAAGTCTGTTATCCCGACAACTGAATTTGGCACCAACTGTGTCACAGGCAGACATTAATTTTTTTGGAGTTTGGTTAATTACATGTATTTTGTAATTAATGTTTGTTTGTTTAGAGCTGTGCCTGTCTATAAATAGGCTGACCTTTAGGATACCGTCATTCTCTTCGCTCTCTCCACCACCTTTGTTTATTTTGTTAGTTATTGTTTTTGTAATTTTGGCCCGGTGGGACTGGTTGTCCTGTTTTGACTTCTTTTGTTTGCAGTAGGTTCTTTTTGGACTGTTTTTGCCTCAGTCTGGGAGCACAGGGGCTTCGATGGCCCTGTGTTCTGTTGGCCCCCTGCTGTACTTTTTGTTCATGTTGATCAGCAGGTCCACTTATCTGTTTATACTTTAGGGTTTTGCTTTTGTTTGGACATGGGAAGTGAGTGCATCTAATTTTTTTTTCCTCACAGAAAGTAAAAAGCAGCTGAACCAACAAAATTTCAAGAGAGTATTTAAATAAAAAGAATGTTTGAACCCTCATGTTTCAGGTTTTGCCCTTTTTGGACATGACAAACAAATGCTTTAAGATATAGCTACTGGTCTTAATGGGGTGTATTTAGTTTTTTCACATTGATTTTCATTTTAGCTTGATTTTAAGAAATATTGATGGTGATGAATCTGTTCTGCATTTCTGTACAGCGGAGGTTAGATTTGTTTAATATCTAGAACTAAGTAAAGAACAGACTCATTTCATCATGACCGAGATCACACATCCTCAGAACTAACTGAGGGATTCTTTCTGTTTCACATCAGTTCCTGTCCAATTTCTACATATTTCAGCTTTTTCCCCTTCTTTTAGTTATGTTCCTGCTCTCAGACCTCTCAGACAACAAGCTTTTCTTCTGGCTTTCCCACAAACTCAGCCTTCTCGCCTCTCTCAGAGATTGGCAGAGGTCAGTATTTAAACATGTAAACACTCACATGAAGAGACAAGTTTTAAAGCTCAAACTTTCCTCTTCTTTCTTTTTTCTCTCCCAGATCTCCACGCTGCAGGGCCTGAAAGCAGACACAGGTGCTCTGATGTGCTTGTGTGAGAAGACGGATAATGACATCCGCTCTTGCATCAACACACTACAGGTGCCTGGTGATTTTCTGAAGAAACCCCTTATTTGTCTGTCTTGCATTGCATCATATCATATTTAGCATATGGCTCCTGTCTGGGCAGTTCCTGCATGGGCGTGGCTTGAAGCAGCTGGACTCCAGAATCATCCAGAGCGTCTCTGTTGGGCAGAAGGACCAGAACAAAGGCTTGTTCTATCTGTGGCAGGAGATCTTCCAGTTACCACGTACTAAACGGTAAACTGTGTGTACAGTGAATAGTGGTGTTGTCAGATAACTGTAGCCATGTGGAAGCCTAGAGGAGAACCTGCAGAAGAGCGTGAGATCTTCCTGGTTTGGGGATCTTTGACTGCATTTACCTTTGGATTGATACAGCAGCTCCAAAGAACATGAATCAAAACATTGGTTAAAATATTAGCAATAGTTCAAATAAAATACAGAAAATGATTAAATAATAAATTAAAGGGGCAGTACTATGTGTTTTACAGGCATATTTTAGTGCCATTTTGTAGCACAATCAAGTATACTATCTTCAGTTGTTAAAAAAACTACATATATATATATATATATATATATATATATATATATATATATACACACACACACAGGGCCCCCTCTCCCCCAGTGTATTATAAGCCTGGCGGCCCGCCATGCTTTACTAGCCCCGCTACCAGGCTAAATGTTGCTTGTTTAACCTTTCTAGGGGGGAAAAAAAAATAGTTTTTTTTTTTTTTTTTTTTTTTTTAAAGCTGGGCTGCAAGCGTCTCCTTATCTCTTAGCATTTCACTAGCAGAACAGATTTATTCCTAAAGGATAGGTTTATAATAGATAGGTTTATAGTTTATGCATTTAAAGCCAGCAGCGCGCGGACCAATCAGCGCACAGCTGGCGCCTCTGCGCTTTGAATCGCGCGCTGCCGCTGCTTTACTTCAGCGCGGCTCGCGCGCCTCCTTTCACTCAAACTGGACACAGACTGACCTGTATGGATATTTACATCAACCTACTGTGAGGAATTCTGATCCTTTGGAGAACTCTGGGTAAGAGTTTAAAGCCCGCCGCGTTAGCTCTGGTTGCGCAGCTCAATGTGAACCGCAGGAATAACTTGTAGCGAATTCAGAGGTCGCGTAGTGGAGCGGTGAGAATGATTTATCTTTGTGAACGAACAATTATATGCGGTGTTTCCATCTCAACGCGCTGCCCAGCCTGTGGCTCTGTGTCCGTCTTCCCTGTAAAGTTTATGGTCCCGGTTGGCCGGAGCGTTAGTGGATAACGAGCAGCGCTAACCTCATCATGCAGGTTCAGCCCGCTGAGGAGCTTTCGCGCTCTTCTCGGAGTCACGCATCACGCTCATTTTATATTGTTTTATTATTATTTTTCCGGTTACACGATGCATCAAACCATATCAAATGCGTTGTCTACTTAGAGTTAATATGCGCGGCCACACGGAGATCTGAGAAACTCGTCCCATAAACTCGACCAACCAGAATAGTTTCTGTGACGCTTATTAAAAACTCAAGACACGAAATGGAAGAACTACTCAAGCCACATTAGCAGCATTGAATGAAATCTCCCGTTTGTTGGGCATCTCTGCGTAGTGCAGCAGATTACCTCATCATGCAGGGCCGGTCCAAGGCTGTATGAGGCCTGGAGCAGAATCTGACTTAGGGGCCCCTTTTGTTGCTAAAAAATATCAGCACCTCTAACAGGTTCTGTGTTAGATTGAGTGAAAAATGGGAGAAGGGAATAGTTTAATTGGCCAGCCTAAAAAGCAATAAGTTATTATCGCAGTTTACTCATTTGTATTTGTAAATTCAAAGATTAAACTCACATCATCAGATTGTTGCTACGGTTACAAAACAATCTAACTATGAATATTGTTCTTTGAAGTTTTACTAAGTAAACTTGCCAGCTCCTTAAAATCTTGTATATAAAATGTTAAACAATTTAAAATCTTTTAATTTATATACCGTATTTTCCGCACTATAAGACGCACCTAAAAACCTTCAATTTCCTCAAAAGCCGACAGTGCGTCTTATAATCCGGTGCTCCTTATATATGGACCAATATTGAGCCACAACAGGTCTAGCAACTACGGTAAGCAGCCGCCGACTTCATTTTCGCCCGTAGAAGAAGAAGCACGCTGTGCATGCTGGGATAGTTGTCAGAACGCTGGTTTGTTAATAAAGTTTGACTTACCTATCTACCTACCGACCTGATAATCAGGTCGTTTGCAGATCATTTAGCAACACTTTCTCCACCAACATGCTGTGTGCGAATGGAGAAGGGTGACTATTGTCTGGCCACGCCCCGGCCCAGTCGTAGAAGGCTCTCCTCAAAGACCGGAGTCGGACTGTTTTGTTGACATTGTTTATGTCAACAAAGTGTCTTTAGATATTCATCTGGATTGCTTCGATTAGGGTTACCAAGGGACCAGCTCCTATACATTTAAAGCCAGGGGGGCGGCGGGGGAAGAGAGACAGAGACTGCGGCGGCAGCGTGTCGGTTGGTCTGTGTTACCCAGAAAGCAGTTGGGCACAATATCGCAACACCAACACCGTGAGTGAAACAATGACAAGTGTTACATTTATGTATCTGTGATCTGTTTTAAAATATTAGGGCTTCAGGGACCCTGGGGGCCTGATGGACCTGCTGACATAATTTGGATTATTCAGAAGTGCAAATTTGTTGTTTTTAGACTAGTTGTGGGTTTAAATAGCATTTCACTAGAAATCTTTTCCCGTAACATATATTACACAGTAATACTTTTACATTTCCTGTCAACTTAACATTTTAACATCTTGGATTCAGGAAGAGCAGTGTGGTTTTCGTCCTGGTCGTGGAACACTAGACCAGCTCTGCACCCTCAGCAGGGTCCTGTGGGGTGCATGGGAGTTCGCCCAACCAGTCTACATGTGTTTTGTGGACTTGGAGAAGGCGTTCTACCGTGTCCCTTGGGGGGCCTTAAGGGGGGTACTCCGGGAGTATGGGGTACCGGGCCCTTTGATACGGGCTGTCAGGTCCCTGTATGACCGGTGTCAGAGTCTGGTCTGCATTGCCGGCAGTAAGTTGGGCTCGTTTCTGGTGAGAGTTGGACTCCGCCAAGGCTGCCCTTTGTCACCGATTCTGTTCATTACTTTTATGGACAGAATTTCTAGGCGCAGCCGAGGTGTTGAGGGGATCCGTTTTGGTGGCCTTAGGATCGCGTCTCTGCTTTTTGCGGATGATGTGGTCCTGTTGGCTTCATCGGAACGTGATCTGCAGCTCTCACTGGAGCGGTTCGCGGCCGAGTGTGAAGCGGCCGGGATGAGGCTCAGTGCCTCCAAATCTGAGGCCATGGTCTTGAGCCGGAAAAGGGTAGAGTGCCTTCTCCGGGTCAGGGGGGTCGTCCTGCCTCAAGTGGAGGAGTTTAAGTATCTGGGGATCTAGTTCACGAATGAGGGAAGAAGGGAGCAGGAGATCGACAGGCGGATTGGTGCAGCGTCTGCCATGAAGTGGGCGCTGTACAGGTCCGTCGTGGTGAAAAGGGAGCTGAGTCAAAAAGCGATGCTCTCGATTTACCGGTCGATCTACGTTCCCACCTTCATCTATGGTCATAAGCTTTGGATAAGCGGAAGAAAATGGATGGATGGGTTAACATCTGTTAAAACAAAAACACACCAGTGGGCCGCCTCAATGCCCCGACCACAGGGCTTAGCAAGTTTTCTGGGGTAAACCCTGTATATATATATGTATATATATAATATGACTTAAAAGAAACTTTACTTCCTGATTTAATTCGTTGAAATTGAGCCCCTGTCTCTTTAAAAACTCTTACTCTTCCTGAAGATCTGCCTTCAGGAGTTCATCACAATATTGCTCCTTTATTGACCCTTTAACAATGTTTTTTCCTGCGTTTCACTGAGAACTAGCTCTTTTAATGAGCTCAGCAGACTACCAGTTGTTTGCTAATTGCTGCTGGCTAGTCTGAAGGAGCTGAGTGGGGGAGTCATGGCGAAAGCCTGCTCTGTGAGGCAGAAGCTCTGAAGCTTGGAAAATAAAGCTACAAGGAGGAGCTGTGCTTCAAAGGCAGAGCTAGGTCTACCCAGCCATTTTGCACAGCTGAATGGTTGCCATGGAGATAAAAGGATTTCTCAAACCTGCATAAAAGAATCAAAGCAACACTCCAGGTGTGATTTTGATGAGAGAATAACATTACAAGATGATGCACAGCTCAAAAATCAATTTTGCAAGATACTCTTTAAATACTTTGAGATTAATGAACTGTTGTTTTGTGGCTTTACATAACTTCCATTAAAGATTAAGGAAGTAACTTATGTAAAAAAATGTTTTTTACACATTTGTTAAAATTATCACCATGTTGTGGCATTTCACTGTGACATGTTATGCATGTAACTACTGCTCCATGAATAAGAGAGTCAAGGTACAACATAGAGTACAGGACATACTTTTATCGCAGAGCAGCCATCAGACCTGAAGTATTGCTGTGAAACTGTCAATGCAGCAGAAAGAGCAGTGAGTCACAGAAGGGATTGTCACATCCAGACAATAAAACAGAACAAAAGTGTGTGGTGAAGACCATCTGACTGCAGCACAGATATTAACCCAGGATGCCGCCACAAGAGTGGTTGAGCATTCTCTCACACCATGTGGTCAAGAGAGGCCTTTACTGTTGTGAGAGAAATAATCGACTCATGGAGTGAATGAGAGAGCTTCTAGCTATATTGGCAAAACACACAAACAGCAAGCACCTCAATTATTCAAATGTCTGGGTTGCTCCTGTTAAGTTGTAAGTAGAATACTGCGTATGTGTTAGATGTAAGGAAATGGGAGGCGGGGCTAGAGCTGTAGTTTTTTCATTCTGTTGTGTGAGGAGCGCGGGAGTGCATGTTAACTGTTAATGGCAACCATTAAAGTGTGGATGCTAACATCAGCAGTGTGATTATTGAATCAACACTGGTGGCAGAGGATGGTTGCTGCTGGAAATTACAAAGTTCCCCCACCGTTCGACGAGAAGACGCCTTACAAAAGTTGGAAAAATGAGATTGAAATCTGGAGACTTGTTACTGACTTAGACAAAAAGAAGTAGGCCCTAGCGGTTACCCTGTCGCTATCAGGAAGAGCAAGAGAAAGCGCATTGGAAATCGCTGCGGAACATCTCAACGACAATATAGGAATGAGCGTTCTTTTAAACAATAGCTGTTATATGCCAAAATAAATGGAAGCTGAACTCTATGGACATCAAAGCAGCTTTTTTGCAAGGGAAAGATTTTACACGGGATGTGTATCTTCGTTCACCTCAAGAGGCAGAGAGCGAAGAAATTGTATGGAAGCTAAATGTGTTTATGGTTTGGCAGATGCTTGCTTGTTCTGGTACAAGGTGAAAGGGTTAGGGTTGGATCAACTGTGTCAAAAGTTGATCCAACTGTCTTCTACTGGCAAGATGATTTCTGTAAGGTGACAGGAGTTCTTGCATGCCATGTAGATGACTTTGTATGTGGTGGTTCAGACATGCTTTCTTCAGCTATTATCCCCCAACTGAAAGCTGCTTTTCAAGTTGGACGAGAAGAACATAACAGCTTCCACTACATTGGAATGGAGGCTCATTCTCTGCAGGATGAAATCAGAGTACAACAGCGTGCATACATTAAAAACCTACAGCCCATTCCTATGGATCCCATCAGAGCACCACAGCGGGAGGCTCCATTAACAGACACTGAAGTGGACATGTTAAAATCCAAGATTGGACAGAGCAGACCTGACGTCATGTGTGACATATCCGTCTTGGCATCAAACACAAAACATGCTACAATTACAATTACACTGTGCAAACAAACTGATCAGAAAACTTCAATCTGAGGAAGTTACCCTCAGATTCCAATGCTTAGGAGACATCAAATACCACAAGCTAGTGGTGTTAAGCGATTCCTCAATGGGAATCCTCTCAGAGGGAGGGGACACAAGGAGGACATTTTGCCATGCTGATGAGAGAAGATGGAAAATTTTCACCCATATGCTGGCAACCCAGACGGATTAGGAGAGTGGTACGCACCATGTTAGCCAAGGAGACTTTGGCACTAGCAGATGGGATTGATAGTACTGTCTTTCTTACTACTCTCTATTCATTCACTCTCTGTTCATTATTAATAATCAGAATGGAAATTATCAAGCTAATTTTATTTATTATGCAATTAATTGATTTATTACTTATTGCGACAGTGTTGGGGAGCTGCTTCCTGTGTTTACATTTGGTTCTCGTGACCATAACTCATCTGACCAATAAACGGGCTGAATGCTTGTAGTGACTCATTCTTTGAGTTCTCTGCGGGAAAAGAAACCCAACAACCAGAAAAGTTATTCAGCAGCTGATTCAGGAGAAAATTGATCAACTATCGACATGTAAACAGAGAATGAAGCTATCAGCAGAAATCCTCAGACCGTCTGGAACATTTGTCCTCCTATTGTGTTAATCCTAGTGTTGGCATAATTGCTTTATGTATTATGCCAACACTATTACCATTCAGTGTTGGCATTTGAACATGAAATGTTACATTTAGTAAACACTACCAGGCTTTCCCTGTGAAATGTTTTTTTTCAATAGCTCTGTGTATTTTAGCAAATGTAAAATGTTAAGTGCAAACAAGCAGTCAGGGAATAATTCTTTGGCTGTAAATAGAAAGGTCTTTAGAATATTTTTCACATTAACTGGTTGCTGAGCAAAGTTGTCTTGTGTTGATCAGAAAACGTATTGGCAAAGGCTTTGAAGAGGCGCCTGGTTCAGGAAGTGGCTTTCAGAGGTTCCAGCACATTCTGCACCTCGCTTCATCAAGTGGACAATATGAAAAGATCTCTCAGGTAATAAACTCAATCAGCTTCACCAATGCTTTTTTTCTTTCTTTGCTCAATTTCTGCACAGATGACATTAAAGCAACTGTCCTCTTTTCTCCAGGGCCTCTACGATAACTATTTGTCAGTGAGAGTGAGGGACCCCAACCTGCAGAGTGTGTCCGAGGCTCTGGATTGGCTGATGTTCTCCGACAGGCTGAATCAAGTGATTCTGCATGGACAGAACTTCTCCTTGCTGAGATATCTGCCCTTCCTGTCTGTGATGTTTCACTTCCTGTTTGCCCACACGCATGTGCCCCGCATCAGCTATCCTCACAGCCACCAGGAGGTTACAGTCTTGTGCTTGAATATGACAAGTTTGATGAAAAAAAAAAGAGAGGTAAGTTTTGTGTTTGTAACAGAAACTCTGAAGCACTCCTGTTGGTGTCCTCTGCAGGCCACCACTCGCCTCCTCAGCAGCAGGAACGCTCTGTCCACCATGTTGGCCGACATCCCGGCAAGCATCAGATCCAGGATTGGCCAGCTCCACCTCACTTTAGATGTTCTGACGATGCTTCTTGACATCATCTGTCCAAAACTACGACCTGTACGTTAAATCATTTATTGTAACCCTACTTGAAGTTGAAAAAAAATATACCCATGTTAAAATGTTAGTAACTTTTTTCACCTTTTAATCTGGCATATATCCTGCACAGTTTAACCTAAAATGTTGCTGAGATTATTTTGGGTTTTTTCCAAACTCGAGTTTAAAGCATCAAGAACATCCTTGTCTGAAAGCTAAACATTATTCCAGAGGTATTTCAGAAAGTGTGTTCACATTTTTAGAATGCTGAAATGTTTCCATTCATCCATTGCCTTCCGCTTGTCTGAGATTGGTTCACAGGGGAACAGGTCCAGGAGGGAACCACAGACTTCCCTCAGGCATTCCCAACTGGACTTGCTCCTACACTACTGCATATAAACTGCATTTATTGTAATCAGGAGTGCTGCTAGGAATCTTGGGCCCCATGACAAAAAATGAAATTGGGCCCCTCCTGCGCACCTGCTGTTAGAGTTTCTTGAGTCTATCTGACCCATCAAAAGCGTCACAATTTTAAAGGCTTGCAACTGCCTTGTTTTCTTTGGTCCAATACTGATACTAGCACAATATTCATTGCAAGTGAAATTTACATGAAACGGTTCACATAAATTACAGCAAATAGGTTGCTTAAATTTTTAAAAAAATTAGTTTTAGTTTATTGAAATGTCTCTCCCCACCAGCAACAATCACAGGCAACGTGCAAAATATACATGAAGCAATCCAGACTTCTAAAAAATGCTCTGTAGTTGCATTTTGTTCAAGCTGCAGAATATAACTTAAATAAAAAAGTTTTTTAATATTTGTTAAAGCTGTCACCATGTCATGACATGGCAAACTGTTTCATAGTTTGCTATGAAACAGATATCAGTGAAAAGATCAATCTTTTCCACCTGCTCCCTGAGCTGCTACTGCTGTCCAAAGAAATGCACCGTTCTGACCAAAACCAACCAATCAGAACCAGGAGGACAGACTTAGCGCTGTCAATCAACCTCAGAAACTGTAGAGTACTCACTATTTAAATACAGAGACCAGAAGCCCAGAGGAAACTTCCGGATCAACATTGTTAGACTATTTTTCAGACTCCTGTTCTCCCAACCCAGAAATGGAATTAGATCAGAGAATACTTATGCCACTTTTCCACCGGCCAACCCGGCTCGGCTCGGCCCGGCCCGGCCCGGCCCGGCTCTGTTTCAAAGTGACCACGTTTCCACCGCCCTTCTCGGCTCTGTAGCAGGGTACCGCCTCCTGGTGGCGGGGGGGTGTAGCGCCCCGCCTCCAGGCTCTGAGCTGTGCTTCGTTACATGCGAGTTGTTGTTTTTCTGATACAAAAAAAGAAGAGAGAGCTGAGCTATTTTTTTATAGCCTGATTGCATTTTTCTGAGACTTCAAGAAAATGTGACAGTGGGAGGAATACTGCGATGTGGTGAGGAGGAGCTGATCTCCGCCCTGCAGCGGGAGGAAAGCAGGTGGCTCAGACGGTTCAGGTAAGCTAACGATGATTTTTGTATTAAACTACGATAAAACTTGTAATAGTGCCGAATATACATGAGCTAATGTTAGTCAGGGTGTTGCAAATAATTAAAAAATGTCAGAATTAATTCATAATATATTCCAATGTGTTTTCATGTTGGCAAACTGCCACAGCAGACCATCGTGGTTCTTCCTGCAGCCTTTGGGTTGTAGGATCTCATCATGTCCGTCTTCCTGCCAGTCGGTGTTGACCTTCAGGATGTCCAGAGACCTCCACCTTTCTGGAGCAGCAATCACATGAGCTCAATATGCTGATCAAACATTTCTGATAAAAAAAAGTGTGTCTGATGTTCTTACAGAGTTGAAGTGCATTGACAATCTGTTGTTTTTAACTTCTCAATACGTTTAATTATGATTCACCTGATGTCCAAGTTATACTGAGAACAAATAAATCTTTATTCCTTCTAATCTGACTGGTTCCTCTTCCATGATTTCACATTTTGAACTCTAAGAGTTAAAAGTTTAAACTCAGTCTTAATTATAATTAAGGTTACAGGTTTTGGACACATTTTCTCACTTTCTTAAATTGAAGATTTTGCAGGAAGACAGATAAACAGTGAGTGGATAGAATGATGATTATAAACTAGAAACTAACAAACATGATTTGTATTTTGGGTTCTTGTTAATAGCTGCCCTGATGATAATGTCAAAATGTTTGGTTTGCTGAATAATGTATTCAGTTTTGGATGGCTTCGTTGGTAATCTACAATGTTAAGTTCAATGAAATATTTATATAATGTAATGTTATTTTCACTCTGGCTAAAGCTCCTCACATTTTGGGAGGATTGTATTAGGAGCTTGTTATAAACTACAGTAAGTACAATAATGTGTGGAGTGAGCAGAAATAAAGAGACTTTGTTCACTGAGACACAACAACTTTAATTTTTCTTTTGTTTGTCTCAACTCTCCTTGTTGCTCTGCCATCTCTGCTGGTAGCTGCTTCCTGCTGAAGGATCCAGGTGTTCTGATGGTTCTCCATCATGTCAGCCAGTTTGCTCTCCTTCTGCTCCCTGGTAATCAGCTTATAGCACTTAAATGTAGATGAATAACAGTCACTAATGTGGACGTTACATACACATAAGGAATTATTTAAAACAGACATGTTGCTATATATATATATATATATATATATATATATATAATGTACACATACAACACTTTTTTTTTTACCATCCAGCCCGAATTATAAATAACTGGAATAGTTCTGCAAATTAAAGACAAAATGTAATTACTTGTAAGTTTTAGACCTATGCAGACATACAGCCATGGATAAAATACCACTATCGTTTCTTCAGGTTTATTGTTCATTCTACAATTAATAATTCATAACAAATTGATTAAGAACTGATATCTAGCCATTTTACAATAGGATGTCATATGACATTTTTTATTATCTCGCAATGGGGGAAACTCAGATGCAACAGCAAAATGAGAAACAATTGAAGCTCGTAGATTCACACAAAGATAAACAAATGATGGTAACATGCTGTACAATATTGAGTTATTTATTACTGTAATGTGCAACTGAGTGTCTTCAGAAAATGCGCATGTTGTGTTTGAGCAATAAAAATACAGCAGGCTTTGTGTTTTAAATGTCGTCCATGACTGTATGTATGCAACCTTAAATGTAGTAACAACCAGACGGATATATCTACAAACTGCTCACCTGGCTGGACAGCAGCAGCGGCGTTAGCTGCGTCTGAGTCGGTGTTCACCGAGGGGCTCCGAAGCGGCTAACGAGGCTTTCCATTCTCTCCACTACGGTCAGAAAAGCGACTCATTCCTTACGCTCCATCGAGCTGCCGCTGAATATTGAAATCCGAAGCAAAGAAAAAAGCCGGCATCTTTTAGTTCACGGCTTGTTTGTATCTTCCATCACTTCCGTGTTGCAGCGAGTTTCAAACGTTGCGCCTTCATTTTTCTTCTCTCTTCGCCTCGCTCTTCTGACCACGCCCTCGGCCAATCAGTGAACAGCAGCGAAGCTTGCGTCACCTACCAAACCCGGGCTGGCCCTGCTGACCCTGCTCTGAAGCAGGACCCAAAAAAGCAGCGCCAGCCCCGTTGAAAAGGCCGGTGGGAACACAAGGAAAGCGAGCCGAGCCGAACCGAGCCGGGCGGGCCGGTGGAAAAGGGGCATTAGTAACCTTGAAGAGGAGCACTTATTTTACATACTAAATCAACATTAGATTAGTTTTCTTTTGATCTCTTTCCTCTTTTTTTCTTTGGTTTATTTTGTTTGTATTTTCTTTTAATTCATGTAAATCACTATGAATGGCCTTGTTGCTGAAAATGTGCTATATAAATAAAATTACCATACCTCATTCACTTACTTCTAGATGGGCTAATGGAAGATTTTCTAAAGATTGTTTTGATTTCTGTGAGTAATAAACACGTAGTTTTTGTTGAGTAATTGTAAAGAAGTTATAGAGATGGGAAAAATCCCTAAAATGATGCTAACTAGATTGTCACTGGGCACAGTGTTGCTCACCTTTTACACTGGGACAGGGGTACGGAGTTCTGCTGATATGGTGGTTAGAGCTGCTGCTGACTGACTCATCTGTTAAGTGTGATAATAGATACAGGGACAAGTTAAATATATGAAAATGATGTTAAATTCTTTAATTCATTAAATGCTAGTGAAATGGAGGCAAATTGTAGTCTGTAGCTTAACTAACTATGCTAAATGGTTGATAATGTCAGTCTACTCACCTCTCTTGGAGAAAAACTGGGTCATAAATTGACACTTGTCTTTTCTCTCTTTTGAAAACCTGATTTTACTATTTTTCTAGGCAGCATATTAACTGCCACAGTTGCTCTTGTCTTCTACTGACTGCTGCTGAACACCGTCAAGTGTGCTAAGCTAGAACAAACCATTTCAGGCAGATACGCAGGGGGTTCAATGAAAATATAGATGAGTTTTGGTCTGGGAGGGGATATCATTTAATTTTTATTGATAAAGATATTTAAAAAACACTACATGATTCATTTTGTAATTGACAGGGCCTCCCATTTCTTTTCTATTTCTGTAAGAAACATGAAATAATTTTTTGTGGGAGGGTCCCCTATCGGTCAAGGGCCCTTGGAATTGTCCTAACTTTTCCCCCCTATATGGCGCCCCTGTTTGTAATACCACCTTTAAGGAGTGAGCATTGTTCTGCAAATTCCGAACTCAACCAATGTACGACTATTCCTGGCAACACCAAGCTGACAGGACGAGGGGAGGCAGAGGACCGGGGTCAGGGGTGGGCTTGTTGGGTCAGGTTTGGAAGCTGCCGATAACTGCTTACACTTCTAGTTTTATTTAGTTTTGATTTTCGGATTTTGAGTTCAGATTTTCAATTCTATTTAAATTTTTATTAGTTCTAGTAATTTGTTTCTTAGTTTAGTTGGTTTTTGAAAATTCTTTGTTTAGTTTTTACTAGTGTCAGTTATAGCTTTAGTGTTCATTTGCAAATGGGTTGCATACCAGGGGAGAGACTGAAAAAAAGTTCTAGATTTGTGGTACATAGAAGTTGAATGCAGACAATGCCCCAATCTTCTCAAAAAAAAAAAGTTTTTTAGTTTTGGTTGAATTGTGCAAGACATGGTCACATGTCTTGCACATGTCTTGGAAGAATGATTGATCATGTTTCAATTCAATACCACAAAAACCTGCCATTTCAATATGTTGATCCTTTTTTGCACTAAACACCTGCTCAATGTGCAGTATTTGCTACTTTTAGGTGAATCCTCAGCTTTTTAGCAGCAGAGAGAAGGAATTGATGCGGGAGCTGATCAACACCATGCTGGCTTACAACCTCTCATACAGGCAGGATCGCACACCTGAGGGGCAGTACACCTTCATGCTGGAGCCGTGAGTACACACACACCTAAACAAACCACCTGCTGCCCACCAGCCAGTGGGGAGGGAAACTTACTGAGCAGATGTGTGAGCTGTTGGGGTGTTGAAGGTCACTGCGGTAGTCCACACTGTGGTTTCTCTGCATAACAGCTTAGAGAATAATCCCTTTATTACCTGGAGTGTGTGTGCGTGCACACAAACACATGGACACACACACATCACAAGGGATTTAATGCCTTGTGGGGACAACTTTCCTGACACATATTATGTTGTGGGGACCCACTGTCTCCACAAGGGGAAATGCTGTTTTTGGGTTGGGGTTTAGGTTTAGGACTAAGGTGTGAGGGTTAAGTATGTAATGGTGAGGGCTAGGGTTGGGGTGTAGAAATGAATGGAAGTCAATGGAAAGTCCCCACAAAGATAGCCTGACAAACATGTGTGTGTGTGTGTGCGTGTGTGTGACCGTTGTTGTGTCAGAACAGGCTCGCAGACGGCAAAGCCTCATTACTGTTGTAGAGTGGGATTGACTAAGAATTGGGCTCAGATGACATATGGCGGAATTCAATGTTTCTGGAGCAGGAATGTGTTAGAACAGTGCTAGATTTGGAGGCTGTATTCATGTTTGGGACTTTTATTCAGTTCCACGTCGTGTTTCAACGATTCCCGAGCCTGTGTGAGGCTAACGGTTTGTCAGGCTGTGATTCTCCAGGCATGCTGCGGCTGGCTGAAGAGCAGCCGGGCGTCCAGGACGGCTCCTTCCTGCAGGCTCGCTGTGATGAGGTGCTGGTCACCAATGACTGGTGCTTGCCCCTGGTGTTGGCTCTGCTGCTGCTGCTCCTGATCTACACCTTCCTGTACCTGCCCTCACTGGCACACCACAACACCACCCTGTGACTGGTAGAGAAGGGCAGTTTGGAAATGAGTGGTTGACATCAAAGGCAGCCTAAATGTTTGGCACAAGTGGACATATGTCATTGGACTGCTCTGGTTTTGGATCTGGAGGGATCATCTTTAATATCCAATATCAATACAAGCCCACATTTTTATATTGGTGCATCCCTAAAGAAAATGTAAGTAAAGTTTGTTAGTTTGCGTTTGGGAAAACTTTAGAATTTGCTAATGTTATTTTCCAGGTCTAGATGAGTATGAACTGGAAGCTTTATTACGACTTATGTTTTTTTTCTTATTTTATGTGTTGTTCTGGCGGTGTGACATTCAGAATTATTGTCTTGAATGCCAAAGTAGGGGACGACTGTAGCTGTGTGGGTAGAGTAGTCATCTTGCAATCAGAAGGTTGTAGGTTTGAGTCCAGCTTCCTCCTACCTCATGTTGATGTGCCTTTGGGCAAGGCATTTAACCCCAAATTGCCTACCGATCTGTGTATCAGTGTATAAATGTGTGAGCGCTTGTGAGTGCGAATGGGTGAATGTGACTAGTGTAAAGCGCTTTGAGTTGTCAAAACTGATTGGAAAAGTGCTATATAAGAAGGATTCGGTGAATGCGCATATGAAACGAGGGGGTTCGGTACCTCAAAAAAGGTTAAGAACCACTGGAATAAAGGCACCAATGTTCACAAAGCAGACCTAATGTTCACCAATGCTTTGTGAACATTGGTGCCGTTAGTCTGGATGCCAAATAAGCAGTAAAATGACCCCCGTTTGTGTAATGATCTACCAGAGAACCTGACCCAGGTAGCACAATACGAGTGACACAACATTAAAACAATGTCAGGCAGAAACATTGAATCTACATTGAAGCCTGACATTGAAACAAAATTGAAAGTGGTCGGTGACTTGCATGTTTAATCAACATTAGGGTTTCAACCATAATTGACACTATATCAATGTTGATTCAACCATCAAATGAATGTGGATCTACATGCACATTTGTGTTGAAAAATACTGGATTATGCATTGGCATTTTAGTCATTAGAATTCGACCACAAACCATTGATTCAATTACATCTTTTCAACATTAGTTAATTGGCTAGAATTGAATGATTGTTTGTTGGTTGATCCACCGTCAGTTGTTGACATTAACCAAAAATCAACTATTCTGACTATAATTCAACGTTCATACCATCGTGTGCTATCTGGAAAGGGCCACACAAAATGTTGTTTTTACAGAGTTTCTGCGTGGGAGTAAAAGGTAGTAAATTAAATTAGCTAAAATTAAGGCCAGTAAAAGGTAACAAAAGGTGGCATGTTTTTCATCACGCCTTAAAATATTCTGAATTTTCCATTGATGCTTATTTCTTGTGGAGAAGCGGATCCCTATTTTGTTGCACTCAGAGCTGAGGTTCTCTGGCGTCTGAACACCGCAGCAACTCAAGTAAGTTAAACAAGGGTGTGACTTTGAGTTGCAATTGATGGGGAACAGTCAGGGGGTGGGTAGGGATAGTGCACCCTAGAAGGCCTTTTTTGTGCAAAGAATGAGGTGAAAACCAAATGTGAATGCCAGGCTGTCTTACTCAAAAACTTAGGATATACAATCTGATGAGGCTTGTCAGATTAATAGTACTTATTGAAAATAAAAACCTTTTAGAATATATTAAACATACTAAGAGATATAAAGATGTAGAAACATTACGTCTTTCACTTGGTGATGGAATTACTAAAAATGAACTTTTTAGTCATATTCTAATTTATGAGATTGTTGTTCTGGCAGCTAAAGGAGGAACAGCTTATCCTGCTCTCTCTCGTCCTTACTGATAACTTTGCCTGTGAATTATTTGCCTGTGAATTATTTTTAAAGTCACAATTTTTATGGTTATATTTACATTATCGACATCATAACTGGATTACTTCAAACCTAAGGACCGGGAGATTTTCTCACTTTTATTTTTACCTCACTTTTCTTCACCTCCAAGTTGAACTAGAGCAAAATGCTCCCCTCCAACCCCTGGGACATTAGCAGTATTCTAGAATGACTTCAGTTTTTAGAAACAAAGATTCAACGGCTGGAGGTGAACTTTGAGATCAACGCTACCTGTGGATATGAAACAACTCTTCCTCAAATCAGCGGAGAGGTCGTACACCCCGCACCAAGCAGCTCACCCTGGATCGCTCAGGGAGCCAAGCCAAAACAAAAGTCTCACACTGCAGATCCCATGAGACGACTAACGGGGAGAACCCCTCACCTGGATGAATCAGCGTGGCCGGCTCTGAGCCGAAACCCACCTTCAACCTCAACACCTGCTCCGCCAAAGAATAGCAAACAAGCAGCTGGAACCAAAACGGCTCCACCGACCCCGCTCGCAAGGATAAAGCGACCAGCCCGAGCCTCAAAACATTCTGACTCCGTGGGAATCCCACTGAAAAACAGATTTTCTGCACTCCAGCCTGAGTCTCTGAGTGAAAACCCACCTTCAAACATCAGCAATGAGGCTAAACCAACGCATCCACCGCACAAAGCTCCGAAGGACAAAGTGACCACCAGGAAAACGAAAGGTATGCCAAGAGTACTTATTGTTGGAGATGAGACAGTAAATGGAATCAGTCATGTTTGCAATCCCAAGAACACGAGAGTGGTTTCTTTTCTTGGTGACACTGTATCTGATTTGACTCGCAAAGTGCTCTCTCTAACCACTGATCAGCCAAACATTGAGACTTTAGTTGTGCATGTTGGAGCCAACAATCTGACAAAGCAAAAATCAGAGATTCTGAAAAAGGACTTTAATATTCTTCTGGACCAGTGGTCCCCAAACTACGGCCCGCGGGCCGGATCCGGCCCACCTCCACATTTGGTCCGGCCCCCTGAACAATTTTTCTTCAACCACCAGGGGGCTCTTTAGCAGGAAGTGTGTCCTGTAAACTGTGGGTGTTTTGTTTTGCATGGCACATTGCTGCCATCTGTTGGACTTTTAGGGAACTGCTTGACTTTTATGTTATTTAATCAGTTGCTAGCGGTAGAGCAGATTTGTTATGTTTGTTATGAACGCCGCATTCCAGGTCGAATTCTTCGAAGCAATGCCTGTAAGTAGCAGCTTATACTTCAAAACGAGCCTAATGTTCATATGTTAAAGTTACTTTCCCTCAATGGAATATATACTAGTCAGTCCCAGTGACCGTTTCACTAACGGTTTTTGCCCATGTGCTTTCTGGGCAAAAATCAATCAAGAAACGCGCAAGTTATGTGGCCCTCACAGGAAAAAGTTTGGGGACCACTGTTCTGGACACTATGGGAAAATTTAAAATGAAGATATTTCTCAGTGGTCCAATTCCATCGCCTCAATGGGGAGACAAAAAACATTCCAGGCTGGACATGATAAACAAATGGCTGATTAAAACCTGCTCTGCCAGCTCAGTGACCTTCATCGATAACTTCTGGATCTACTGGCAGCGCTTTCACCTCTTTGGAAGAGGCGGACGCAATCTTAACAAACACGAAATAAGGCTGCTCACTGCAAACATTTTTCATTTTATCAACAAGAACAACAATGTGACCATCGCTTCAGAAGAACAGGCTTAAGGATGTCTGACTAGGATGGAAGCCTCCGCTTATCAGGAGCAAAGTGTCCCAGAACAAAGTGATAAAACATCTACTGGGGACAGAATGACTGGTTCCGCTCCTCCTTCCCCCCTTCCCCCCTTCGTTTCTGCTCCTACACTCGTACTAATTGAATCAACGCCTCCTACGTACAATTTTTTAAGTGAAAATAGAAAACACAAAAAAGGCGGAGGCGTGGCTTCAATATTTAAGAATACCATAAACTGTAGTAAAATCTCTGGGTAATTTTATGTCTTTTGAATATCTTGGAATTGAGGTAAAAGGCCACAAATGAACTTTCACACTAACTTTATACAAAACCCCAACATATGAGGAAGGTTTCTTTATGGACTTGAATGAACTTCTATCTCTCATATGTATTGATTACGATTGTTTGATTGTTGGTGATTTCAACATTCATGTTGACAACCCCCAAGACCGAGGGGCAAAAAAGCTCTTTAATATATTAGAGTTTTGGTCTAACACAACATGTCAAACAAGCAACACACACTCAAGGACACACACTGGGCCTGGTTATCAGTAAGGGTGTGAATATTTCCAATGTTTCTGTAACTGACGTCGCCCTGTTATCTTTGACAGTTCTTTATCCGTTAACCCACTTGGACAAACAAAGCGTACTTTCACAGAAAACACAGCAGAAACATTTAATCAAATCTACTCTTCTTCCTCACTCTTTTTTTTTTTTTTTTTTTTTTTTAAGATTTCTTGAAAAAATCTTTAAGTGTTTTACTCAGTCAAGAGATGACTGAACACATACATGTGTTCAAAATGAAACAAAGGTAACATTTCATCCTGCTTACCTTTTTTTTTTTTTATACATGTATATATGAACTTACATACACATATACACACAATACCTCTCATTTTGAACACATGATGATCGATACACAGTACAATAATAGAGGCATTGTACAGAAATAAAAGTTCCGAAATTACGATCCAACAGTTTCAGCTCCCCACCCAACCCTCCTCCAACCCTCCAACCAAAAAAGAAAACCAACATTCCCCCCCCCATCTCAGCTCAATGTCAACCTGATAGAAGAGAAAATAAACAAATAAATATGTCATTAATCCGATATGACAACCCATTTTTATAACCAAATCAATATTCAGCTACAGGCACCTTCAGTCGGGCAAAGCCCTCAAGTTGGAAAAATAAGAAAGAAAACATTGCCATTTTTGGTAAAACTTCTGTGTAGACCCTCGAAGGGTGTATTTGATTTTCTCAAGCTTCAAAAAAAACATCATGTCTCTAACCCAGAGAGATATTGAAGGACATTTTTCAGACTTCCAGTGTAGCAGTAAAGTACGTCTAGCCAACAATGATGTAAAAGCTACAACTTCCAATTGAGCAGAACTTAGCACTGAAGTGGGGTTGAGGATACCGAATATGGCGACCAATGGACAAGGTTGCAAATTTACACACAGAACAGAGGACATAATTGTGAAGTAATTGGACCAAAAATTATATAATTTGGGACAAAGAAAGAACATGTGGCCAAGATTGCATGGGGAGCCTTTGCATTTATCACATATATCTACCACATCCGGGTAAATCTGAGAAAGCCTAGATTTAGAGAAATGGATCCTATGTACAACTTTAAATTGGATCAAACTAAGACGAGCACAGGAAGAGGAAGATCGGATTCTATCAATTACGTCCTCCCAGTTATCCTGGGTCAGCTGGATTCCCAACTCCTTTTCCCATGTATTTTTAATTTTGACGCTAGAATTCACTCTCAGCTTTAGAATAAAACTATAAATCTTAGAAGTCGTACCTTTCTGAAGTGGATTGTATGCAACAATCTTTTCCCAGGGCTGTTCAGGGGGCATAGAAGGAAAATTAGGCAAACATTTAGAGACAAAATTCCGAATTTGTAAGTATCGAAACAAATGTGTACCGGGTAAACTGTATTTGGAAGATAAGTCCGCAAAGCTATCAAATACTCCTGATGCATGTAAGTTTCTCAATTGTTTTAAACCTCTGTCATACCAAACAGAAAACGATGGGTCAGAAAGAGATGGAGGAAACAAATGGTTGTTAATCAAGGGGGATAAAGATGAGGCAGCAGCAAACTTAAAGTGCTTTCTAAATTGAAACCAGACTTTCAGCGTATTAAGTACAACTTGATTATTAGTGTAGAGAGAGGGTTTTATAGGTAGCGAAGAAAAAATTAGGCCAGATAGTGAAGACCCATTACACGACGATAGCTCTAATTTACACCAAGGAGAGCTGGATAATTTTAACCAATAATTGATTTTGTGTATGTGAGCAGCCCAATAATATGATTGAAAATCAGGCAATGCAAGCCCGCCACTGAGTCTGCATCTTTACAATAATGTTTTACGAACTCGAGGAGGTTTCCCATTCCAAATAAAGCCATTAATCAACCTGTCTAAGGAATCAAAAAAGATTTTTGGCATAAAAAGAGGAATAGACTGAAATAAAAAAAGAAATTTGGGTAAGACATTCATCTTGACAATATTAATCCTACCCAAAAGGGAGAGGGGAAGATTACCCCAACTCTGGAAATCAGATGCTGTTTTTGTTATGAGAAGCGAAAAGTTAGCAGAGGCAAGGCCAGATAAAGAGCGTGTCACATTTATACCAAGATATTTAAATCCTGTGGGACAGAGTTTGAAAGGGACATCAGATTGTTGAAGACCACCAGAAGTAGTGTTTATAGGGAAGCATTCACTCTTTTCCAAATTCAATTTGTAGCCTGAAAAAGAGCTAAAATTATTTAAGATACTCACGATAGTAGGGACGGAGGTAGTGGGATTAGATACATATAGCAACAGATCATCTGCGTATAGGGACAATTTATATTCTGTTCCATTTCGAAAAATTCCTCTAAAAGAGGGGGATGTACGCAATGCGATGGACAAAGGCTCAATCGCCATAATGAAGAGCAATGGTGATAACGGGCACCCTTGGCGTGTTCCACGCCCAAGAGAGAAATAATCTGAGTATACATCATTCGTGCGGACACTAGCCTTGGGAGATGCATAAAGGAGACGAATCCAAGAAACAAAAGTATCACCAAATCCAAACTTCTTCAAAACCGCGAACAAGTATTCCCACTCCACCCTGTCAAATGCTTTTTCAGCATCAAAGGAAATTACTATTTCGGGTTCGTCCGAAGAATGCTTTGAATAGATAACATTAAAAAGAGTGCGTGTATTAAAAAATAATTGACGCCCCTTGACAAAGCCATTTTGCTCCTCAGATATAACCACTGGGAGCGTCTTCTCCAGCCGAGAAGCTACCAACTTGGCTAGTACCTTTACATCTACATTCAACAGGGACAGTGGTCTGTAAGAACCACATGAAGTTGGGTCCTTGCCTTTTTTGTGAAGTAAAACTATAGTAGCCTGTGTTAATGTTGGAGGTAAAGTCTTACGTCCTAAAGATTCATTAAACAAATCCAGTAATAGTGGTGCCAATTTTTCTATAAACCTTTTATAAAATTCAATGGGAAACCCATCGGGGCCAGGGGCTTTATTTGACTGCAGCGCTTTTATTGAATTTATTACTTCCACAAGGCTGAGTGAAGAATCCATGCTCCTGGCAGTATCCATATCAATAGCAGGAGTTGATACATTTTGAAGAAATTCCTTCATTTTATTATTATCTGTGGGAAATTCTGATGAATATAAAGAAGAATAAAATGATTTAAAAGTGTCATTAATTTCGATGGGGTCGTTTGTAATTACCTGTTGGGTATTTTGAATATTAGGTATTATACGAGAGTTAACTTGACGCCGTAACTGGTGTGCCAGTAACCGGCCAGCTTTGTCACCGTATTCATAGTATGAACCTTTACTGCTCAAAAGTAGCCTCCTTAGTGGAAATTAATTCAATCTCTGATTGAACACCCATACGCTCTTTAAATAATTCTGGTGAAGGATCTGTGGCACATCTTTGATCGAGTTTAGCAATAGCCGTTGCCAGTTCAATAAGCCTTGAGTTATGTCTTTTATTAGACAGAGACGTATATGAAATTATTTGTCCTCTAAGATAAGACTTAAGTGTTTCCCATAACAGTGAATGAGAGGTGGAGTCGTTCTTATTAAACAACAGAAACTCATCAATTGCATTAGAAATAAAGCCGCAAAATTCTTCATCTGCCAGTAAAAGAGAATTAAACCGCCACAAAGGTCGGCTACGTTTGTAAGACGACAACTGAATGTCTAATACTAATGGAGCGTGGTCAGATATTATTATACTCATATAATCAGAGAAAGTTACACATGAATTGAGAGTCTGGTCAATAAAAAAATAATCGATTCTGGAATAAGAGTGATGCACCCCAGAAAAGAGAGAAAATTTTCTACTGGTTGGGTTTCGACATCTCCACGGGTCAATAAGACCATTCTGCCTCATAAAATCAGAAAATGCTTGAGCCATTAAAGATTTAGTTAACTTTCGGGGATTAGATCGGTCTAAATTTGGATCAATTACACAATTTAAGTCTCCCCCTAAAATTAACGAATGCGAATCCAAAAAAGGGAGGCTGCTCAACAATCTATTTGCAAACTCAGCGTCATCAAAGTTTGGAGCATATACATTTACCAAAAGAACCTTTTTCTGCATTAATGTTCCAGCGACTATCACGTATCTACCATATTTATCAGCTATGACATCCGTGGGTGAGAATTGTACTGTTTTACTAATCAAAATGGCTACTCCTCTTGATTTGGAATTAAAATCCGAATGAAAAACCTGATTCATCCAGGAGCAACGTAACCTATTATGATCATTGATACGTAGATGAGTCTCTTGTAGAAACACTACCGAAGGTTTTAACCGCTTGAGGTGGGAAAAGACTTTTGATCTTTTAACAGGGTGACCCATGCCCTTGATATTCCAGCTAATGAAACGAAGAGAAGTGCCTGGTCCTGCCATACCGGGGTCTACAGCGGTATTAATCATTTAACAAAATAAAAAAACAACCATAAAGAGCTGAGATGGTCCTCCCCGCTACCCATGCCCAAAAATAAACCCATGACAAAACAACACCCAAAGTCTCCATGAAAACAGAACAATGGAGATAGCAGTGCTACACACGACAGTTATTCACAATAAAATGTGAACACGGAGATAAAGCAGAGCGAAAAAGCCCGGAAGTGTATTTAACAAAAACCGGCTAATAGTCCCCACCAACCTCCAAATTGAAACATTAGTATGTGCATTATTATACTACTTTAAGATTACTATTATTATCATTATATTGCAACAAGGTTGAAAACCACATAGTCCCCACTTAATGGAGAAAGGTACTACAAAACAATATCAGTATAGATGCACACGAGCATTATTAATTTCTAAACTACACAGGATATAACCAAAACTTTAATTTCCCAGTGATGTAATCTGAGCCTCAGGTCTAAATAAGTTAAGAACTATATATTCACCCAAACTATCTGTGACCAGGGCTCATTAAGAGCGAGTCGGGTTCACTCAGAAATCAGAGTCTGAACGTATTGCTTTGCGTCCTCGGATGCAGTAAACTCCTTTACAACTCCATTGTAAGTAATGCGCAGCTTCGCTGAGTAGAAAAGTCCGTACCTGATGCCTTCGATGCCACAAAGTTGCCGCTTCACCTCGTTGAAGGGCTCGAGCCCGGGCAACCTTAGCAGTGTGATCTGGAAAAATCGATATAGTCGCGGCTCCTACTTTAATCCGCTGGCGCTCCCTGGACCGACGTAAAATGTCCAGACAGTCACTGTAGTAATGAAGTCTGCACACAATTACTCGAGGTCGTTCGCCTGGTTTGGGTTTGGGTTGTAGAGAGCGATGAGACCGGTCCACCAGCGGTTCCTTTTCCAGCCCAAGCGCTTCCTTCAGCAGCGCAGCCACAGCGGTGGGCGAGCAGGAGCCAACGGCCTCCTCCACGCCGATGATCCTGATATTGTTGCGGCGCGATCTTGACTCCAAGTCCTCACACTTGTCTTCCAACATGATGACCTTAGCCGTAAGCCGCTCCAGTGTAGTTTTCATACCAGTAATGTCATCAGTGCACCCCGTGAGCGCCTCCTCCACATCCCCCACCGTAGCCGCTAGCTTAACCAGTTTAGCATCAGTAGCGGCATGGTCACTTGCTAGCTGCTTTTTCACGGCTTGTACCTCGGCTTTAATGGATGATAACGCCTCTCCAAGCACCTCTTGAAGTTCCTTCTTAATGCCAGCGATATCTTCTTTCAAAGATGCCAGTAGTTCAAGCTTGAGGGTGTCGGCGACCGGGTTCATCTGAGTCGGAGCGGTCACAACACATGGGTCTGGCGGCGAAGAAGCCGAGGCCTGCGAGCATGACTTTAGCTGCGTCTGAATAGTTCGAGATTTTCCCCTTCCCGACATTGTTGGTACAAAAAAAAGATATATACGTGAAACCAAAATGCAAAGCAATTGACAGAGACTTGGTTTACAAAGAAAAGCACAGTTGAATAAACATTTTAAACGAAATTGGCAGGAGCTACCAAAAACCACGTCCTACTCCATAGACCGCTCTGCAGCGCCCCTTCCTCACTCTTAAGTTATAGTGACGGAGATAAGTAGCTTTCTTTGCAGATGTCATAAACAAAAACACTAACAACGCTCGAGCTTTATTTGCTACTGTTGACAGGCTTACAAAATCCTCCAATGACGTTGCCACCTGAACTTCAATCTATTGCCGCCTGCAACAAATTTTCCAGTTTCTTTTCAGAGAAAATTCAACAGATCAGAGGATTAATCTGCACATCTACTCCAAAGTCAGTACCAATGCTGTGCCCACACAAAACAAATGCAGGAAAAATGACCCAATTTCAACTACTAAATTATAAAACCCTAGAAGAAATTATAAGTCAATTAAGCTGTCTGGATGTCCTACCCACACATTTCTTTAAGAAAGTCCTGCCTGTCGTTGCTACTGATCTGATCCAAATAGTAACTCATCGCTCTCTTCAGGTGTTTTCCCCAGGCTTTGAAAACAGCAGTTATCAAACCACTGATAAAAAAGAACAATCTAGACAAATCACTACTGCAGAATTACAGGCCGACCTCTGACCTCCCATTCATCAGCAAAATTATTGAAAAAGCTGTTTAAACAATTAAATAACTTCCTAACAATAACAAACTGCTTTGACTCCTTCCAGTCTGGTTTTCGTGCTCACCACAGCACGGAGACGGCCTAGTCAAAGTGTTCAATGATATCCATCTAAATACAGACTGGGAGAACCACAGTGCTGGTTCTGTTGGACCTCAGTGCAGCTTTCGACACTGTTGACCACGACATTTTACTGAATCGACTGGAGAGTTGGGTCGGACTCTCCGGTCTGGTGCTCCACTGGTTTGAATCTTACATAAAGAACAGGGATTTCTTTGTTTCAATCGGAAACTTCTCATCAGAGAGGTCAGAGGTCACATGTGAGGTACCCCAAGGTTAAATCCTAGGACCCCTTCTCTTCAATATTTATATGCTCCCACTGGCTCAGGTTATAACAGGAAATAAGATCAGCTACCATAACTACACGGATGATACACAGCTCTACATCACAATGTCACCAGGTGACCTTTGACCCCATCCAATCACTGAATAGATGCTTAGAACAGATCAATGTGTGGATGTGCTAACACTTTCTCCAGCTGAACAGAAACAAAACTGAAGTTATTATCTTTGGACCTAAAGATGAGCAAACCAGAATCAATGCACAGCTTCAGTTATTACAACTAAAAACCAGCGATCAGCCCGAAACCTGGGAGTAGTGATGGACTCTGACCTGAACCTTCAGAGCCACATTAAGACAGTCACAAAGTCGGCCTTCTATCACCTGAAGAACATCTCCAGGATTAGAGGACTGATGTCTCAGCACGATCTAGAGAAATTCATCCATGCGTTTATCTTTAGCCGCATTGATTACTGCAACAGCGTCTTCACAGGTCTGACTAATAAATCAATCAAACAGCTGCAGCTGATCCAGAAGCTGCTGCTGCTGTTCTGACTAAAACCAGGAAGATAGAGACATAACACCAGTTTTAAAGTCCCTACACTGGCTCCCTGTAGCTCAGAGAATAGACTTTAAAATACTGTTAGTTTATAAATCACTGAACGGTTTAGCACCACAATACCTTAAAGATCTGTTATTGCTGTACCAACTGTCTAGACTAGCGGTTCTCAACGTGGGCGATACCGCACTATTTCCAGATAAAAGGTAAAATAATATTGTTGAAGTGTCATGGGTTTGCTGAAACCATATCTAATACTGAGAATAAATATATCTTACAGACCATAACAGCAAAGAACTTATCACTTATTTATGTTTTTAATTAGATTTGATATATTTATTTCTTCAATATTATTTTTTAGAGATGTGCCGATCAGGTTTTTTCCTGCCGATACCGATCACCCATGAGGGCCGATCACCGATACCGATCACATAATTATTATTATTATTATTTTTTTAATCATAAGCACTACTGGTTACATTATGTGGAAAAAGTAACCATGAATTCACCTTCATTTCAGACAAAAACTTGTTTTTAATAACTTTTTCCAAGAAGAAAACTAAACAAAACAGACATTCTGCAGATTGTACTATCAGTAATACTATCTTTAACAGCCAAAAAAATTCAAGTATAAAACTTAACATTCAAAGGCAAATCAGGATCCATTACAATAAACAATCCTGAGTTACTGAATGAAAACTTCCTGATAGCATGGCGGCTAGCTGATTACTGCTAGTTCTGAGTGGCTGTTTCTGACTGAGTGGAGTAATTATGCAGAGCAGGGAGGAGATCAATAATTTTTTTAGAGATTATCTGTCTCATGTTAGGACAGCGAAAGTTTTAATACGTATGTAAAATGTATTTTTTTAGGTTAGATGCTGCAGCTTTAAGCAGAGGTTCAGTGTGAGAGTCACTACCAGGTGGAGCAGAAGCGGCGCTCTGTCTATGAAATATTACTACCTGTAGCGCGTAGCAGCGGTTCAACAGCGAGAGCAGAACCAGCGTCTTACATCGCAGCTCCAAGACTTAAATAATTTTGCGGGTTATTTGTTTAGCTTTCTGACCGTCATGCTAATCTGGGTGAGTGTTTGTAGCTGTGCTGCTTTACCTGCTATCTGATCCTCCATATGTCTTTTTTACTGCAGTGAGCCTCGATGTAGCCAAACTCCGTCAAGTATGGCATTGTTTTTATGTCGTATTAGCTTCGCTGTGTTGATGCATTTTGAGGATTTGTTGCTGCGCGTTTGCGCAGAGTGAAGGAAAGAGGAGACCAGCAGGATAGGCAGGCATCTAAATGAGATGCAGGTGATCGGTATCGGTAACAAGAGCCAATGAACGCCGATCACCAATCATGCACTTTTTCACGAAAATCGGCCTGATTATGATTGGTGACCGATCGATCGGCACACCTCTATTATTTTTCATGTCAGTGTTAATGTCATGAGGCTGATGACTCCATGACACTTGCAATGGACTATTCCCATGGCTTTTTTGTTCTCTGGGAAATTATTTTTGATAATAAATACAGAAACAAGCAAAAAAATCAAAACATCTACAATAGTGATAGTAATAATAATAAAATAATGGTCAGTGCAAAGTAGCCTACAAATTCTTTGGTGGGGGGCGGTGAGGGACCTGGATAAAGGCTAGAGGGGCGCTGGCCCAAAAATGTTGAGAAACACTGGTCTAGACCCCTCAGATCTTCTGGTTCTGGTTCTGCTATGCATCCCCAGAACCAGAACCAAACGAGAAGAAGCAGCATTCAGTTTCTATGCACCATAGATTTGGAACAAACTTCCAGAAAACTGTAAAACAGCTGAAACATTGGGTGCCTTTAAATCTCAACTTAAAACCCACCTGTTTAGAGTTGCTTATGGCTAAATTAGGGTTAGAGTGGGTTTTGATGTCTCTGATGTTTTTACCTTTTTAATCTTTTTTTTTTAATCTCTTTAATGTTTTTATCTTTACTTTTTAATTTCTTTTTATTTCTCTTTCTCACTGTTTCCGTTTTAATGATGTAAAGCCCCCCGGAAACGTCCCAGTTAAACGACGATAACTGAAGTCCTACGGGGTTTAGAGTCCCAGTTGACGGCGTTCAACTAAAAGCCTAGAGGTTGGAGTCCTTGTCAAACGGTGTTTTTGACTAAAGTCCCAGAGTGTTAGAGTCTCAGTTAAACAACGTTTAACTGAAGTCCTAAAAGGGGCACGGGTTTTAATGTTTTTATCTTTATTTTTTTAAATCTCTTTCTCACTGTTTATTCTGTTTTTATTTTAATTATGTAAAGCACTTTGAAATGCCTTGCTGTTAAAATGTGCTATACAAATAAAATTTGATTGATTGATTGATTATGGAATGAGTCTGTATATTGGCTCAATGCTTGCCTGCAGTTGAAAACAGTTACAAAATTGAGCCCCGCCTCACCACAAGATGCCACCCTGGGCAGTTGCCCATGTTCCCCATATCAAAAAAACGCCACTGCAAGTCACATCTTTGTCTCTGCTCGTCAAGACTTTGAGTAGAACGTTTTGGGGTTGGTTGGGGCAGTTGGGTTGTAGACTGACCGTTAACACATTCAGTTCAAATTAAAAAATACTTTAATAATCCCAAAGGCAAATTAAATAATATATATGGTATATATAATATAGCAACATATATATTATAAAATAATATATTACTGGATTCCAATCCAAGATGAGCAGGAATCTGTCACAAAAATGATTGTAGTCTCCAAACTTTGACTCCTATGCTCTATAAAATATTTCATCCTATTTGATGATTGCTTTGAAATCACCATGTTCTATGAACAAATGATGCAACTACAGGGACGAAGAAACAGAGGAGAACAACTTAAAACCATTCTGGTAGCCTAACGTCACGCAGATCCGTTGTCATGACAACCGACAGACAACATTTCCAGGAGTCAGGCTTGATTTTTATTTTAAAATTGTTAAGAAGTAATTGCCTGAATGCTCGTGGTGGTTAATTAGCTAATTTAAATGCCTGCTCCACTGATAATCTCACACAGTAGATGTTTGGATCGCCTTATTTTTGTACAAACTGAACCGAAATACACCGAACTGCGCAGCATGGGTAAGCTACGTTAAGTTTGTCAAAGTTAAGCTGCAGCATAACTACCCTACTCCCCACTTTTTATATTTTTAACTAAAGCTTTTTACTGACCTGTAAAATATGATTCCCCTGGACCTTGTTATCTTGCTCTTGTAGTGTTTTCAATTAATATCAAAACTTTGCATCCCCTTCTCAGATTCTTTGCTTCATTGTGTCATTTCCCCGACCACCGATATTCCTGACTGAATCAGGGATTCCCCCAGAAAACTTAAGCCCGGTGGTCAGGGCGTCAAGTCGGGGCGTCAAGTCGGTCCACCGGCGGTCCACCGTGTTTTTGTATTAAAAGATGTTAAGTTGACAGGAAATGTCAACTTAACATTTCCTGCAAATAATTACACATATAATTACACAGTATTACATTTAATTACACAGTATTTATATATAATATAAATACTGTATAATTACACAGTATTACTGTGTAATTACTTTACAAGTATTACTGTGTAATCGAGGTTGCCATTTGCTTGTGGTATTCCCAGGTATTTGTAACTGTGCTCTATATCTGCTATTGTTCCTCCTGGGACTGAGACCCCTTCTGTGTGGGCGACCTTCCCTCTCTTTGTAACCATCCGACCACACTTGTCTAGTCCGAATGACATCCCAATGTCAGTGCTGTAGATCCTGGTGGTGTGGATCAGTGAGTCGATGTCTCGCTCGCTCTTGGCGTACAGCTTGATGTCATCCATGTAGAGGAGGTGACTGATCGTGGCCCCATTCTTGAGTCGGTATCCGTAGCCAGTCTTGTTGATGATTTGGCTGAGGGGGTTCAGGTCTATGCAGAACAGCAGTGGGGACAGAGCATCTCCTTGGTATATCCCACATTTGATAGACACTTGTGCAAGTGGTTTGCAGTTGGCTTCAAGGGTGGTTTTCCACAGCCCCATCGAGTTTGCAATGAAGGTTCTTAGAGTCCTATTGATGTTGTACATCTCTAAGCATTCAATGATCCAAGTGTGTGGCATTGAGTCATAGGCTTTCTTGTAATCAATCCAAGCAGTGCACAGGTTGGTGTGTCGGGTTTTGCAGTCTCGGGCGACTGTGTGGTCTACAAGGAGTTGGTGTTTGGCTCCTCTGCTATTTATGCCTATGCCCTTCTGTGCCTTGCTCATGTATTTATCCATGTGCCCGCTTATTTTAGCCGCTATGATGCCTGACAAGAGCTTCCATGTTGTAGAGAGACAGGTTATTGGCCGATAGTTGGATGGGGCTGAACCCTTCGAGGGATCCTTCTGGCTGAAAAACGTGCAGGGTACAGAGGGCACTAATATGGGAAGTGAAGGAGCCCCTACCGCATCAAACCAAGATAGGAATAATAGAAAGTTGGCCACTCTGAGGTAAAAAAAAAAAAAAAAACCAACAAAAAATAGCTTCCAGTCCAGGGGGTGCATGGCTGACTGAGTGCCCACTGAGTGCACTCAGTTTCATGAGTGCACTCATGAAACTGCCCTCATGAGTTTGAATGAAGCAATCAGATAGAACCCTGTGGTAAATAAGCCAGTTTCAACATTTTGTTAGATTTTTTGTTTTATATCAACTCTGCAGACAAGACCAGATCACTATTCAACAGTTAAGTTGGAGTAGTTTGTGTTCAGCTGCTTGCCATCACATGTTAAGTTTGTTGTGTGTGCAGGCATGTGGAGGAGGTGGTGAGGTTTCCGGGCCTGCCGCCGCGTCGCCAGCTGACTTATCAGGCCAAACAGACCATCAGCAGAGAAATGGAGCAGGAGAAGATGAGGAGAGCTGAGCAGATGATGCTTCAGAGGAACCCTGCTACGGTTAGATGCCACCGCCCGTTTAGTCACAACAAAGCTGACTGTGTATGAAACTGTACTTATAATTTGTGATATGCTGCATATGTTTGTTGTGAAGAAAGAGGAAGAAAAAAGGAGTGCAGGGCCGAAACCGACCAAGAACCATCAGCAGAGGTTGGAGAACATTGTGAAACAGACAACAGTGGAGACCAGGGTGAGGTGCACAAAAACACCTTCTTTCCAGCGAATGTGTGCTTTATGTGTCGACAGTTAAAGTTCAGAAAGCAAAAACCAGTTTATTTCTACAGCACTTAAAAAGAACTTGCTTAACCAAAGTTCTGTACAACACTGAAGACACAAATAATAATAAAAGGACAAAGAAAAAACTAAATAAAGCATATGACAGACTGTAGTGAATAAAACGGAAAGAAAAGTACCAACTCCCACTGTAGAAGCTTAAATTCAATTTTAGTTCATTCAGACCTTAAGAATAAATGAAGTTTATATTTGTTATGATAATTTGTTTATTAGGATAACAGGGTTTCCCCCAGAAAACATAAGCCCTGTGGTCGGGGCGTCGGGTCGGTCCACCGGCGGTCCACCGTGTTTTTGTATTAAAAGATGTTAAGTTGACAGGAAATGTAAAAGTACTACTGTGTAATTATATGTTACGGGAAAAGATCTCCAGTGAAATGCTATTTAAATCCACAATTGGTCTAAAAACAACAAATTTGCACTTCTGTTTAATCCAAATTAAGTCAGTGGCTCCATCAGGCCCCGAAGGGCTTCAGGGGCCCCATAAATGCTAATAATTTAAAACAGACCACAGATACATAAATGTAACGCTTGTTCATTGAGATTATTGTTAAATTTTATTCAATTGTTTAACATTTTATATACAAGATTTTAAGGAGCTGGCAAGTTTACTTAGTAAAACTTCAAAGAACAATATTCATAGTTAGATTGTTTTGTAACCGTAGCAACAATCTGATGATGTGAGTTTAATCTTTGAATTTACAAATACAAATGAGTAAACTGCGATAATAACTTATTGCTTTTTAGGCTGGCCAATTAAACTATTCCCTTCTCCCATTTTTCACTAAATCTAACACAGAACCTGTTAGAGGTGCTGATATTTTTTAGCAACAAAAGGGGCCCCTAAGTCAGATTCTGCTCCAGGCCTCATACAGCCTTGGACCGGCCCTGCATGATGAGGTAATCTGCTGCACTACGCAGAGATGCCCAACAAACGGGAGATTTCATTCAATGCTGCTAATGTGGCTTGAGTAGTTCTTCCATTTCGTGTCTTGAGTTTTTAATAAGCGTCACAGAAACTATTCTGGTTGGTCGAGTTTATGGGACGAGTTTCTCAGATCTCCGTGTGGCCGCGCATATTAACTCTAAGTAGACAACGCATTTGATATGGTTTGATGCATCGTGTAACCGGAAAAATAATAATAAAACAATATAAAATGAGCGTGATGCGTGACTCCGAGAAGAGCGCGAAAGCTCCTCAGCGGGCTGAACCTGCATGATGAGGTTAGCGCTGCTCGTTATCCACTAACGCTCCGGCCAACCGGGACCATAAACTTTACAGGGAAGACGGACACAGAGCCACAGGCTGGGCAGCGCGTTGAGATGGAAACACCGCATATAATTGTTCGTTCACAAAGATAAATCATTCTCACCGCTCCACTACGCGACCTCTGAATTCGCTACAAGTTATTCCTGCGGTTCACATTGAGCTGCGCAACCAGAGCTAACGCGGCGGGCTTTAAACTCTTACCCAGAGTTCTCCAAAGGATCAGAATTCCTCACAGTAGGTTGATGTAAATATCCATACAGGTCAGTCTGTGTCCAGTTTGAGTGAAAGGAGGCGCGCGAGCCGCGCTGAAGTAAAGCAGCAGCAGCGCGCGATTCAAAGCGCAGAGGCGCCAGCTGTGCGCTGATTGGTCCGCGCGCTGCTGGCTTTAAATGCATAAACTATAAACCTATCTATTATAAACCTATCCTTTAGGAATAAATCTGTTCTGCTAGTGAAATGCTAAGAGATAAGGAGACGCTTGCAGCCCAGCTTTAAAAAAAAAAAGAAAAAACAATTAAATTAAAAAAAAAAAAAAATTATTTTCCTAGAAGCGTAAACAGCAACGCTTAGCTTGGCGGCATGGCTAGTAAAGCATGGCGGGCCGCCAGGCTTATAATACACTGGGGGAAACCCTGAATAAAAATTATTACTAGTTAAACTTCTAATGCATACAAATGTGTTAATTAGACTACTAAGGCGTTCTAGTAAATGTACATATCTGTTTGCATTTAAGGGTGTGGCTAGAGAGTTAGGGTTAGTTTTATTCTTTATTCTTTTTGCATAAAAGTAACATTTGTATTATTTTTATTTTTGAAGTAAACCGTTTAACTTTATGAGGATCCAGTCTGTTTTTTTTTTTGTCATTTCAACATCAAGTGGACAGAAGGAGAAATACGGAGAGTGTCAAGCTGATGGCTTCATTATTTAGAAATCTACAATAGTCAAAAAACACTTGCTCCACGTACTAGATGGGCTTTGCCTAGCTATTTCACAAAAAGCCCATGTCACAGAGTACCTGGTGAAGAACCATAAGTCATAATTTCTTCCAGATCTCACCATACCAATATTTAATGGAGAACTGTTGGAATGCAGATCTTTTATTGAAGCCATTGAACATGGAATCGAGAGTTGTACCGGTAATGATCGTGATCAACTTCAGTTTTTGCTACACAACACAAGTAGACAACCACATGAGTTGGTTGAGAGCTGCATTCATATGGAATCCTCAGCAGGATATATTAAAGCTAGACCAGTGTTTTTCAACCACTGTTAGTGAGTGATCATCAGGTGTGCCGTGGAAATTATCCAATTTCACCTAACGTATTTTCCGGGCTATAAGCCACTACTTTTTTCCTAAGGTTTGAACCATGTGGCTTGTCCTAGTGCGGCTTTTCTGTGGATTTTTCTTCAACCACCAGGGGGCCCTTTAGCAGGAAGTGAATCATACGAAGTCAAAATTGTAAATCAAAGAAGAAAGCGCTAATTTTGATTTTTAGAACAAGCACGTTTGGAGAAATGTTTTCAAACTCATATGATGCAGCTTTTAAGTTGAGTGCTATCGATCTGGCAGTACAGGAGGGAAATGGAGCCACTGCAGGTAAGCTCTGGTGAACAAAACCGTGGTTCGGCTTTGGAGACAGAAGGCTGCGGCCTTAATATATCCAGCAGATTTATTAGGACGCAACCCTCTGCTGGGTCCTTATGGAAAATCGAGAGCAACAGAGATACCAGCGGCTTATAGCCCGGTGCAGTTTATGTACACTCCTGATCAAAATCTTAAGACCAGTCAGTCAAAAATTGCAAGAATTTGCACTATTGGAAAAGGAAAAAATCAGTGCAAGATACAAGAACTTTTGAGCAGGGAATTTTCTGAAAACTGCATTTAGATACAAACATGATTTTTTCAGCTGATCAAAAGTTTAAGACCATAGTCTTTAAAAGCCAAAAGCTGTGCAAAAATCTGGATTCCATGTCATTTTCTGTCAAGTCTTTACACTGTCAAGACCTCCTGATTGGCAAAAACAGAAAAGCTCACTGACTTTGAACGTGGTAGGATTGTTGAGCTGCATAAGCAAAGCCTCTCACAATGTACCATCGCTGCTGAGGTTGGACGCAGAAAGACAGTCATTTTGCATTTTTTAAATGATCCTGAGGGTTATGGAACAAAAAAGTCAAGTGGTAGACCCAAAAAAATGTCACCAGCTCTGAGCCGCAGGATCCGATTGGCTGTCCGTCAAGACACGGGATGATCCTCCACCCAAATGAAGGCCATTACTGCTGACTGCAGCCCAATAACCATCAGACGGCATTTGCGAGAGAAGGGCTTCAGAAACAAAAAACGTCTTCAAAGGCCACGTCTTCAACGCCACAAAATTGCCCGTTTGGACTTTGCAAGGGTGCACCAAACATGGGACATTGAAAGGTGGAAGAAAGTTATCTTCTCTGATGAGAAAATTTTAACCTCGATGGTCCTGATGGCTTCCAACGTTACTGGCATAACAAGGAGATCCCACCTGAGATGTTTTCTACACGGCACAGTGGTGGGGGCGCCATCATGATTTGGGGTGCGTTTTCCTTCAATGGAACAGCTTCAGGTTGTGCAGGGGCATCAAACAGCAGCTGGCTATGTGGAGATGTTGCAGCGGGCATCCCTCATAACTGAGGGCCCTCGTCTGTGTGGTAATGATTGGGTTTTTCAACAGGACAATGCTGCAGTTCACAAAGCCTGCCTGACAAAGGAGATCTTCCAAGAGAATAACATCACTCTTTTGGACCGTCCTGCATGTTCTCCGGATCTAAACCCAATTGAGAACATTTGGGGATGGATGGCAAGGGAAGTTTAAAAATGGACATCAGTTCCAGACAGTGGATGGAACCGAAGCCATCTTCAACTTTCCCACTAGCCTCCTGGACACACTGGCATCAAGCCTAAACGATTGTTTGAAGTCATCAACAAGATGGTGGAGCTACTCATTACTGAGTCCTTTTTATTGACACTTTGATTTCTGTTTGGGGGGTTTTCGGGTTTTTTTGAGCTATGGTCTTAAACTTTTGATCAACTGAAAAAAATCACGTTTGAGTGTAAATGCAGTTTTTAATAAATTCCCCTCAAAAGTTTGTGTCTCTTACGCTGATTTCTTCTTTTAACATTGTGAAGCTCTACTTAGAACCTTCTTAAGATTCAATAGTGCAAAATGCAAATTCTTGCAGTTTTTTAACTGGTCTTAATATTTTGATCAGGAGTGTACGTTTCCAGTTTTTTTTTTTTTTTTTTTGAAGGTACGGCTTATAGTATGGTGCGCTCTATAATCTGGAAAATAAGGTAATTGATCTTAAAAGATTTTTTGAAACTGAATTAATTATCTGCAAATAATGCCATTTTCGAGTGTCTGCTATAGTAGTGTTATGTCATTTTCTTACCACTAGATGGCAGTAGGTACAGAGCATTTTACATTAAAACAAGAGAATTAGTGATGCATGAATGTTACAGGTACATAATATAAGGATAGATGCCTCATGGACCGCCCTCTTCTATTGTTGCTGACGAGCTTTAGAGCGGCCATCTTGGAGCTCAGCGTTATGTGTTTAGCGGCACAGTGACGTATCAGCGCATTTAATCAATCATAACACGCTTTTTTGTTACTGGAAACCATATTCAAACATCTATCAAAGCTACATTTATAAACAATTGTATTATTTAAGTATGTTTTTAATACATAGTTCAGCATATTTAAATATGCTTAGTGGCTATAACAGTAGAATAGGAATGGAATATTCTGATATTGATGTATGATGAGCATATTACAAAGCACACAGCCGTTCATAATTTATTTAATAAATTATTTAGTATTATCAATACATATTTATAACTATACAAACACAAATAAATAATAATTAATAATGGCACAAATAAATAATGATTAATACTGAATAATATATATTGGACACATGTTTATATGTATGTATGTATATACATACATATATATATATATATGTTTTCCAGCCGACGAGTTCTACCTTCAGAGATTCAGCAGCTGAGATTGAGTCCAAAATCCGATATGAGATTCATCCGTGCTGCAGTGAATCTGTCTCTCTTTATAGATTCTCCCTCTTCTTCCTCACATCGTGTCTGTATGAAACTTTCAAAACAAAAACGGAAGATTTTGGATGTATCTTACTAGTGAAAGAATTGCATATAAATAATAGTCTTTACCACCTGTGTAAACTTTGCTGGTGAATGTTGTAACACGTACCGTATTTTCTGCACTATAAGATGCACCTTCAATGAATGGCCTATTTTAAAACTTTTTTCATATATAAGGCGCATAGAATAGACGCTACAGTTAGGGTTGCCACCCTTCCAGTAATGAACCGATACGGGACGCGATTTGTTCCGTACTCTACAAATATGGATGTGTAATAATAAAGAAGTGTTCCCCGAGTACTTTATATAGTAGGCTGCCCTAGTCATTGTTTCACTCACGGTGTTGGTGTTGCGATATTGTGCCCAACTGCTCAACTATCCCAGCATGCACAGCGTGCTTCTTCTTCTACAGGCGAAAATGAAGTCGGCGGCTGCTTACCGTAGTTGCTAGACCTGTTGTGGCTCAATATTGGTCCATATATAAGGAGCACCGGATTATAAGACGCACTGTCGGCTTTTGAGGAAATTGAAGGTTTTTAGGTGCGTCTTAAAGTGCGGAAAATACGGTAATATAAGTTTTGTAATGTACGTTACATTGTTTCATTTCTAATATAGGCTCTTGTGTCAGATAATCTAAGTCAATGTTGGAGAATAATTAATTTTTTTAGATTTACAGAATCTCAGTTATCCTTCATAGCAGCTGAACCCGTATTACACCAAGCACTGTAGCTAATATTAGCTGGTATCTCGCGGGTGGACATAAATACAGTAAAGTAATATTCCAATCACAATATATACACAATAATATGTCCATCTTACTTGTGAAATGTTGTCTGTGGAGCCTCACATCAATAGTCCATCGATCAGAACAACAATATCCCTCAGTGCTGAGGCATCTTCTGCTGTTTTGATTGAACAAAGTAGGAGGGACGACCTCTCCAAGATGGCGCTGTATTTTCTGCGCCGGAGCAGCCAATGCGGGGTCTACTCTTATATTATGTCTATGGTGACGACAGTGATGGTAAAGACAGTGAAGCTCAGCAGTAGTTGGAAAGAACATGAGTCCATTTCCCACAACATGTCTGTGAAATTGAGCTTCTCAAGCCTGGTTACTATAAAAACTAAAACCAGAGAGACTGAGATGTTGAGGAAGAGCTTTGTCTTTCTTCAATTTCTGCCAGGAAATCAGCTGTTTTCATCCAAACATGCACAGGTTTCCCACTAGGTGGGTAAAATATACAGATATTGACGTTTTGTACATGCAACTCTTCATATTGTAACAGTGAATATGAAGTGAAATGTTTCCCAAATATTATTGCTTCTTTCAGAATAAGAATTATTTTCTGTATTCTGGCTATAAGAATGTTTGTGGATTAGTTTGTAAAACACTTTGAAGTTTTCTACAACTTCTTTAAATTTAACACCACAGTGTTGTGGCTGTTCAGGTGTATTTCTGAAGTGGACATGTTAAGTGCAATTTGAAATAAGAAATGTAAAATATGATAAAAATACATTTTTATGTTTATTTGATTCCTATTCAAGACACTTTGATAAGAATGACTAATATGTCATATAGGCGGCTACACAGTATCTTTGGTTGGTGGTGTGCCTCGAGATTTCTTCAATTAAAACAATGTACCTTGGCTCAAAACTCCCCGGTAGGGACGATTGTGTCCTGTCGAAAGACACGAAAGGGAACCAAGACAATGACATCTTATGCATTTTTGAATCCAGGTAGCTCGGCTTCCTTTGCTACAGAGTCACTGATTAATCAGTTGTGAATGCACATACTGTGGCTGGTCTGGAGATCAACAGACCAGATCAGAACTGGTTTGTTTTTCCCCTAACGGCACCACAACCTGCTGCGCAAACTCTGACTTGTCTATCTTATTATTTATGCAGCAGCAGTAGCAGCTCGCTCTGCTTCACTCCCGCATCTGCTCCACAATCCTCTGAGCTTGGATGTGGCACAAATTGCACCGATCTGAAATTATGCAGCCGACAGAAATACAGATGCTGTTGAGGAAAGCTGCTACCATGGAAATAGATTTTATTCTGAAATGATTCAGCTTCCATCTATCACCTAAAGTCTCTCCTCTTAGACTGGCAACTACTGGAGACTCGTAGCACCAGCATAACAACATTTCATATTCTGTGCTGCACGTTAAGCTGATTTTGTCAGTGCTTCCTTCAATGAGTGTGGGAAATTTTGGCATCAAAGATCAGCACAGGATCCGCTGAAGAGCTGCATGTTTGCCACCCCTGTGTTAATGTGCCCTTGTTGTAAAATTGAATGTTCTGTGTTAATTCATAATTAACTGACTTCAAGTTTAATTAACTAGTCTGAGGCAATATGTCAACTGATTTAGCTCTACAGTGTATTTAAGTACTGCTTCACAGTATTTTTATGTTTATGTTGTAACTTTGGTTATAATTAATTATTATTTTGCTTTGTTTACAGAAACCACACACCTACACATACTTTTGTGTATGTACATTCTGGCAACTTTTCAATATAAAGGGTGAACTTTGATTTGGACTTCTCCTTTGAATATTTATAAGTGTTCTGATCGGGCACTCTGAAGCGATTGCTGCCAGCTCAGATTCACAAACCCTTCTCAACACTGAAGCTGGTCGGAGAAGAACGAACGAACCGAACCATTTCCATATTCGTCAACCAACAGAAGCATGAAACCTTTTTCAAGAACCAGAGTAGTTCTCCAGGGGCATTATTACTCGCTATTGTTATAAACATTTAAATGCAGCTTTTATTTTTGATTTTCTAAGAGTTTTAATCTGATCAGATTTTGGTGGCTGTTTGCTGACCTTTTCTTTTAAAAGAAAATACGCAATATATGGAAAAGTAGACTGAAACCTAAGGCTTATAATAGTGAAAGTGTTACATAAGCTCTATTTTAAAAAATGAAAGAGAAATGTCAGCTTTCTGATAATTACATTATATTGCCAAAAGTATTTGCTCACCCGTCCAAATTATCGGAATAAGGTGTTCCAATCACGTCCTTGGCCACAGGTGTATAAAATGAATCATATAATGATGCAAACTGTTTTTACAAACGTGTGAAAGATTGGCTCGATCTCAGGAGCTCATGAATTCCAGCATGGAACTGTGATAGGATGCCACCTGTGCAACAAATCCACAAGTGAAATTTCCTCGATATTCCACAGTCAAATGTCAGCTGTATTATAAGAAAGTGGAAGTGCTTGGAAACGACAGCAACTCAGCCACAAAGTACACTACAGACCTCCAAACTTCATGAGGCCTTCAGATTAGCTCAAGAACAATGCGCAAAGAGCTTCTTGGAATGGGGTTCCATGGTGGACTAGCTGCATCCAATGCAAAGCGTCGGATGCAGTGATGTAAAGCACGCTGCTACTGGACTTTAGAGCAGTGGAGGCGCGTTCTCTGGAGTGATCACTTCTCCATCTGGCATTCTGATGGGCAAGTCTAGGTTTGGCAGTTGCCAGGAGAACAGTATTAGTCTGACTGCATTGTACCAAGTGTAAAGTTTGGTGGAGGGGGATTATGGTGTGGGGTTGTTTTTCAGGAGCTGGGCTTGGCCCCTTAGTTCCAGTGAAAGGAACTCTGAATGCTTCAACATACTAAGACATTTTGGACAATTCCATGCTCTCAATTTTGTGGAACAGTTTGGAGCTGGCCCCTTCCTCTTCAGAGCACAAAGAAATGTCCACAAAGACATGAATGGAGAGTCTGGTGTGAATGAACTTGACTGGGTTACGGAGCTTTATGTGACCTGACCTTTGGGATGAATTAGAGCGGAGCGTAAGAGCCAGGCCTTGTCATCCCACACCAGTATGTGACCTCACAAATACGCTTTTTGGAAGAATGGTCAAAAATCTCCATAAACACACTCCTAAACCTTGTACACAGCGTTCCCAGAAGAATTGAAGCTGTTCTGGCTGGAAAAGTGGACCAATGTCATATTGAACCCTATGGCTTAGGAATGGGATGTCACTTAAGTTCATATGATTCATGACAGACGAGTGAATACTTTTGCCATGAATCATATGGCAAAATAGTATATGTTTATTTCTGTGCACTCCATACTTCTGCATGAATTACTGGATTAATGCGGCGTGGTATAGAGGCAATCAGTCTGTGGTTCTGATGAGGTTCAGGAAGTCCAGGTTGTTTTGAAAGCTGCCTTCAGGTCATGTGACTTGTTGGCTCTGGTGTATCTCATCTTCCTCTTGGCAACACTGTGGAAACTGCGAGATGTTCAGGTCAGGTCAGTTTGCTGGACATTCGAGAACAAACTCCAAGGTCATTTACTGCAGGCTGGTCCAAAGTTCTGCTGGTAAATGAAATCAACATCTCCATAAAAGCATAGAGTTCTTTAGAATGTCTGGTAGACGACTACTTACTAATTACTTGAGAAAACCCAGTGGACCAGTGGTACATTTAAAATTTTGACTATCAGTATAAAATTGGCAAAATTCACACATTGTTTAATGTTTCCTATAGATGATCCTGATTTGATTTAGAGCCAGTAGGTGATCCAGATGCAGCCAGAAAAGTCAAATTGCCCTTTACCACACCGACCCATCAGAAACCAGCTTCAGCATTGAACTTACTGATGATAAAACCCAACAGGAACACAGAACTGCACTGCTTCACCTTTAGGATGTACAGAGCTCAACAGCTGGACTGGAAACCACAGCCTGTAATTTTCTTGGTTCAGTAATGACATGGTTGAGCCTCTAGAGGGCAGAAATGAGGGTAACGAGGAGCCCCTGGGATTACGGTCCCTCATGGTGAAATTAGGCTAATAAAAAATATGTGTGTTCCCTGACACTGACCTGGTTTACTTTCTTCTCACCCACCTTTAACTCCTTCCTGACCCTCTGTTTTGCAGCCGGAGGTGGATTTCTTCGGTCGAGCCGTCTGCCCCAAACCTCAGAGGCCCCTGCTGTCCTCAGATTCAGGTACTGTGTGTGTAAAGTCACATCATCACGACTTCACTCAAACCACAGCTGATAAAGTGTGTGATCGTTCTAATTGTGGTATCCTGTAAACTCACCAAAGAAATTACATTAAAGTACATCTTACCTCTCAAAGGGCCTCAAACCCATTTTACAAATATAGACATCCAAAGATAACTTAATTTATTAAAGATTACATTATTAGATTACAGAGTACTCTTTACTGATGTATTATCAGAATGGCTGCAGAATCCTATTGTTAGAAGCTTAGTTTGAGGAGACTTTCTGTGCAGTTATTGAACGACTCAGTTAGTTTTGTTAGTGCCGTCTCAGGCCCAGGTTCTGCATTGAGTGGTTCAGGTACTTAAAGCTCTAACTGAAACCCTGAAAACAGTGGAACAACAGGGTAATTACGCTGGAACAGCAGAGCTCCTAATCCTGAGTGGCTGATCACTACGTTTACCTGCTGCTGTCCTTCAAAGACATAGAGTTAACTTTGTTTTCTAACCTTGGATTTTCATCATTGTTCCCTAACTTAATTTATGCTAAACTTAGGTCTTGTTTTCATTGACACAGAGCAGATAGAGACATTTGGGAGAAATCTGTATGAAAGTAAATATGTATCATCAGGATTTGAATAAAATTTTGTTTAACTCGTTTTTATTTATTTTCAAAAACAGAATGAACATAACACAGAGCAGGGGTAGTTATAATACAACATGACGTGTGTGGAGCTCAAATGAAAAACAAAAAAAAACCTGGGATTAAGAAGAAAAATAATGAAACAAAATAATTAAAAGAAATAAAATATTAAAGTAGATAAATATAAAGGTATTAGAGATTATTTCCAGTTGAATACAAGCTCTCCTTTAAGGAGGTCAGAACGTAGGGCCTTAAAGTTTTCAGTTTTACCACTAAGTTTTGCACTTAAGACTCTCCATTGGAATAATTCCAAATATTTCTCTGTGCCATTGAGTTACCGTAGGAGGCTTATCACATATCCAGTTTCGCAAAATACATTTCCGACATAAAAATTGTAGTTTATTGGTCAGCTGGAGTGGTTTACCTTTTATTATTTTATCTGGGGAAGGCAGTCCCAATGGGCACTGTCCTGGATCTTTACAAACTCTAGTCCTTCTAATCAGTGCACATTTCCAGAACCTGGATATTAAAGGGCATTCCCAAAAAAGATGAAGATAAGTTCCAATGCTCGTCCTACATTTTTGACACAATGGTAATTGGTTGGGTTTTATTTCATTAAGAAAATATGGAGTCCTGTGTTTTCTATGCATTATCTTCTATTGAATTTCTTCAAATGTATTAATCAAAAACAAAGAATGGGATCATTTAAAGCAGTTTTCTCCCTTCAGACTTTCCCCAGATCCTCCTCCCAATGTCTGAGGAAATGTCTAACGCAAGGAACAAGAAACACTTCCTTATAAAACATTATAAAATCTCGAAATAAAACCTGTATTTAAGGTAAACTTGATAAGGAACTTTTCTGTTGGCCCTGGAAGCGTGCAAGGGTCCTGGGGCAGCCAGATGTTACAAAGTGACAAATTTGTAGGTAAGCATAGAAATCCTTGGTCGAGAGGCCAAAGTTATTTTGAAGCTGGGCAAAAATCTGCTATTATTTTGATGCCTTTTTTGTGCCAGTTTCCAAATACTGCGGAACCCCCACGTGGGAGGAAGTCTTTATTGTGTAATATAGGCAAGAGAATCCTTCCTACCAACAGAATTGTTCTTGCTTGCCAACTTTTTGCTGTATTTATCCTCCCTCTTCAAACAGGAATTTTTTATACTTGGAACCGCTCTTAATAAATTAAAGCGACAACATGACCTCTTTTCGAAAGGTGCTTCCTGGCCTTTAAAATAATCGTGAAGCCACTCATTAATGATTTTGCCATAATAAGCCCAGTCATAATGTTTAATGTTAGGGAAGGACAAACCCCCTTTAACCTTTGACAGTTGCAGAGTTCTCATACTCAACCTTGGTGTTTTCCCTTGCCATGTAAATTTTGGAAAAGTCCCTTTCGATTTTTTTTAGCTATCTTAGAAATATAGAGTGATAATTGCATTGGGTAAAGTAATCTTGACAGGATGTTCATCTTTATGAGACTTCTTCTCCCCATCCATGAAATTGACAGATCCATCCATCTAGTAAAATCTTTTAATATCTTTTTGTACTTTAGCAAGATTATTTTTCAGCAAGTCCCCACATTAGGCCTTATCACCCCCCAGACATTGAAATCCTGAATCAGACCAAGACAAAGGGGATGGGTATTCTATCGTAGAATATTGAATCAGTTGAAAGTTCCGTTGGCACTGAAATTTTAATGTTGTATATTTGTACTTACTCTCTGTGTTAAAATATATCCAGAACACATTTTAACTTAAAAAAGGTTCATTATTATTTTTACATGTTAACTTACTCAGACAGATCATTTTTATGGTTAAATGCCTCATTTTGGAATTTCTTTTGGTAATCTGTGTTTGGTACGTTAAAGTTGATGTTTAAAAGCTGTTTCCTGTCCCTGCAGGTGAGAAGTGTGCTGTTGTTGCGATGGGAACAGCCGTGGGAAACAGTGATGTGTGGTTCCGTTTCAACGAAGGCATGTCTAATGCGGTCAGACGCAATGTTTACATCAGAGAGCTTCAGTAGCACTCCTCCTGCATAAATTGATTGACATCAACATGCTTTGTTAATTCAAACAGTGTTTATTTGAATTGACAGTCCAAAGAGACAAAAAAAAAGAACATTGCGAAACCCAAGGAAAGATGTTCCATGTTGCACACTCAGTCTGACACATCAAGCAACAACATCCAGAAATCTCCAAATAAATAAACAGAAATGAAAGCAATGATGTTTGGGAGTGAATTAGTGAAGCGAGGCGGTGTGAGAGTGCATGCTTTTTGTTTTTTCAGATTATATACATCTTTGATTGTGTGTCACCATTAGAGGATCACACACTTGCCCTTTTCTACCCAGGGGTTGGCTCGCATCAGCTCAGGGTTCAGAAATGGATCTTCACAAACACAGCCTTCGATCCACTTCACCAGCCTGCAGAAACAAACCATCATTACCATGAGCGAGTTCATTCCAGAATGGCAGAGAGAGGTGTGTGTGTGTGTGCGTGGTTTTCTTTGTTTGTTTAATGCCTTGTGGGGACCATTTTCCTGACACAGGCTTCGGTACCCCCGCCTTGTGGGGACCGAAGCCTTGTCCCCACAAGGGGAACACTGTTTTTAGGACTAAGGTGTGAATTGAGTTTTGGTGAGGGTTAGTTATGTAATGGTTAGGATTAGGGTAAGGTTTAGGATAGCGGTTCTCAACGTGGGCGGTACCGCCCCCCAGGGGGCGTTCAGAGGACTGCAGGGGGGGCTGGCGGACATTTTTACAAAAGGGGGCGCTGGGATGCCTTTGGGGGGCGTTTGGTCGAAGGTAAACTTTACACCTTAAATGCACAACAATACCAGTTTAGACTTTGAGCAACTTGGTAAAACTGTCTTGTGTAACATTAAAACATACTTGGCTGCAACTGTATAGATGGCAGCTCTTCTTCTATTCAGTGTCTGTTAGCTTCTGTTAGCTTCTTGGCGCAGCTCCGTTCTCCTGCTACTGGTGGAGTAAAATCACGATACCCTTACTGTGTATCCCTCTGAAAAATGAACCCATTTAAATAAAGAAATCCCTCCATAGGTGATACCACGATAGAGAGCGTTCATTTTATAGCGTTAACACGGTGCTGTAAGTGGTCCGGTATGAAACGGGGGTCATAGAACAACACAGCACTTTTAAATTTCAATAATCAGAATGCAGAAATTGTTTCCGTTGTTTTAAAAGGTTTATGTCAGTCTGCCTTTTCCCCATCGATACGTTTTCTGACCGCCCTGCACCTTAGGGGGTTAAAAAAACGACGTGCACATTGCGCAAAATTCTGAAACAGGAGAAGCGGGACATAAAACAGAGCGACGAACTAGATGTGAATTATGGCATAAAAACAGAGAATCCGACGCTGAACAGTAAAAAATCAACACCTGATGTGAAACATGACGATGAGGCGGCGCAGCAGGTGATGAGTGAAGATTACTGATGGTCAATAAATGATAAAATAAATGTAGCAACAGGAAAGAAACTAAATTGGACATAGCAATAAACCAAGACAGGATAAAACTAATCAAAGGAAACTAAATGGAAATGAATGAAGAACAAAATGCAAGAATAAACTAAGAAACTAAAGTAAATACAGAGGAATAAACTGGTATGGCAAGACCTTTAGAGCAATAATTAATACAGAGACTGTATGGCAAGAATAAACGGACACTATTTCTAGATAAAAGGTAAAATAATATTGTTGAAATGTCATGGGTTTGTTGAGACCACATTTAATACTGAGAATAAATATATCTTACAGACCATAACAGTAAAGAACTGATCACTTATTTATGTTTTAATTAGATTTGATATATTTATTTCTTCAATATTATTTTTCATGTCAGTGTTAATGTCATGAGGCTGATGACTCCATGACACTTTGAATTTGACTCATTAGGATTTGATTAAGAACCAGATTTGTTCTTTGTAATTTCTGTCCAGTAAAACTATTAATCTATAAATCAATAGACAGATCTATATAAAGATATAATCCATGTTTCTGTCTCATATTTGTATGGCATTAAAAGGACCTTGAACTTTAGTTTTTCCACTGAAAGCTCTGGTTTATACAATAAATGCCATGTGGGTGAAGTTTTATGAATGATACTCTGATGTCCCATTCTCCTGAAGGCAGCACAGAGCTGCACCACCAGAAACTGACAAACACTGAAGAGAAGAAGAGTTATGATTAATGTAGTTACAGTTCTATCCATGTTTTAATGTTGCAGAGCTCAGTTTGCAAATAGTTCAATGTTTAAACTGGCATGTTGTTCATATTTTATCTGGTCATTTTGTGGAATGTTTAACAACTAGAAAATGGCAAAGAATAAGAATATTGTTTCCACTCTGATTGGCTGCTGTTAGACCTACAAACTTTAACTTGAATGTTCATTACATTTTTTGTAGACGCCTGTGAAAATAATTTCTATTCCCATGACTTTTTTGTTCTCTGGGAAATTATTTTTGATTATAAATACAGAAACAAGCATAAAAATCAAAACATCTACAATAGTGATAGTAATATTATTAATAAAATAATGGTCAGTGTAAAGTAGCCTGCAAATTCTTTGGTGGGGGGCGGTGAGGGACCTTAATGAAGGCTGGGGGGGCGCTGGGCTGAAACAGGTTGAGAAACACTGATTTAGAATGTAGAAATGAATGGAAGTCAATGGAAAGTCCCCACAAAGTCCCCCATGCAAACATGCGTGTGTGCGAAAGAGAGAGACAGTTCATGCTCCACTCACTCTGTCACAGTAATGGAGGATTTTTCTCTGTTTATCGCCAGTTGATACTGAAGACTTTCCACTTCTCTCTTCATCTGTGGGACGTCTAACTCTGCCATGATGCAGCTGCTGTGCTACACACACGCACACACACAAGAACATTTTAAAGTATTAAGTCACTTAAATATTCAAAACACACTCAGTCTAGCTATTTGCTAGTTGAATCTTACTGCATTTTGTCACACAAACTTAACCCTTAGACGAGACCTAAGAAGGGAGGCCCAGGCTTCCCTCTCCATCAGCCACTTGTTCCACCACCCTCTGAGGATGTAGAGCTGGTCCAGTGTTCCACGACTAAGATAAAAACCACTCTACTCTTTCTGAATATGAGGTTCGACTATCCAAAAGACCCTCCTCTCCAGGATCCCTGAATAGACCTTACCAGGGAGGCTTAATAGCATGATTCTTCTGTAATTGGAGCACACCCTCTGGTCCCCCCCTTTTTGAAGAGTGTATGTGTGTGAACAACTGGTCCAACACCTCAGTCTGCCAATCCAGGGGGACTTCCCTGTTGTCCATGCAATATTGCAGAGTCGCGTGAGCCAACACAACCCTACAACATCCAGAGCCTTAAGGAACTCCAGGCGGACCTCATCCACCCCCGGGTCCCTGCCACCGAGGAGCTTTTTGACCACCTCGGCGACCTCGTCCCCAGAGACTGGAGAGTCTGACCCAAAGTCCCCAGGCTCAGCTTCCTCAACAGAAGGAATGTTGGTGGGATTGAGGAGGTTTTCGAAGTATTCCGCCCACCGGCCCACAACGTCCTAAGTCAAGGTCAGCAGCACACCATCCCCACTAGAAACAACAGTGTTGGTGCTGCAGTGCTTCTCCATCCTGAGGCCCTGGAAGGTGAACCAGAATCGATTCGAAGCCGTATGAAAGTCTTTCCCCATGGCCTATTTCAATTCCTTCCAAGCCAGAGTTTTTACCTCAGCAACCACCCGAGCCACATGCCGGTACTCATCAGCTGCTTCTGGAGTCCTGCAGGCCAAAAAGGCCAGATAGAACTCCTTCTTCAGCTTGACAGCATCCCTCACCGAATGTGTCCATCAATGGGTTCAAGGGTTGCTGCCGTGACAGGCACCAACAACCTTGCTGCCACAGCTCCAATAAGTCGCTTCGACAATGGAAGTGCAGGACATGGTCCACTCAGACTCAATGTTCCCCACCTCCTCATGTTCAAAGCTATCTCGGAGATGGAAGTTAAATCTCCGTCTCACATCAGACTCCGTCAGACGTTCCCAGTAGACCTTCACTACACGTTTGGGCCTACCAGGTCTGACTAGCGACCTCCCTGTTCACCAGAGCCAACTCACCACCAGGTAGTGGTCAGTGGACAGGTCCACACCTCTCTTCACCTGAGTGTCCAAGACATACGGCCGCAGATCCGACGAAACGATGACAAAGTTGATCATCGAACTGCGGCCTGGGGCATCCTGGTGCCAAGTGCACATATGGACACCCTGATGCTTGTACATGGTGCACATGATTTAATAAAAATAAAAAAGAAACATGACATTGTGAATTTTATTGAAGGGTATCAGAGTAAAGGAGGCTGAATTCATAGGCAAACTTCAGATTTATATTAATGTGGTCTGAAACAGAGTCGAGACAAAACCCAACAAACGTTTGTGGTGTGACCTATCAGTCACCTTTTGGAGCTCCACTTAAACTCCAAATTATTCATATGTCTGGTAGATTTAGGCTTAATGTAATCTTTGTGGGGGAATCCAGAGTTCCAACTAGAATTCCATAGTGAATCCTTGGAAGGAGCAAAGGTTTATAGGGTGATGGCATGAAGGGTTTTCAACTTTAGACATCACTAAAAAGTCATCAGTGGAAACATGGGGCAGCTTGATGGCACAATCAATGTTCAGATTTTTACAAAATTATTAAGGCACTAATAACTAAAAAAAAAGATCATTGCATTAGAATGTGTTGAATCGTGAGCAGTTTGGAATATCTCAACTTGTTAAATCAAGTGTGGTGGGTATTTCAGCAGGAAAATGATTGGAACGTCAGTACGGAAATGGTTCACCACACAAATCCAATCTGCTCATTCACCAACAAGAAATCTTTAAAAACCTCGAGGGTTTTAAAGATTTTGAGAGCATATGAAATATTTCTCTCTGCATGGATGTCTATCCATCCATCAGAAAGGATGGATGGATGCCCTATATTTGTGGAACAACTGTTAATTTCCTTAAGTTTTGATTTTCCACACAATTCTTTTTTCCTCAAACTAAAAATTTAAATGTTCAAAAATGAACTCATTTTAAAGCTGGGATGGCACTATATGCTATTACATATACAGCATACAAATTTGAATAAAGCAAATTGTACTGAAATCTTGATCTATTTTCATCACAGTACTTGCATGTAGTGTCCTGAGTCATATCTCAGCGGCTCAACCTATTTTATCAACTTTAATCATTTTTACACGTATTATTTAATTGCATTATTTTTGATCGTTCCGCCTTATCACGAGGTATATTTTAGTCGTGATGAACAGGAAGAAACCATGCATGAATTTGGTCTTCCTGTTTAAAGGCTTTTCATGGATCCATGTCGGCCCGCTGCCTTTCATTCCGACTCCATTCTCCAGAAAGCTGAGATGCTGACCACTGACCACTCTGGGGAAACTGGGCTGACATGTCGCCATAATAATGCATGGCTGCAGTCTTACCTTCCGGCCTGCCGGAGAGGACCGGTGGATGGAGGACCGGTGGATGGAGGACCGGTGGATGGAGGACCGGTGGATGGAGGACCGGTGGATGGAGGACCGGTGGATGGAGGACCGGTGGATGGAGGACGCCGATCGGGCTTCAACGGTGACAGTATCCGCTGAAAGCGGCTTCTCTCCGGCTATTGCGAGGGAACAGGAGGCGTATAGGTTTGTCGGTCGGCTCTTCCCTGCGGTCCTCAGACAGCGACTGGATGCTGGCTGCGCAGCTCGGAGTGAGAAAGACGAGCTTCCTGATTTGACTATCAAACGAGGCTCAGGCACCTTTATGCAAATCCCGGCTGCGCTGCGGCTGGAAAGTCAGGCAAATCAGGACGAGAGCCGGAGGGAGAACAAGCAGGAATTTAGTTTTCTCTTCTAATGAGGCTGGTAATACGGGACAGGCTCCCAGAGACCAAGAGAATGAGAAATAGTTGGTTTAATACTTTATTCTTGAGTAATTGTTTTATGAATACCCACTCAGGGTTGCACAGTGGCACAGATGGTAGCAGTTTTCTTGCAGCAAGAAGGTTCTGGGTTCGAATCCCGGACCAGGTTCTTTCTGCATGAAGTCTTCATGTTCTCCTTGTGCAAGGCAGGTTCTCTCCAGGTACTGCGGCTTCCTCCCACAGGCCAAAAACATGACTGTTACATCAATTCTCTCTAAATTCTCCTTAGGTGAATGGTTGGTTGTCCTGTGTGTTGCCAAGGTGACCCCTGCCTCTCGGATGAAATGTCTCACTGGAGGTGGGCGCCAGCACCCCTCCAGACAGGGTGTAAGAAAATGGATGGATGTCTGACAAGTAAAAACAAGGTGAGGTAGAGCTACTTGTAAGAGGTTCTAGCCTAACAAGGATGACCAGCAATTATGTGAAAACATTAAGATACTCAAGATAACCAACATTCTGGGGAAAAGATTAGCTGAAATGAGTTCAGTGAGACGATTCCATCATCTACCATCTACATGGACCACAGGAAGGTTTGCCCCATTACTCAGATGTTTGAAGGTGCAAAAGCATCAAGATTAAAATACAGAACTTCCTACCGTTTCATTCTTGGCCCATCTTTAATGGATAACTAAAATATATATATTTTTAAATAACTTTACATGGAGAATTGTTCAGAGTTCAGTTTTGATTGACCCCTGCAAGACTCAGAACAAGCTTTTTACTTTTCAAAAATTTTAAAATATATAAAGCCTCATTAGAAGCAAACTTTAAAATTAAGGGGGGAAAAAATCCACAAAGCATTTGATACACTGTTCAGTGGTTTATTCAGCAAATACAACTGGAAAAAAAGGTTCTTCTTCAGATTACATCATTCCAGACTGCATGCAATTGTGTTTTCATCAACTTGTCAGAATCAGATTTGAATGCAAACAGTTGCATTCCAGTAGGAGAAAAATAAATGTAAGTTGGAACTGTAGCGAGGATGAAGAGATTAAAGCACAACTAACCCACTAATCATCTGTTTTGCTGATAAAACTGTACACTGGTTATTTAGGCTTATAGTTTTCCGGTTCTGTGTGAACTTTGGGGTTAAGGTTAGCAGGTGAAGCTAATAGCGACTAATGGCCGCTCTGCTCGCTCAGGACGGACAGATTGCAGCTCAGTGTGTTTTAAACAATCTGTGTAAAATAATGAAGAAATAGACCAGCAGCCTCAGAATCAAGTTAGAATCAGCAGCTGTGCTTCAGCTCATAGTAATGTCAGAAAAGTTGGCTTGTTCTGTCGTCATTAGCTTTAAATGTTTCAATCAGCAGCAAAGAGCCCAATAATGTGAGGCAGCAGGAAATACTACAAATGCTTTTTGACATTTAGGTTTTTGTATCTTTTTCAGACCAGCCACAAAATCTAATTTCCTATTGGAGTTCTGAAAAAATCTCTACAGTCATTTAGAAAAATGTATAAATACAGTTAGAACGTGGATAAGTTGATAATAGAACTTCTGATCACATCCCCACATAATAAGAATTAGCTTTGCTGATTCCATGAACTTCAGTTTACCATAAAGGAGTCCCAGGATGAGCGGCGGTCTTCTGCGTTGGCTATTAATGGAGAACAAAAGTCTCTGTTAGGATTAAAACAATCTGTATAAAATAATGAAGAAATACATCAGCAGCCTCAGAATCCAGTTAGAATCAGGAGCTGTGGCTCAGCTCTCATAGTAGGTGTCAGAAAAGTTAGCTTGTTCTGTCATCATTGGCTTTAAATGTTTTCATCAGCAACAAATGAACTAACCTCTCTAACCCATCTTCATCCAGACATGTTTTCACTCCCATTCTCACCTGTAAAAAGATTTTTTCAAAGTTATGTCAAAGTGACAGCTCAGTGAAATAATGCACTGATAAACTAGCCTCAGAATCCAGTTGGAATCAGGAGCTGTGGCTCAGCTCTCATAGTAGGTGTCAGAAAAATGAGTTCATTTTGTCATCACAGGCTGAAAGCGGCCAAGACGGCGTTTTTATGAGCACGAGACTCACCAGCTGATCCACAGCAGATTTAATCCTGGGATTATAGCATCACCGTGGATTGAATTCATCCAGTTTAGACCACGTTCAGCCCTTTACATCATCTCAGTCTGTGAACAGAAACAGGCCAAACTACAGTTTCTAATGCTACACAATTCAAACAAAACTTGACTAAGCATTAACATTAAAAAAACGCACTTAAAACATCAGATTAATTATACTGACAAGAGCCCAATAATGTGAGGCAGCAGGAAATACTACAAATGTTTTTGACATTTAGTATTTTTTGTCTTTTTCAGACCAGCCACGAGTTAAAATAAGAGAAAACAGTTTTTAAACTCAGCATGATCATTTACTAAATAACAAAATCTACTTTTTATTTAATGGGAAAACAAAACATTAAACTGAACTTTGTGCTGCAAAAGATGCCTTGAAATTAATTTGCTGATGTTTTATATATTCAGACCTGATTTTGATATGGATGCTGTAATCTGCTATTTATTATTGTGTAGTGACTGGTGCCCAGTTTCCCTCTGTGCACCAGTCAGGTCCACTTACCGGTTCTGGTCTTGTGTGAAATTCTGTCCCGTGTAACAGGAGCCAGAGGCTCCGCCCACCATTTTCATGGCGCTTCTGATTGATTTCTTGGTAAAACTCATATAATTATGTCAAGGTTGTGTGTTTCAGTTTAATCGGCAGCTGCTGATATAAAAAGCAGCAACAAAATTGTCAAATAAATAAACTTAGTCTTGTGTGGACGTCTTCTTACAAAGTTTTGTGTTGTGTATTTAATCGCCAAGAGAACTAACTGGTCTTTTTCAAACTTTTGTCACTTAAGCCGGACAAATAAAAGTCAGTCACCAAACATGGTTTTCCACCACATTGTGTGTATTTATCATTTTTCATTGCTGATATAACTGGGATGGAAACTGCACATGAAAAATAGACTTTCTGAAAAGATGAGTGGCTTTCTGGAAAATCCCATTCTGATGTTAAATATTGTTGAATAAAAGAAATTTCGAGTTAATTTTTGGTGGCTCAATCATACCATCAAATATAATTATTAAGAAATTGAACATTTGCTCTTTATTTGCCAAAGCTAATTATTTTTCACCAACTCTTTAACTGTGGCTATGCCTCTTTGTGAACAACAAATCCTGTAAATTTGGAAACATTTGATCATTTTGTCAAAGTTAAAGGGGGAAACCAAAATATTTTAGCTGCCTGAAATAATCTGTTCCCCCTCCAAAGACCGTTGTACAAGAGAACAAGTTATTCCAGGCAGTGAAAATATTTGGTTGTACGAGTTTTTTACCAAGAATCTGGTCGCTGCAGTGCGCGCTCCCGACACAGGGGGGCGACAGATTTCCACACAACACCTCAACCCGACCAAAACTTCTTCGTGTCATTACCTTGAGAAGTAAGATTTGGTTAGTATAAAACAGGCTTTAATGTCGAAAATGACCAAATATTACAGGGTTACATTCACCATCCAGCGCTGCGCTCCACTCAGCTCACCTTAGGGGTGAATCCAAGTGAAGCAAAGGGCGCCGCGCGAGTTCTGCTCACCAACACCTGAGAGAGGCTGCAGACGCGGCGCCATGCTGACGCAGCGCAGCGTCAAGCTGACGCGACGCAGCGTCAAGCTGACGCAGCGCAGCGTCAAGCTGACGCAGCGCAGCGTCAAGCTGACGCGACGCAGCGTCAAGCTGACGCAGCGCCATGCGGTTGGCCTCCATTTCCGTTATGTGCAACATGTGTAACATAAACCACCGACTTGTGGTTATGTAAGCCTGCCGCTGTACGCATGCAAGCAGCTAAGAGACAAAAGACAGAATCATTTATGCATAATATTGGTTAAGCAAATCTTTGAGTTCTATTAATTACACATTTCAAACCCCTGATAAATGTAGATTAAGGTTTAAATTGTGTACACAGAAAGAGCGACTGAATTTAGGGCATTTAATGCATTATGAAACTTTATCAAAGACAGAAAACCGAAGTTGACCGGGTTTCATATCAAACACTAAAATGAGTTAAAGCCCATATTTTAAAAGTAAACTAAACCACAATTTATGATTTCAAAGCAATCATGATAACATTGTGAGCCGTTCTGGCAGGACAGCCACGCGCCAACCCCACGTTGACTTGAAACTTGAACACGTGAAAAATACTCACCGGTTTTCATCGGTACACTGCGGTGACCCACGGCAGAAAGGAAAACTATATAATAAGTAAATTATAGTAATCTTTACAGCTCTTTTTAGGAACAGCTCAGCTCTCTTCCCATGTTGCTGTGAAAAGAAGGAACTTTTACCTCACCGCAGTAACTTCTTGGCTTCCGTAGCAAAGCCCCTCCCAGCCCCTCCAGCCCCTTCCAGCCCCTTCCAGCCCCTCCCATCGGACCTCGCAGCAGCTTCAGCAAACAGAAAGGGGCGGGAACGGACCGCCGTCAGCCTCATACCTTATTTGGAAATGGAACCATTGGATTCCGGAAATGAAGGGGGGGCTATTTCCTGTATTATTAACCACATGTGCAATATTTTATATATATATATATATATATATATAAAATAAGAAAAATTTGGTTCTAAATTGCCTCCATGGCCCAGTGGGCATCTTATTTGTAGGATGTTTATATTAAATATAACACAATAAGTTGAATTAAAGTAGCTTAGTTTTAGTTTTCTATAATTTAAAACACAGTTCTTAACCTGTCGACTGAGCAGGTATCCACAGGGGGTCTTGGCTGTTTGTGTTTAACTTTTTGACCATCTTGATGAGATTTAAACAGATGGTGTAAAACTGAATGCAACATAGAATATCTATAAAACACAATCTAATTTGTAATCTCTCCTAGTTGTTAACATTTCTTGATTGAAATAGCCTAATTATAGTTTTCAGATTAATAATTTATTCTGCCCTATTGACCTTCATGTTACCTGTAGTTACAGCAGATTGTTTGCTAAATCTTTTGATTTGCCCTTTGTCTGTGTGGGAAACAATCAGGAGAAGTTCCAGCTTCACACTGATCTGTGAAAAGCCATAAAACATCCTGAGTTCAGGCCAGTGGAGGAGAATCTCTGCTTCCACTTTGTTTAGATAATGGCGACAACTGGTGTTTGATCATGAAAACAAATAGCAGGAAGTTTCTAACTTTAAAGAGGGTCAGAGACAGCTCCTGGTTGGATGAGCAAAGATACGCCTTATTTGAATAAATTAAAGACAAGAATACACCTTTACTATAAAACTTTGCACACAGGAGTGACAAATCTGATTTTGCTCTTTGCAATTCTCCAAAGACGTCTTTGCTTTTCTTTCTTTCTTCTTCTTTTCTATTTGTCTCAGGTAAATGAATGTCTTGTTTTAGTGTGTTTGAAGTATCTGTATTGTCAATGTGATTTTATACTTTTAAATGTTAGAATAAACTCTGAAAATGTATGACATAGAGCGTTGACTGTCATCTCTGTGTGGCTTTTGTTTCCACGCATGGAATCATTGAGTCCGGGAGCACAAGAGAATATAACGAGCCCGAAGTTAATGATTTTATTCTCTTAACAACATACAGACAGGAGCTCCTTAGTGTGTCTCCTTGGTTTAACACAACCCACTTCATTAATTTCAACAGTGGCAGTTATTCTCATAGACATGAATGCACCTTACCAAGCTCCGCCCAGAAACGCCCCTCGAAAGTCCCACTTGGCTGCATGTCTCACAAACAAAGCCTCGCGGTGCTTAGTTTCTATGTGTAATTTCATTTCGACTGACTCTCTGCAGAGTATTTCTGAGTCAATTAGTGTAGCATTTCTGCTGGATTTTCAAAAAATATCAGTCACGACAATGGACAGGGGAACCAACAAGTTCATGTCATCTTTTTTGGACGACATCAAGGTGTTTTAGCCACGCGATGGAGTCCCTAGGCCTTATACACTGTACTCAGTGCTAGCGTGGCTAACACGATTACAGTTTAGTAAAAAGCCTTTCCAGGTAAAATAAAATCTTTAATGTATGTCAGATACGGTACACATTGCATATTGATCTGTTAAGGTAACGCAAAGCTGTAACAGACAGGCTTCAGGATGAGGAAGTTGTATTGGTACTGCCATTATGCTGTACTTGGCTAAAAGGTATTTATAATGGATGTGTTCATTATTGACTTTTTTTTATCATTCACTAAACACAAAGAAAGCAAAGCAATAATACTTACGCCAGCAGACACTTTGTTATTGATCCTATGACGGTTAGCTGAAAATGGGTTGTGCACAAGTTTTGATCCAAGCAAGGCTTTCCGTTTCAGATTTTGGAAATCTGTGAATTTTAGTTCCACAAATACGATCAGGATACCTGACATCGCCTGTACAGATTCCCCACTGATGGTGGAGAACCATTATTTTTCGAGTCCTGACGCAAAACCTTTCTGCTGGTCTGCTAGTCCACAATGTACATCAGCATGTCTTTACTACTGTAGCTTGTGTTTGTGAGACGGTCACGCACATGGTAGCTGCGCTGTGACGTGAAATGGGCATTAGCCAATGAAACACGGCCCCTGTGGTAAGGTCCATAGTAGACGCCTCATGGAGCGCCGAGTCGTACGTAACAGCGTCCGCCATCTTCTATGTGGCAGCAGGGCGATCGGAGCTCCGTAAGTCCTGTGCTGTGTGTTTCAACCGTTTTACGAAACAAACTGGATTTGTTGGCATTACCTTCCCCAGGTAAGGATGAAAGATCAGAATTACTTGATTTGCAGCCAGAAATTCGCTTCTAAACAACCGAAAAATATTTCCTATGTGGCTTAATTGACCCGATAGCCACTGATAGCCTAGCAGCTAACGTTTTCATACTGTTTTCTAATGAGAGAGAGCTGATGAGAAACTGCTGTTAGAGGAGAAGTTCATTAAAAACCAGAGGATTTAGTGAGTAAAGGTCAGTCAGGATCAGAGCTGGAGCTGCTGGTCTTCAGTCTGTTTCCAGCTCAGCTTCTCCATGTCGGTATTTAGCTATAAAGATGCTACGAGTCAGAGCCCAACATGCTGAAAATGTCTTTTTATGAATGTGAAGGAAACATTTATGTATTTTCTATTTCACTTTTGGATAATTTCTCTTTTATTCTTGGCTTTAGCCTGTGAACCAGGACGTCTCAGAAGTCATTGAGTTCTCCCAGTGTGACCAGCAGACTGAAGCCTGTGACCAGTGTTCCCAGTATAAGAAATAAATATTTCATTCTTTCACTTTTTGTGTATTTTTAAATATCTCAATCTGAAGTATTATAATACAGCTTATGTAATGAAATAAAAAGAATTTATTCTGTTAGAATTATTTTGTACTCTTTGCTGTCAATAGCAGAGTTGATATACTGTCATATATTTTTTTCTGGAAAAAAGTAAGAAAAATATATAGTTTAATGTTTGACAACGACTGATTTATAAATCAAGTCATTTCTCAATAAAGTATAATAATAAATACAAGAAAATAATTTGTTTCTTGTCTTGAAACATTAAATGTACATTATGTAAATTTCACTAATTAGAAATGGTATTAGATACTTAGCAACCCTGAACAGGAGCACCTGGTATACATACTTTAGAACAACATTGGATTAGTTTTCTTTCCTCTTTTTTTCTTTCCTTTGGTTTCTTATTTTGTTTGTATTTCCTTTTAACTCATAAAGCACTTTGAAATGCCTTGTTGCTGAAAATCCATCCATCCATTTTCTTCCGCTTATCCGGGGTCGGGTCACGGGGGCAGCAGCTTCAGAAGGGAGGCCCAGACTTCCCTCTCCCCAGCCACTTCTTCCAGCTCCTCTGGGGGAATCCCAAGGCGTTCCCAGGCCAGCTGAGAGACATAGTCCCTCCAGCGTGTCCTGGGTCTTCCCCGAGGCCTCCTCCCAGTGGGACATGCCCGGAACACCTCACCAGGGAGGCGTCCAGGAGGCATCCTGACCAGATGCCCGAGCCTCAACTGGCTCCTCTCGATGTGGAGGAGCAGCGGCTCTACTCTGTGTCCCTCCCAGATGACCGAGCTTCCCACCCTATCTCTAAGGGAGAGCCCAGCCACCCTGCGGAGGAGGAAACCCATTTCGGCCGCTTGTATCTGGGATCTCGTTCTTTCGGTCCTGACCCAAAGCTCATGACCATAGATGAGGGTGGGAACGTAGATCGACCGGTAAATCGAGAGCTTCGCTTTTTGACTCAGCTCCCTTTTCACCACGACGGACCGGTACAGCGCCCGCTTCATGGCAGACGCTGCACCAATCCGCCTGTCGATCTCCCGCTCCCTCCTTCCCTCATTCGTGAACAAGATCCCCAGATACATAAACTCCTCCACTTGAGGCAGGACGACCCCCCTGACCCGGAGAAGGCACTCTACCCTTTTCCGGCTCAAGACCATGGCCTCGGATTTGGAGGCACTGAGCCTCATCCCGGCCGCTTCACACTCGGCCGTGAACCGCTCCAGTGAGAGCTGCAGATCCCGGTCTGATAAAGCCAACAGGACCACATCATCCGCAAAAAGCAGAGATGCGATCCTAAGGCCACCAAAACGGATCCCCTCATCACCTCGGCTGCACCTAGAAATTCTGTCCATGAAAGTAATGAACAGAATCGGTGACAAAGGGCAGCCTTGGCGGAGTCCAACTCTCACCAGAAACGAGTCAGCAGGCATGATTGCCAGCAGGCAATGCAGACCAGACTCTGACACCGGTCATACAGGGACCTGACAGCCCGTATCAAAGGGCCCGGTACCCCATACTCCCGGAGATCCCCTCACAATGCCCCCCAAGGGACACGGTCGAATGCCTTCTCCAAGTCCACAAAACACGTAGACTTGTTGGGCGAACTCCCATGCACCCTCCAGGACCCTGGATGGTGGACCAGAATCGCCTTGAAGCCGTACGGATGTCTTTCTCCATGGCCTCTCCAAACTCCTCCCATACCCGAGTTTTTGCCTCAGCGACAACCCGAGCCGCATGCAGCTTTGTCCGCCGGTACCCATCAGCTGCTTCTGGAGTCACACAGGCCAAAAAGGCCAAATAGCTTCTTCAGCTTGACAGCATCCCTCACCGAAGGTGTCCACCAACGGGTTCGAGGGTTGCCGCCGCGACAGGCACCAACAACCTCACGGCCACAGCTCCGATAAACTGCCTCGGCAATGGAGGCACGGAACATGGTCCACTCAGACTCAATGTCCCCCACCTCCACCGGGAAGTTCTGCCGGAGATGGAAGTTAAAGCTCCGTCTCACAGGGGACTCCGCCAGACGTTCCCAGCAGACCCTCACTACACGTTTGGGCCTGCCAGGTCTGACCGGCTTCCTCCCCCACCACCGAAGCCAACTCACCACCAGGTATTGGTCAGTGGACAGCTCCGCACCTCTCTTCACCCGAGTGTCCAAGACATACGACCGCAAATCCGATGAGACGATGACAAAGTCGATCATCGAACTGCGGCCTAGGGCATCCTGGTGCCAAGTGCACATATGGACACCCTTAAGCCTGAACATGGTGTTTGTGATGGACAATCCGTGACGAGCACAGAAGTCCAACAACAGAACACCGCTCGAGTTCAGGGCGTGGTTGGGCCGTTCCTCCCAACCACGCCCCTCCAGGTCTTACTGTCATTGCCCACGTGAGCGTTGAAGTCTCCCAGTAGAACAAGGAAGTCCCCAGGAGGGGCACTCTCCAGTACCCCCTCTAAGGACTCCAAGAAGGGTGGGTAATCTGAACTGCTGTTCGGCCCGTAAGAGCAGACAACAGTCAGAACCCGTCCCCCCATCCGTAGGCGGAGGGAGGCTACCCTCTCGTTCACCGGGGTAAACCCCAATGTACAGGTGCCAAGATGGGGGGCAATAAGTATGCCCACTCCTGCCCAGCACCTCTCACCGTGAGCAACTCCAGAGTGGAAGTACGTCCAGCCCCTCTCAAGGAGACTGGTTCCAGAACCAGAGCCATGTGTCGAGGTGAGGCCGACTATTTCTAGCCGGAACCTCTCAGCCTCGCACACTAGCTCCGGTTCCTTCCCCACCAGAGAGGTAACGTTCCACGTCCCAAGAGCCAGCTTCTGCAGCCGAGGATCAGACCGCCAGGGTCCCCTCACTCGGCTGCTGCCCATAGCACAATGCATCCGACCCCTTTGGCCCCTCGGACAGGTGGTGAGCCCATTGGACAGGGGACCCATGTCTCCTCTTCGGGCTGAGCCCCAGACAGCATAGCTTCTAGGATCATTGGGACACTCAAACCCCTCCACCACGATAAGGTGGCAGCCCAAGGAGAAAATGTGCTATATAAATAAAATTACCTTACCTACCTTACCTTATGGCAGTGGTTCCCAAACTTTTTCTTCCGGGCCCCCCCAGTGGTTTCCAAACTATTTCTGCCCCCCCATGGCTTACAAATAGCTGTCTGGTTGAATGATGTGTGTGAGCGAAGGAGGGTGTGGGGGTGGATTCTTAAAGACTCCCTGTTATAATCAGCCCCTGCTCCAAACGAACAAGGGGGGGATCAACTTTTTGGGGGGCTAAATGAATCGTAGCTAAACATAGAGAACAACACCAGCAGCCTACAAGCTACTTGTTAAGAAGCTTAAGGTGTTGTATTGATATTAGCTAGCTAGTCATCTTTTAGCTAACATTACTTGCATCCAACAGCTTTACTAAACAGTCGGTTAGTTTGGGGGAAAAACTGAAAAGTTCTTTGCGTTTTGCTGCCATGATTCTAACACACACCTGCATAGCTCTGCACAGCAGCAGCAGGTCTCCTTCGCTGCCACACAGGTGTAAACCCAGCGCGAGAGTCATAGCCTTTAAAGGCGGCTCGGAAAAACAGGTTACGACATGTTAACAACGGATTAAATAGTTTTAACTGCTGATAAAAGTGACAGAGGACACAGATATGGTTAGTGTGGAAACACCTACTGTATCAAATTGACAGAGGAATAACAGAGAGTTGGCTATTCTAAGGTAAAAACCCAGCTTATACAATGTTCATGTTTTTTTTTGTTTTTTTTTTTCATCCAGACGGCTTCCCGCGCCCCCACTGCAATGGCACGGCGCTCCCCCTAGGGTCACGCCCCACAGTTTGGGAACCTCTGCCTTATGGAATTATGTAAATATGTTCTTTAATTAAACACCGTAAAAGTGTGTCTGTTCATCAATGTCATATCAGAATAATTTCTATCAAATAAAACATTGTGCTCTTTATTCAGAAATGCCCCAAAACAATTAAATAATCACATCAAAAGTTAGAAACTCTGTCTTTAGTGATTTGTTTAATTGCCAAATATATTAATGTGTGTGAGAAAATGTGTCAATGACAGGAATTAATTTAAAATCTTTTGTAGAACAGCACTTTTTGAAGTGCATTTACCTGTATTAGTTTACTGGCACATAGGTCATATGGCGGACGCTGTTACGTATCGCAGCAACGGGCCGACCAGCCCCATGTGGCGTCTATTTATTTATGTCTATGGTTATTCTTGCCACTCTTTCATAAGGCTAGATTTGTGCAGAGGCCAACACTTTAGTTAGTCTACAGATTCCCCCACCTGACGTGTTGTCAGCTCCTTCTTAGTTACCACCGGCTGCTTCTCTGATTGATACTTTCCCTGGCCGGCCTGCATAGGCAGAAGGTCTTCTCTTAATAGGTTTGCAATTTGCTGCTTTTGTGAGCTTGGGATGTTGTTTTAATAGAAAAGCTATTTACACTGAGATTACTTTAAATACAGACTATTTATTAGGTAAGTGACTTGGATATTACTTAAATGAAATGTATTAGAGTAAGAACAGGGGGTGGGCAATCATGTGCATAACACTTTTTAAGCTTTTATTTGTTGAAATTATTCTATGAAACTTGTTTTTTCAACGATAAAGCTGTTGAAAAAACATGAAAGTGTACTAGTGTACTAAAATATTCCAAGAGTGACATCAGGTTTAATTTATACATTTATTCTTATGACAGCTGTACAGGAATGCATCGTCACAGCAGAAACACCCAACTGAACCCAACCATGACACAACAGCTGTCACAACACATCCAGAACTCAACCAGTAATATACACTCAAATCAGCTTAGCTCATTCTGTGTTTAACACCATCATGATAATCATCATAGTTATAATTATTAATATTATTATTCACATAGAACAGTCTCTCAAATATATCTGTTTTCAAAGAGCATAAAAATACAAGTGAACTCTTCATTGGGATGAAAACTGGTGGTTGGTCTGTTGTCTGGGAAAAATCACTGAAAACAGAGAATTCTTGGAAGAGAGGAGCCAACTTATTACAGCTTACAGCTCATAGACATGGAGGATTAAGCTTCAAGGGTACAAGACTCACAAATAACTGAGAAGTTACTTCCAGACAAACCAGACAAAAAGGGTTTAAAGAGATCAAAACATTATAGTAGACGGAAAGAAAAACAAAATAATAGATAAAGAACACTGCGAAGGCACAGAGATTTGCAGATTTACCTAATTAGACACAGGCTTCAAATAAGGGATTTGGGAAAAAGAAGAAGAAGTAGGTCAGATAAGGGCAACTTCACTAACCGACAATAGATGAAGCTCTAAGCTCAAATATCCAGGTCAACTATAAACTGTGTCTTTTTTACTGTATGTACGATGTAAAGCATTGAAATATAGGAGTATCTTCAGAAAAACCATTCACTGCAGCAGCACACAGGGAAATACCACATAAGAGTGTGTGTCTGTCTGTCTGTGTGTGTGTGTGTGTGTGTGTGTGTGTGTGTGCGTGTGTGTGTGTGTGTGTGGGGGGGTGTGCGTGTGAGTGTGTGTGTGCGTGCGCACACATATTTCCATGTATTTCTCATGAATTATTTCCAAGCAATCCTTCCACACTGTTTATCTATCCATGATAGATAAACAGCAACACCAGCAGCAATATTTAAAATAATGGAAGTCCCACCAATGTGTGTATGAATGTGTGTGTGTGTGTGCTTGTTTGCATTTCTTATAAATTTATGGACACATCTGTGTTTAGTTTGTCTGATCAAAATGGGTGGGAAAAGGAGGTAAGTGACTGAAGCGTATGAGCAGGGATTACACACTCGAAACAACAACACAGCCAACTATAACGGCACCGACGACAACATGAACAGAGACGACACGCGGGGCAGGAGGCCTGCACTCACACAGAGGAGAAGGAGGCTACAATTCATCTGGAAAAAAAGGGATTCTTTTTTCAGACTGGAGGACTCAGACAGCAGCTTTTCTTTCTGTGTGCTTTTTAAAAAATTCCTCTGTTTTCTATCAGGTAATCAATCTGCCTGTCAGACTATTTATGTGCTTAGGTTTGCAAGCAATATGCTTATCAGATAAAAGGATACACAAAAAGATTGTGCTTCTCAGTCCACGCAGCCGTCTGGAGCTGGGTGGAGGCATCGTCATGTGGGCTGCAGAGGTCAGAGGTTGTGTGGGACCATTTTCCTTGCAGCAAGAAAAGGAGCAACAAGCAGCTCTCCCACTCCTTGGTATCTGCATGAGGATACTCGGGAAGCTCTTACAAAAAAATTTGCACGCCAGCATTTAGCCGTGGGAAAGACTTTTCTTTGTACACCTTCACACAATGAGGGGGACAGAAGGGAAAAAAGCATGTGGATGGAATCAGTCCAGCATTGCATCCAGCTGATCTGCCAAGTCGTCAAACATACTGCCGATGTCATCCAGGATGGAAACTGTTGCTTTTTTGCTGGAAACAGAATTAATGGAAACATTTATAAGGCTCCAACACTAATACCAGGAATAAAAGCTCCAGCACAATTTCATTTTTTCCTAAATAAAAATTTCCAGCTTTTTCAGTACTTTTATGTTCATACTTGTACCGTTTTCTCCACTGTTTCTTCAACAGAAGCATCAATAAATATGAAAATACAGTTACTGTGCAGATTCATGATACAAAAACACTTTTTTGTGATTGGTGTCTTAATGAAGCGCATTACAAATGGAAATATTTTTCAAGATAATTATTTTTGGCTCTAGTTGCTCTACACACTCACAGCCATACCTAAAAATAAGTTATATATAGTTATTATTGTCACTTTTATTGTTATAACAGTTTTGTCACAAAATATTGAGACAAAACCTTAAATGCGTATCGCCCACTCAGGCTTCAGTGGCACATGTAATAAGCTTGCAATATATACAGTGCAGAGAAAACCAAATGAGAACGCTTGATTGAGTTAATCTACTGATTATGTCTGAATTCAGGAGCAGAGGGAGTAAAGTAACGTAAGGAACACGCTCAGTCTGAGCCGCCCTGCTCCACTTGGGCAGCAGTGGAAAAAAGATCCTATCAATCCCACGTCCCAGAAGATTTCCACTTGACTCACCCTGCGGCTACAACAAGCGTGAAGATGGAGCTGGAAGACGTTAAGTAAAATCTAAAAATTGGACAAGTTACACTGTTTACTCAAATGGTGGTCTAAAAACAAAAACAGTAATGGGTCGGATGGGTCTAGGGCACACTCAGGTTGGGTCGAGTGTTCTAGGCCCAGCAATGCATGAACTTAATGAACAGTTAGTAGGACTTTTTGCCATCTTATTTAGTATTAACAGATTAATTTGCTAACTTCTGAAACAGGTAGGACATTCCTTGTGAGGTTAGCATCATGTGTGCAGGGATGTTATTGCAACAGCTGTTGGTTTGTAAAGTTATTCATCTCACGTAATTTATGTAACAGTTGAAACTTAACATGCGCCCCTCTGAAGTACTTTATTTATGAATACTCACTCATTTGGTCTGTCCTCCTCTTTGATTTTATGCTCTACAGAGTGCAGAGCTGCAGCCAAGGAGGCACTGGTCTCCTCCAAACGATGCTGAATCATCCCTTCTTGCTCTCCTCCTTCTTGACTCTCTTCTTTTGCTTTCTCTCTCCTCAAAGGCCTCCTTTCCATCTCCTTCAAGTTTTCATTCTCTGCCCTTTTCTTCTCCTCCTCCTGTTCTGTTTTCCTCTGATGCTCCCTCTCTCTCATCCTCTCCTCTTCTTCTCTTATCCTCTCCTCTTCCTCCTCTGCCTCCCGTCCTCCCAGCAGGTCAATGGACAGGCTGGCAATGGAGGAGCGGGGAGGTTTGACTGGGTGTGGTGACGAAGTAGAAGGACTCTGGGCCGGAGAGGTGGATGTGAGAGGGAGTCCCGGAGAAAGAGAGGGAGCAGAAGGGGTGTCAGGAGCTGGGAGTGGAGCAGCAGCTGGAGGAGAGAAGGGTCTGGGGGCCGGAGTGGGACTAGTAGCAGCTGGACTGGTAGAAGCAGGGCTGGGGCTCGCGGCAGCTGAAGGTACTGCTGCTTTTCCTGGTTTGGGAGCCGTTGGAGGCCCACGGGGTTTTGGTGATATAGGAGGAGGGACACGCTTTGGCTCTGGTCACAGAAAAATGCCAGATAAAATGCTGTTATACGCAAAACAAATGTAATCAATTTAAATCAATTCAAGCAGCCAAAGTTTTAAGTATTTTTAAGTGGTCTTACACATTAGTTGTACTTGCTTTCTCAAAGTCTTTCAACATTTATTCCCCCACAAACAAGTCCATGTGCTTTGAAAGACATATTTTCAGTTATGCTGTTTAAGGTGAAATGTCATGTGACAGAGCACAAACGTTATTCAGTCACGCTTTTTGTATCAGCCATGAATCTGTATCAGATATATATAAATAGCTACTTGCATTCCAACAGTATAGACCAGTGTTTCTCAACCTGTTTCAGCCCAGCGCCCCCCCAGCCTTCATTAAGGTCCCTCACTGCCCCCCACCAAAGAATTTGTAGGCTACTTTGCACTGACTATTATTTTATCATTAATATTACTATCACTATTGTAGATGTTTTGATTTTTATGCTTGTTTCTGTATTTATCATCAAAAATTATTTACCAGAGAACAAAAAAGTCATGAGAATAGAAATTATTTTCACAAGCGTCTACAAAAAATGTAATGAACATTCAAGTTAAAGTTTGTAGGTCTAACAGCAGCCAATCAGAGTGGAAACAATATTCTTATTCTTTGCCATTTTCTAGTTGTTAAATATTCCACAAAATGACCAGATAAAATATGAACAACATGCCAGTTTAAACTTTGAACTATTTGCAAACTGAGCTGCAACATTAAAACATGGATAGAACTGTAACTACATTAATCATAACTCTTCTTCTCTTCAGTGTTTGTCAGTTTCTGGTGGTGCAGCTCTGTGCTGCCTTCAGGAAAATGGGACATCAGAGTATCATTCATAAAACTTCACCCACATGGCATTTATTGTTCAAACCAGAGCTTTCAGTGGAAAAACTAAAGTTAAAGATCCTTTTAATGCCAAACAAATATGAGACAGAAACATGGATGGATGGATGGATATTTGATATATACAATGTAGAATATAATATACCCAAAACAAGAAAAAATATCTTTGTCATTAGTTTGTCTAGTCTTTTATGCATATAACAATCTTTTGTTCCCTTCTGTTATTGCAAAAGAGGGCACCATCACTTTAAGGTCACTTTGTACCTCTATGATATTATCGTACATAGTCTCCAGATACTCCAGGGATCCAATGTGTGTAGAGCGTGACATAGTATCTTCATATTTAGGCTGTCAAACTGCTAGCACTCACTTTCACACCTGGGGCAAATGATATCTAAGACTTCCTTTGTCAAACGAAATAAAAGCTGACAGTAACGAGTCAGCTTGTCTAAGTTAAGTCCAACTAAACTTTGACAATAAATATTTCAGTGAAATCTCATTACTTACCTGTTGGATGCTGAACAGAAATGACTAAACAACTAACAGAAATCCAAAGATAAACATTGAAAGATGTTTTCACACCTAGATTTGGTTTGATTAGAGAACAAATTTGAACATTTGCTAGACTTTAAGCTACTGCAGTTTGGATTCACAATGCACTGTGCTAAACTAATCAAACCCTTTGACCAATCTGTTCCCCACCCTCACCTGTGGTGGTGCTGCACCAAGAATCACTGAAGGAAAAATCTTAAAAACCCTTGAAGAAGACATTGAGCTCAATTTCCATAGACATAAATACTTCCTTCTTCAGGAAATGTAAGCAGAAATGGAGTGGTGCCAGAGTTTAGTGGTTGTGGGGTTTCTCTTTTGTCTTTTGCAAAAAACCATGAGCCATTTTTCCAGTCTGCGCTAGACTTGTGCATTTGTTTTAGTTGTGTTTACCTTGTGCTATGTACACTTCCTGCTTTTGGAGTGGTCTCTGGTCCGCTTGGTGTTCACATATGTATTTGATTGAGTTCACTTCAACCACACCTAGACTTACGTTTGTAGGTGGTACTTCGCTAACCTAACCCTAACCCTAACCCTAAGGCAGTCTGGGAGCATCCTCAGCTCCACACTGCCTAAAATGAATCAGACTTTCTAGGCAAATGAAAGTTTGATTAAAGCAGATTAAACAGAGCTGGTGTGAATGCACTCTTAGAAAGGCCAGGCAACTGTTGATCAAGACCACTTAAAAAAATAACATGAAGGTTTAACTCAACAGAGTTGAAAAGAAAATTGAGGCAATTTAAAACTTTTGCACAGAGTTGTATTTGTGGGTTCTCACCGGGACTCTGTGCTGGCTCAGCATTATCTGGTCCTGGTATGGGGACTCTTCGAGTCGGAGTAGGTGGGTCTGTCTGGGTCTTTCTCAGGGAGCCTGTAGAAGGCTTGGGTGAGGCTGGTGGCTTCAGAGACTTCCTGGCTTCCATCCACTCACAGGTCTCGCTGCCGGCCTCCGTCCTCTCAGAGGCCTCAGACACTGGCCTCCGCCTCAGCACTACACCCCCGTTCTGCTTCGGCTCGCCCACGTTTTTCTGGGTCCTCTCCGGAGAATTTGATTGATTATTGCTTTGAGTAACTGATTCAGTTTGTTCTGTTGCGCGTGATCTGTGTATTGTTTCTGAGCCAGTTGTCATGGTTATTACAGTCGTAGCTGTTGATGTGAGGGCTTCAGATTCTGTAGTTGGAGGACATGGTTTCCTCCTGAGCGTAGCTGTTGCATCTGTGATCTCAGATGCTGAAGTGGCCACGACGGAGCGAGGTCGAGGTTCTGGACGTCGCTTGACAGGTTGGTGAGGTAACTGGTCAGGAGTCTCATCAGGAAGGTTTTCAAGTCCACTGATGGTCCTGCGCCGGTTTGCAACATCATCCTCAGATGCTCCCAGACCTCCAGCTCCAGCCTGTCGACGGAGCAGAGGAGGACTCGCCTAAAAGTCACAAGGCTGTTACTAAAACTTTTCGCATTAGGTTGAAAGTGTAAAATTCAAAGTTTTCACAGACTCACCTGTAGGAAGTTGGTGCCACTTCCCACATTTCTTGGCACCATTGATGTTTCCAACATGGCTGCGAGACTGCGGACACTCCCAGAAGCCCCCTCTGATCGCTGAAGGCCAGCAGAGTCCTGAGCTCTCAACGCTGCTCCCAAGCTGCCACAGTCACTGGCTCGCCTCTCTCGATAGGTTGGCAGACCCAAAAGCCCCATCCCCTGTCCTTCACTGTCCCCGTCACCACCGGTGATGGAAGAACAGGAGCGTTTAGGTGGTGTAGGAGGTCGGCCTTTCCGACGGGGACGGAGGGTAACAGATGACTGGCTGCGGTTAACAGTAACATCATTAGGTGCAGCAGTATGAGTGGAGCTGCTTCGGCACACGGTGGCGTATCGGGAGTCCAATTCAGAGCCAATGAGGCTGTGAGTCCTCCGTCGTTCCTCCTCCTCACATGGCAGTCGCAACAGCGGTACCAATGGATCGACAGTGGATGTTTGGGTGGACGGTCTTGGGCGAGCCCTAGGGGAGGCCTGCTGGGTGCGGGCATGTGGAGGGGTTTGTGGGGGTGTCTGGTTCGGTGTGTGGGGAGGCGTTTGTGAAGAAGTGAGACCTGGGCGAGCTTTGGCCAGCGGGCTAGGGGCCCCCTCCCTCAGTTTCCTTGCCTCCCTGCGTGACTCTGAGGAGGTGCTTCCTCCTGGGCTGGAAGGAGGAGAAGTGGGACTCTGAGGAGGCTCCGAGCCACTTCCTCCTCCTTGTAGTTCCTTGAGTTTCTTTACTCCCAACATCAATTTTTTCTGATGTCCTGTAGGACATCAGAAAAAGATGGAGACTTTATTGTAAGTTGAGATCAGATTTACAGTGCCTAGAAATTATATTAATAACTTTTTCACGTCACAACTAGAAACCAGTGTTTTTCATTATGATTTTATGTGATAGTTCAACATTTCATAGAACGTAATTATGAAGTGAAAGAAAAACTGATGCATGTTGTGCAATTCTGTTTAGCCAACTTTAAGCCCCTAAATAAACATTTGAGAAGTCATCTAGTTGGCATGTAGTCTACTTCTGTGTACGGTAATTTAATTTCTGTAAAATATAGCTGTTCTGTAAAGACCTCGGTGGTTTGTTAGATGACTTTAGTAAATAGTTTCTTGAAGACAAAAGAACACACCAGGCAAGATCAAGAAAAAGTTGTGGGTCATTTAAAACTGGGTTGGGATATAAACCATGAACCTTTCACAAAAGCATTTCATTTCATCTTCCAAAAATGGAAAGGTTTTGTCACAACTGCAAAAGCAGCATGAGGTGACTATTTAACCTAACTGACTGGGTGACCAAAGGTAGCAATAATTGGAGAAGCAGCCAGAAGGCCCATGGCAACTCTGGCGGAGCTGCCAAGAGCCACAGCTCAGGTATGAGAATCTGTCAGCAGGGTAGTAGGGTTAGTAGACAGTCTTGCACTTCATAAACCTGGTCTTAATGAAAGAGTGGCATTGAAAGCAATAAATCAGGTCTGTTAGCAGGCCTTAGCAAAATGATGGAATAAGTTCTGGTCACGTGAGACCCAAACAGAATTTTTTGGCTAATAATCATGACACAGAAAAACTCTATACAGTATATTGATGGTTGTGACTTGTCAAAATGTGAAAATGTTAAAGGAATAGGAATACTTTTGCAAAGCATTGTATATGTACTGGTTTACCGAGCTTAGCGATGCCAATCTCTTGCAGGTCTTCAAGGCTGATGTCTGAAACAAAGTCAATGTTTTCATATCCATTCTGGACAAGAACTTGGTAGTACTGGCTGAGACCGAGGTGAGACAACCAGTCTGCCAGGTTGGCCTAAATGAAACACAGAACACATAGTTAATGGGACAGAAATAAAAAAAAACAGTGAGCAAAGTCTAACAAAAATCTTTTAAAAATTCCCTCATAAAGCCCGAAGAACTATTCATGAGGAACATTTGACCTACAGTGGCTTACAAAAGTATTCATATCCGTTGAACTTTTCCATATTTTGTCACATTATAAAGATAATATAAATATATTTAATTGCAATTTAATGTGAAAGTGGCATACAATTAAGTAAAAATAAAATTATACATGATTCAAAAATATTTTTTACAAATAAAAAACTGAAAAGTGTGGTGTGAAAAAGTATTCAGCCCCCTTGAGTCAACAGTTTGTGCATCCACCTTTTGCTGCAATTCCAGCTTCAAGTCTTCCAGAGTTTGTCTCTACCAGCTTTGATCATCTAGTGCAGCATTTCTCAACCTTTTTTGGACCTGAATGATGGACCACATACTGTATCCATCATTCAGGTCCCTTATCCATCAAAGAAAATGTAAGCTATTTGCACTGAATATTATTTTATGATTAATATTAACAAATGTTAGACATCCTTTTAATGTCATACAAATAAGAGACAGAAACATGGATGATATTTTTCAATAGGCCTGTCTATTGATTTATAGATTTACTGGACAGAAATTACAAAGAGCAAATCTGGTCAAATTGAAAGTGTCATGGAGTCACTTAACAGCAGCATGACATAAAAAATAATATTGAAGAAACAAATATATAAAATAGAAAATAATTAAAAACATAAATAAGTGATAAGCTTCGTACTGCTATAGTTTGTAAGATATATTTCTTCTTAGTACTAGATGTGGTCCCAACAAACCCACAGCACAATATCGTCTTACCTTTTATCTACAGTGTCTTTTTGTTCTTGCTATACAGTTCCCTTTATTAATTATTGCTTGAAATGTCTTGCCATACCAGTTTATTCTGCATTTAGTTTCTTAGTTTGTTCTTTGTGCATTTCCATAGTTTCCTTTGATTAGTACTGTCGTTTCTTGGTTTATGTTCTCTTTAGTTTCTCTCCTGTTATTAGTTTGCTTCTCCTTTGTATTGACGCTCGCCATCTTCACTCGTCATGCCATTCACCTGCTGCTGCTCCGCCTCGTCATCGTGTTTTGCCTCATCTGCCCTTATATAAGCTCTTGATTTTTCACTATTCAGCGTCGGATTCTGTTTTCATATCCTGATTCACATCTAGTTCGTTGCTCTGTTGTATGTCCCAGTTTTCCTCTTACTGAGTTTTGCGCAATGTGCACGTCGTTTGATTTGATTTCTTTACCCTCTACGATGCGGAGCTATCGGGGAGCGTATCGATGGGGGAAGGCAGACTGACGTAAACCTGTTACTACAACAATGGAAAACATCCCAGTAAACTTATAAGTGAGATTTAAAAGTGCTCACAGCAAATTCAAAAGTGTTTGATTTCCAGTTAATTCAACAATTGTTTAGTCTAATTTTAGTCTAACATGAGTCTTAGTTTTCCTAAAGAGTTGGTGTTAGAGTTTACTCTCTTAAATTTAATTCCAGAGAGTTAAATTTAAGCAACTATGGTGATGATTTTGAAATCAACACCAGACAGAGTTGCTCCCACAATTGTAACATATGTGACGTCACATGTTTGCCTGAGGAGCGGAGGCAGCAGCATGGCGTCTTGTCTGGAGCTTATTATAACAAGGTAAGTTCCATGTTAAGATCATCATGTTTTTGATTATTTTTTATGGATGCATTAATTTTCCATTTGCACAAGAGTACCGGGTTATATACATAGTTTGCTTAATGTAAGTTTACTTGTTTGGCTATTATGGTACAGCTGGCATATACAGGGCTGCTCAAGTCCAGTCCTCCAGAGCTGCCATCCTGCAACTTTCAGATGCTTCTCTGCTCCAACACACCTGAATCAAATGAATGACTCGTTGCCTGTTCAGAGCTGATCCTGGTCTGTTGGAGTAAGGATGTGTCTAAAAGTTGCAGAACGGTAGCTCTTGAGGACTGGACATGAGCACCCTTGGTTTAGTATTTTTGTTAGCAGCTAAAGTTAGCCAAGCAGGTGTAGCACGAAGTGTCGGGTGATTAATCGAACATTAAAACTGTCAGCTCCACTCCCAGATAAACAATCATCTGGGATGGAATAACCGAACTATTCTCCCAGTTGATGGAAAGTCCCAGACTCAGCAGATGTGTTGCCACCTTCTGGGACTGAATGGCAGCTTCCTCTCCTGGACCGAACCAGTAAAAGCAGAAGAGGACTCTCATCCCTGTCATGTGCAGTGGCTGCTGTTTCCACACATTTGGAAAACGTGCACGGGACGTGAAAATAACCAAATGGCAGACGGTTGTACTGATACTGGGTCCCCTGGAAGGAGAAACGCAGATACTTCTGGTGTGACAGGATGGTGGGGACGTATAAGTATGCATTTTTTTTAGATCTATGGAGGTGAACCAGTTGTCCTGGTGAACGTTTTCCAGCACTTGTCTGATTGTCAGCATGTGGAATGACCTCTCCACGATCAAGCTGTTGAACAGGAACAGATCGAGAGTCTCACTCCTCCTGTTTTTGGGGACCAAAAAATATCGGGAATAAAACCCTGCATTTTCTCTCCCTGGGGTACCGTGGAAATTACACTTTTCGCCAAAAGTTCTTGCAGCTCTGACATGAGAGCGCCGTTCTGCTTTGGAGATGGTAGAAGCGTCTCCAAGGTGGAGTCCTGCCCCCAAACTGCAGCATGTAACCCCTGCTGATTAGGGGTTACACACTCCTTGGACATCCAAGGAGCATGCGTGCCGCCACTCTGAATAATGTTCTGAAAGCAGGCGTGCATTCATGTGAGGTGCTATGGTTCGCATGAACTCCAGCCAAGTCAGAGCCTCTACCGCCGTCCCCTGCCTCGGAGATTCTCTGGGGAGAACAAATGAGGGGGCTCAGCCAGGAAGGGCTGGTTATTGGCCTCCATGCCGCATGATGTGACAGCGTCCATGTCAGGCCGAGGGCGAACCCGCGTGCTTCCTGAGCGTAGGGGTGGGGTCAGGATGCTTAAGACGCTGTTTTGGCGTGGACTGCTGCCGGACAGATGGCAAACAGTCGCCACTCACAAGGTGAGATGAGTGCGAAGCTGCAGCCAGAATCACAGTAGGCTTTGACTGTTCACAGAACATGCTCTTGGATTCAGACTGCTCAGAAGAGGCAGACTGATCCACTGAGACAGAAAAATTCTGTGTAGAAACCACAGAATTTCTACACAGAAACCACACAGCTCTGTGGTTTCTACACAGAATTTTATGTCAGACAAAGACAAGAGTCAGCCGGCTCACTGTGTGTGGGGAATGTGTGCAAGGAAGCTGCTGTGAAATCAGCTGATCTGACAGAGCTGGAACATGCAGGGATTTTGCCCTCAGCGATATGTTGGTGTTTTATTTCAGAACATTTCACATTATCACACACATTCACCCCATCTAGTCATTTCCTAGCTTGCCTTCTCCTTGTCCCTGTGGCTGGCCGGTCCGGATGATTCGGGCTGACGTCCTCTGGGAAGACGCCGGGTCGCTAACTGTCGCACCGGGAAGAAATGCCGAGAGGTGGAGGAGGGTGGCGGAACGGGAAGAGGCTGCAGTCTCTGGTGTTGACGACGGCCATGTTGGTCCCTCCAGCGGCCGGAAGTGTGGGGGGCAGTTGCGGCCGTACCAGGTGGAAGACGGACTCCAAAACCTCCTGGGTCTTCTTAGACTCCAATAGGGGAGACTGAAAATTTGCACCTAACATCGCATCAGGGGTGATGGGGCCATCCAGCTTCTCGGACATAGATGGCGAGAGGCGGAGCCAGGTGGTCCTCTGGATCAGAGTGACCCAGGCAGCTATCCGTGAGGAACAAACCGCTGAGGTGGCACACAGATTGAGTATAGCATCAGCCGCCTTACAAAGAGAGCCTTTCAGCACCACTGGTAAGGCAGTTTCCTCCACCCTCTTAGAGATGCTGTATGCCAACAAAGCGGCATTATTGGTGGCAGCCGTTATCTGATAGGCGCACTGGTGGGTCCGGTCAGAGAACCTGGCAATCAGCTTAGAAAGGGGCACAGGGCGCCTGATGGGGCACAGGGCACAACCCTGATGTCCTGACCCCAAACACGTCAGTGAGGCCCAGATCCAGAGGGGGAACAGAGGGAAAACTCTGCTCCGTAAACCCCTCCACCCTGGTAGTAGGCGCATAAATGCAGACCGGCGCCCTCAGCTTCGCGGGCTCAGCCGCTGACTCAGTTGTGTAAGCTATTACATAACTGAGGCCAGATGGGGTCCGGACAGCGACTCGGGGCGGAGCCAAACCGTCCCACCAGGTCATTCAAACATGGCGGGGGAGGTTGGGAACGGGAAGCCCCTTAGCGCTAGCTGCCTCTTCCATCAAGCTAGGTAGCTCGAGGAGGAGCGAGGCCACAGCTAGAAGTGGGGTTGAGTTGACATACGGAACCCGGGCTTGACTGAGCATCCTCTCTTCCGCCAGCTGGGAAGCACCATCCGAACCGCTGCTGCTCCTGCTGTCATCCTCATTGTTGTCATCCTCTCTGAAAGAGGAATCATCCGACTCCCACTCAGCATAGCTAGCATCCCGCTCAACGTAGCTAGTATCTCCCCACAAGCAGCGACCAGACTCGGTGGGCCCGGTGCCCAACCTAGCACCAGCCTTGAAAAAGTCTAGCCTCCGCCTCCTTGAAGTCGGCAAGCTGGGGACCCAGGCATCCCTTGCAGATCAGGTGCCCGTCAAGGACATGATGTACCCCGTCTGACAAGACGGGCACCAACGGATGTTCGCTCTTAACACAGTGCTATCTTACGCTGAAGAAAAAGAGCTAACCGTTTGTTCTGTCTGACCGTTATTTATACAGAACCGGGGTGGGACCCATCCAGTAGGTGAGCGTGGACTAAGCTTTTTTCAGTGCTGCGCGCAAGGGATACACCCACTAGTGATAGCCTTGAAGGGCGAAGCCTATACGAAATAGAACTTAGCGGATTGCCATAATGCAGAGGTACCCAAAATGTGGGGCACGCCCCCTAGGGGCGGCGCCGTGTCATTGCTGGGGGGGCGCGGGAAGCCATCTGGATACAAAAAAAAACATGGAACGCTGTATGCGCTGGATTTTTACCTTAGAATGGCCAACTCTGTTATTTCTATGTCAATTTGATACTTCCACACTTCCCATGTCTGTGTCCTCTGGTCACTTTTATCAGCAGTTAAAACTGTTTAATCCGTTGTTAACATGTGGTAACCTGTTTTTCCGAGCCATCTTCAAACGCAACATGAGCGCGCTGGGTTTACACCTGCTGCTGCTGGGCAGAGATAAGCTACGCAGGTGTGTTAGAATCATGGCAGCAAACCAGCAAAACGCAAAGAACGTTTCAGTTTTCCCCCCAAACTAACCGACTGAGTTGAGTAAAGCAGGTAATGTTAGCTAAAAGATGACTAGCTAATATCAATACAGCACTTTAAGCTTGTTAACAGGTAGCCTGCAGGCTACTGATGTTGTTGTTTATGTTCAGCTACGTACATTCATTTTACCCCCATAAAAGTTGACTCCCCTCAGCCCCCTCACATAAATATACGTATTTGTAATCCACAGGGGGGCCCCAGAAAATGTTTGGAAACCACTGGGGGGGTGGGGAGTGGGGGGGCACCGATCTATGTTTTCGCATCCACCTGACTAATGTGTAGTTGCGCCACTGCTCGTCGCCTATCAGTGACTCTCTCTCCGGTGTGGTGCCCGAGCCTTCCTGCGCTCTGCCTGCGGCTATCCTGCCCGAGCCACCCAAGTACACCTCCGGATCCATCTGCCGGTGCTCCTGGTTAACCTGCTCGCCGCCAGCTTCCGCCTCTTCGACTATTCCTCCTACACCATTCCCGGCCCCCGGATTCGCCAAGACGGGTGCGCTTCCTGCGCTGTTCCCGGTCTTGTGTGAAATTCTGCCCCCCTGTGTCGGGAGCGCGCACAGCAGCCAGAGAGGTGGATCCGGCGGATCTGACCATTTTCACGGCGCTTTTGATCCATTTCTCAGTAAAAACTACTCATATAATCATGTCAATGTTGTAACTTTCAGTTTAATCGGCAGCTATCAAAATTTAAAAATTAATAAATAAACGAGGTCTTGTGTGGAGGTCTTTTTACGTTGTTTTGCGTTATCTTAAACGTGAAGAGAATCGGATCTTTTTCCAACTTTTGTCTCTTAAGCCTGACAAATAACAGTCAGTAAACAAACACAGGTTTCCAACACGTTGTGTGCATTTATAATTTTTCATTTCTGATAAAGGAGGATGAGGGAAGCTGGCCAATAGCAGGGCACAAAAATAAAGACTTGTTTTAAGGACATTACATTAAAGTTGGATCAGCCTGTAGTGTGTTTTTTCACTTTAATTTTGTGTGTGGCTCCAAATCCAGGCCTCCATTGGTTAATAAATTTGATTTCCATTGATGATTTTTGTGTGATTTTGTTGTCAGCACATTCAACTTTGTACAGAACAAAGTATTCAATGAGAATATTTCATTCATTCAGATCTAGGATGTGTTATTTGAGTGTTCCCTTTATTTTTTGAGCAGTGTATATATATATATATATATATATATATATATATATATATATATATATATATATATATATATATATTGGGTTGGACTTTTTTTGGGGGGCGTCTTGGAGCCGCCCATGACGGTGGTACTGTGAGGATTTGAGTTGTCTTTGTGTTTATTTTAGGTTTCTGTGTCTATTGTTGTCCGTGTTGTCCTGTCTACCCCTTGATTATTCCCAGCTGTGTCTCATTTCCCTGATTAACCTCTGTGTATTTAATCCCACCTGTGTTCCTTGTCGGGTTCTTGTCTACACTGTCTAGTGTTCCTGTCAAGTCTGTTGTGAGATGTCCTTTGTTACCAGTTGCTATCAGTTTTGAGCCATAGCCTTGCATTCCTTCTGTGCTGCCTGGATTTTGGACTTTGTGTGTCTGGATTATCATTAAATCATCATTTTCTTCTTTGTCCACAGCGTCTTCCTCACCACGTCTCCACTGCACTTCATGACACTGCATACCGTACCACTTACAGCACCGATGGCAACTCTATAAAATGAACGCTCTCTATCATGGTGATGGAGAGCGTGGAAGGAAATCATGGAAGGATTTCTTTATTTAAATGGGTTCATTTTTCTGATGGACAGACAGTGATTTTAGTAATTATATGTTTAGAAGAGTGATATTCCATTGTCCTTCCATGGAAACATGCAGCATCCAGATGAACATTAAAACACTAACACTTTTCCCGTTTTAATTTAAAAGTCGTGTCAATGTTGCTTCTTCAACACGACTACATCACTGCTAAAACATAAGTATAAAAGACATAAAATATTTGAAAACCAGACACCCATGACCTGAAAAGTGAATCACAGCAAGGCCACTAGCTGGTGTAATGCTGACCTGATAATGTAGTGAAGCAGGAGCATGGAGCTGCGCCAAGAAGCTAACAGAAACACTGAAAAGAAGAGCTGCCATCGACATAGTTGCAGCCATACATGTTTTAATGTCTCACACTACAGTTTTAACAAGTAGTTCAAAGTCTCAACAGTTATTGTTGTGCATATAGGGTAAAGTTTACCTTCAAGCAAACGCCCCCCAAAGGAACTGCAGTGCCCCCCTTTTGTAAATATTTCTGCCAACACCCGCTGCCGTCCCCTGGAGGGTGGTACCGCCCCATTGAGAAACGCTAATCTAGTGACTAAAAGTTTTCCTCATTATTCTTCTGTTTTGTTCTAGGTGATGTTAGCCCTTTGCCACATACATAATTTTGCATTTTGGCCAAAAAGTTTCACTTTGTTCTGGTCTGACCAAAGCTCATTCCACATGTTTGCTGTGTTGAACATGGCTTCCGGCAAACTGCAAACAAGACTCCTTGTAGTTTTCATTTAACAATGGCTTTCTTCTTGCTACTCTTCCATAAAGACCAAATTTGTGCAGTGCATCACTAATAGTTGCTCTGTAGACAGATTCCCCCAGCCGAGCTGTGGATCTCTGCATTTTAGTCAAGATACAAGATTCAAGAGACTTTATTGTCATTCACATCACGTGTTACATGAGGTGGAACGAAATTGAGAGTCACGGCCCCAGTTACATCCAAATATAAAGTATAAAATATAAAAACTAGCTACAAGATCAAATTGTTATAAATAGGAAAATTATTTACAAATATATAAAAACAAGAAGTAGAAAATGAAATGTATATTAATAGGAATGTACAAAATGGATGAAGTATGAATAATGTAGCAGCATGGGAAGATAAATTTAGCAGTCCAACATTTTAAAGTGTCCGAGTGTAAAGTGCAAATACAGTGTCATTGGGGGGGTCAGGGGTTGAAGTGACCAAGTTATTGTTAGGGACAGTGCAGTGAGAGACTGAGAGGAGTTTGAGAGTCTCACAGCTTCTGGTATGAAGCTGTTTCTCAGTCTGGTTGTCCTGCATTTGATGCTCCGCAGCCTCCTGCCTGAGGGCAGTGGGACAAAAAGTGAGTGTGCTGGGTGAGTGGGGTCCTTCATGATGCAGGAGGCCCTTTTCCTGCATCTGGAGGTGTAGATGTCTGTGGTGGTGGGGAGGTTGACTCCAACAGTCCTCTGTGCAGCCTTCACTACTCTCTGCAGAGCTTTCCTGTCTGCAGCAGAGCAGCTACCGTACCACACGTTGATACTGGAGCACAGCACGCTCTCCACCACACATCTGTAGAAGGAGGTGAGGACTGAGCTCCCCAGTCCTGCACGCTTCAGCCGCCTGAGGAAGTAGAGCCGCTGATTCGCCTTCCTGACCAGAACGGAAGTGTTGTTGCTCCAGGTGAGGTTGTTGCTCAGGTGCACACCCAAGTACCTGTAGCTGGAGACAACTTCCACCGCAGATCCTCCCACGAGCAGGGGGAGGTGGGCGTGTCTGCTCCGTCTGAAGTCCACAATCATCTCCTTCGTCTTCTTGACATTGAAGCAGAGGTTGTTTTCTCTGCACCAGCCCTCCAGGTGTTCCACCTCCTGTCTGTAGCTGGACTCATCACCGTTTGTGATGTTTCCAACCACTGCTGTATCGTCCGCAAACTTCACAATATGACAGCCAGGATGTAGAGGAGAGCAGTCATATGTGAGCAGCGTGAACAGGAGGGGACTCCGCACACAGCCCTGTGGAGAGCCAGTGCTGAGGACTGTGGTGGAGGAGGAGATGTTGTGGATCTTCAGACTGCGGCCTGTTGGTCAGGAAGTCCAGGACCCAGTTGCAAAGTGAAGTGCTCAGTCCAAGTGAAGAAAGTTTATTTATTAGGGTCTGAGAGATTATTGTATTGAAAGCCGATGTGAAGTCCACAAACAGCAGACGGACGTAGGAGTCCTTCTGCTCCAGGTGGGTGAGAGCAGTGTGGACCACAGAAGAAATGGCATCTTCTGTGGAGCGGTTCTTCCTGTAGGCGTACTGGTGAGGGTCCACAGTGACGTCGATGGTGCCTTTGATGTGGGTCATTACCAGTCTTTCAAAGCACTTTGTGACTATCGGCGTGAGGGCTATTGGCCGATAGTCATTCAGACCCATCACTGTGGAGCTCTTTGGGACCGGGATGATGGTGGCGGTCTTCAGGCAGGCGGGAACAGCCGCTTGGAAAAGGGAGACATTATAAATGTCTGCTAGGACCTCGCAGAGCTGATCAGCACAGTCCCTCAGAACCCGTCCGGGGATGTTGTCCGGGCCAGCAGCTTTTCGTGGGTTGATCCTTTTCAGGGTCCTCCTCACTTCTGCTGGCGTCACACTGAGTGGCACTTCTCCAGGTGGGGGGGGGTGAGTCTGGTGCTGGGTGGAGTGTCAGGGTCCTCAAAGCGGGCGTAGAACTCGTTGAGGGCTTCAGGCAGAGAGGGGTCTTTAGCGCATTGTGCATCACTGGTTTTGTAGTCAGTGATGTACTTAATGCCCTTCCACATGCTACGTGGATCTTGGGAGGTGAAGTGTCCCTGGATTTTCTGAGCATATGAAGCTTTTGCCCTCTTTACTCCTGCAGTCAGCTCTCTTCTAGCCCTCCTGAGCTCCTGTGGGTCGCCAGACCTGAAGGCAGCATCCCTGGCTTTCAGCAGAGAACGCACCTCTGCATTCAGCCAGGGTTTCTGATTCGAGTAGCAAGTCACAGTCTTGGTGGTGGTGACGTCCTCCACACACTTGCTGATGTACCCGAGGACAGAAGATGTATAGTCCTCCACCGTGGGCCTCTTGGCTGCATCTCTTATCAGAACTCGCTTTGTTCAACTGGAAGTTTATGTGGATGGCCTTGTCTTGGTAGGTTTACAGTTGGACCATACTTTTTCCATCTCCGGATGATGGATTAAGCAGTGAGATGTTCAAAGCTTGGGAAAGCTTTTTATAGCCCAAGTCTGCTTTTAGCTTCCCAAATTTTCTCCTAAACCCGTCTACTATGTTCCTTTCGACTTTATGATGCAATATTCTCTTAACCAACCTCTGAGGCGTTACAGAGCAGCCAGATTTCAACTGACATTAGATTACACATAGGTGGACTCTGTTTAATTATCAACAGGTAACTTCTAAAGGCAATTGGTTGAACTCAGAGAAAGTGGGACTGAATACTACACAGATGATACACAGCTCTACATCACGATGTCACCAGGTGACTCTGAACCCATGCAGTCACTGAATAGATGCTTAGAAAAGACAAATGTGTGGATGTGCCAAAACTTTCTCCAGCTGAACAGAAAACTGAAGTTATTATTGGACCTAAAGAGGAGCGAACTAGAATCAATGCACAGCTTCAGTTATTACAACTAAAACCTCGTGATCAGGCACAAAATCTGGGAGTAGTGATGGACCTGAACATTCAGAGCCACATAAAGACAGTTACAAAGTCGGTCTTCCATCACCTGAAGAACATTTCTAGGATTATAGGACTGATGTCTCAGCAAAATCTAGTGAAACTCATCCAGGAGTTTATCTTTAGTCGCATTGATTACTGTGCAGCGTCTTCACAGGTCTGTCCAACAAATCAGTCCTCCAGCTGTAGCTGATCCAGAAGCTGCTGCTGATGCTCTCATTAAAACCAGGAAGTCAGAGCACATAACATGAGTTCTAAAGTCCTTCACTGGCTCCCTGTAGCTCAAAGAATAGACTTTAAAATACTGATGTTAGTTTATAAATCACTGAGCGGTTTAGCACCACAATACAGTAAAGATCTGTTGTTGTATCAACCTTCCAGACCTCTCAGGTCTTTTGGTTCTGGTTCTGCTCTGCAACCCCAGAACCAGAACCAAACATAGAGAAGCAGTGATCAGCTTCTATGCACCACAAATCTGGAACAAACTTCCAGAAAACTGCAAAACAGCTGAAACACTGAGTGCCTTTAAATCTCGACTAAAACTCACCTGTTTAGAGTTGTATAAAACATAATTGATTACGAATTTAACAATAGTATTGACAAATGTAATGTTTTGATTGTTGATTCTATGTTGCATGACTTTGTTTTTATGATGTAAAGTCTTTTGAAATGCCTTGCTGCTGAAATGTGCTATACAAAGAGAATTTGATTATTGAATACTTTTGCACACTGCACTTTCATTTTTTATTTCCCAGAAATGTTTTGAATCATGTAATTTTCTTTGTACTTCACATAAAATTACAATGAAATAAAACTTAAGCACAATATTTTTGCTTCCAAAAATTCACACAGTCCTGAAAATGCCTTACAGGTTTGTGGTCAAGCAGCCAGTCTGTGGAGGGCACCTTGCTGATTTCTGACAATAACTTCTTTCGATGTCCAGGCTTCATAACACCAATTGCTGTCAGGTCCTGAAAGAGAAATGTACTTAGACACATCAGGTGCTCACCACTAGCACTGATGAAGTTTTTTTTCCATAATATAGAAATGATTTGATGATAGTTTGACATTACTACATGAGTTCCATGTGACATGTCTTCTAGAACATTTTGGTTAGTGAAAGCACCAATGAGTGTCCACTGCCTTTAGTGTGGATTAACTAAAGCGGCTTCAGCACAAATAGATGAACCTCTGGACAACTTCATTAAAATGACATGCAAATGAAAAAACTAAATTCATGATTGGTGAAAATCAGCTAGTGCACCCATCTAATTCTCTATCTCTTTGTTCATATTAAAGCTCTGTATCTCTGTGTATTTATGTAAATTATAGTGAGAAAAAATGCTTAGTGTTTTCAAAACAGTCACAGAGATTGAAGGAAAACAGCGCCTGCTGAAAGCTGGTGGCACTACATAGTCAAGTAGCTCAGCTTGGCTGTTGTTCTGACTTTAAGAGGCTTAATCAAGTCAAGAACCCTTATAATAAAAAATAAAATTCCCTTCTCACCCTCCGCGACTGGCCTCTCTCTCTCTCTCTCTCTCTCTCTCTCTCTGTCTCTGTCTCTCTCTCTCTCTCTCTCTCTCTCTCTCTCTCTCTCTCTCTCTCTCTCTCTCTCTCTCTCTCTCTCTCTCTCTCTCTCTCATCCTCTGAGCTCGGGTCCTCTACCACAGTGTTTTTCAACCTTTTTTGAAAAAGGTTTTAATTGAAATAATCCCGAGGCACAGCACCAACCAAAAATGGAAACAAAGATACTCTGTAGCCTCCTATATAGTCATTCTTATCAAAGTGTCTTGAATAGGAATCAAACACCAAAAATTGTCATATTTTACATTTCTTATTTCAAATTGCACTTAACATGTCCACTTCAAAAATACACCTGAACAGAACCACAACCTTGTGGTGTGATGCATGAAATGTAAAATGCTCTGTACCTACTGCCATCTAGTGATAATAAAATCACATGATTACACTGCTAGTCACTACTACAGCAAAGACACTCAAAGATGACATTATTTGCAGATAATTCATTCGTTTTCAAAAAATCTTTTAAGACCAATTAGCGTATTTTCTGGACTATGAGCGCACCATACTATAAACCATACCTTCAAACTTTTTGGACCCCCCCCTCCTGGAAACTTACATATATCAGCCGCACCGGGCTACAGGCCGCTGGTATCTCTGCTGCTCTCGGTTTCCCATAAGGACCCAGCAGAGGGCAGCAGAGAGCTGCGTCCTAATAACTACTGGATATATTAAGGACGCAGTTCTCCGTCTCCAAATCCGGGTTTGTTCACGCTGAGTTTACATGCAGCAACTTTATTTTCCTCCTGTACTGCCAGATTGATACTCCGCAACTTAGAAGGTGCATCATATGAGTTTGAAAACATTTCTCCGTCGTGCCTGCTGCTAGCATGTGTTTGTTCTAATCCAGTGTTTCTCAACCTGTTTCAGCCCAGCGCCCCCCCAGCCTTTATCCAGGTCCCTCACCGCCCCCCACCAAAGAATTTGAAGGCTACTTTGCACTGACCATTATTTTATTATTAATATTACTATCACTATTGTAGATGTTTTGATTTTTATGCTTGTTTCTGTATTTATCAAAAATAATTTCCCAGAGAACAAAAAAGTCATGGGAATAGAAATTATTTTCACAGGCGTCTACAAAAAATGTAATGAACATTCAAGTTAAAGTTTGTAGGTCTAACAGCAGCCAATCAGAGTGGAAACAATATTCTTATTCTTTGCCATTTTCTAGTTGTTAAATATTCCACAAAATGACCAGATAAAAGATGAACAACATGCCAGTTTAAACTTTGATCTATTTGCAAAACGACTGAGCTGCAACAATAAAACATGGATAGAACTGTAACTACATTAATCATAACTCTTCTTCTCTTCAGTGTTTGTCAGTTTCTGGTGGTGCAGCTCTGTGCTGCCTTCAGGAAAATGGGACATCAGAGTATCATTCATAAAACTTCACCCACATGGTATTTATTGTTCAAACCAGAGCTTTCAGTGGAAAAACTAAAGTTAAAGATCCTTTTAATGCCATACAAATATGAGACAGAAACATGGATTATATCTTTATATAGACCTGTCTATTGATTATAGATTAATAGTTTTACTGGACAGAAATTATAAAGAACAAATCTGGTTTTTAATCAAATTGATCTCCTCCCTGCTCTGCATAATTACTCCACTCAGTCAGAAACAGCCACTCAGAACTAGCAGTAATCAGCTAGCCACCATGCTATCAGGAAGTTTTCATTCAGTAACTCTGGATTGTTTATTGTAATGGATCCTGTATTTGCCTTTGAATGTTAAGTTTTATACTTGAACTTTTTGGCAATGTTGAGAGGTTTTATTTTGGCTCTTTGCATTATTTAGCCTCTTCAGAGCCTCCATATGTTTTCAGTCTGTTAAAGATAGTATTATTGATAGCAGTACAATTTGCACAATGCCTGTTTTGTTTAGTTTTCTTCTTGGAAAAAGTTATCAAAAACAAGATTTGTCTAAATTAAAATGAATTCATGGTTCCTTTTTCCACAAAATGTAACTGGTAGTGTTTATGATAAAAAATAAATAAATAATTATGTGATCGGTATAGGTATCGGCAGGAAAAAAACCTGATCGGCACATCTCTAATATATATATATATATATATATATATATATATATATAATATGCTGCAGTTCTCTTATATATGAGAACTGCAGCACTATGGAAAAATATTTGCACATTTCTTGCATCTTCTGGACTTAAGGGAACTAACTGCATCTGCCTTTTGTTCTCTGAAATCCTCCTCTTCATGCATAGTAAAAGTTAAGCAGTTAATCTGTGCTGCCAAATCAGACTGGATGATCTGAATGTGTAATAACAGGTAGATAAATGAAGAATAGCTGACACAAACAGAAAACCCATGATGATCCAGGTCCGTGATGGACCGATGACGAGGTCATGACCTTACCTCAGGGGTCATGCGGCTAATTGTGTCTAGATCATATCCTGCAGTGAGGAAATGAGTGGTGTAGAACTGCAGCTGAAACTCTCCCAGCCACGTCACCACAGCCTGCTTCTACAACACAAAACAAAGACACTGCTGACTGCTGCTGGAACACAGTGCAGGGTTCCTCTAAGCAGTGTTTCTGAAACCTTTTCATGCTGAGGACCACTTAACCCAATTAACAAACAGTCACGGATCACCTAACCTGAAATCGTCCCCACGATAACACATCTTAATATATAATGCAACCTGAAATAAAAATATTAGTCTCTTAACTCATGCACTGTTGTTTTCTTTGTTCATCTTAATGAGAAGAGTGGTGCTCGCTCGCGTTCTCACTAAAACCAGGAAGATAGAGACATAACACCAGTTTTAAAGTCCCTCCTCTGGCTCCCTGTAGCTCAGAGAATAGACTTTAAAATACTGTTAGTTTATAAATCACTGAACGGTTTAGCACCACAATACATTAAAGATCTGTTATTGCTGTACCAACTGTCTAGACCCCTCAGATCTTCTGGTTCTGGTTCTGCTCTGCATCCCCAGAACCAGAACCAATCGAGGAGAAGCAGCATTCAGTTTCTATGCACCACAGATTTGGAACAAACTTCCAGAAAACTGTAAAACAGCTGAAACACTGAGTGCCTTTAAATCTCAACTTAAAACCAGCTGGTTAGAGCTGATTATGGCTAAATTAGGGTTAGAGTGGGTTTTGATGTCTTCCATGTTTTTAATGTTTTTATCTTTACTTTTTATTTATTTATTCTCACTGTTTACGTTTTAATGATGTAAAGCCCACCAGAAAATGTCCTAGTTAAATGACGTTTAACTAAAGTCCTATGGGATTTAGAGTCCCGGTTGAGAATCCTTGTTAGATGGCGTTCTAACTAAAACTCTGAGGTTTTAATGTTTTTTGTTTTAATTTGTTTTAATCTTTTTCAAAATCTTTTTCTCTTTCTCACTGTTTATTCCTGTTATTATTTTAATTATGTAAAGCACTTTGAAATGCCTTGCTGCTGAAATGTGCTATACAAATAACATTTGATTGATTGATTGATTTGCTGTTTGGGAAATGTGACTGGCCACAACAAAGCCATGAACACGTCTACTTGGGCATTTTGAGTTATTTCCAGATTGTGAAAGTGTGGAGTACAGGCTTTTTAATACATGAAAATAAAAATAAAAAGTTTTTCAATACTACCAAGTGTTGTGTGCATTAATAACATTTAGGGCTCTTTGTGTATTTGTATTTAACAGAAACAAAAAATCCTTTTCTGCGCCATTAAATATAAAAATCATTAACCCATTTCTAGCAATTGTATTCATTTATTGTATTTATTTAATATTTTTTAATTAATTAAAAATAAGAACAGTTGTTGACCTGAAAGCAGAGCATCATTCATGAAACAAAGAACAGTTCTGACCAACTGGAGTCATTCCTACCATTCAAAAGAATCCAATCGCTAGTGAACGACATCAACACTTAGTAGCTATGACTCACTTTCCTCTGATCAGATAATATTCAAGGAGTTGTTTTCTTTCCACTGGTATCTGCAGCTTTTCTTTTGAGCGATCCTGTTTTAAGTCAGTTTTCCATCATTAATTTTGACACAATCCTTTGGTAAGCTAATTATATCGTTGCACTTTGAGCTAACGTCACGTTAAATAAAATGATCGTTCATGTGCAGCACCTCAGGACAACTAGGGGGCGCCCACGGACCATCAGTGGTCTGGGGGCCATAGTTGATGTTGCTCTAGAGCAGTTTGAGAAAGGCTGCTCTAGAGCACAGGAGACACTGAAGTGAAAAGATGAGCTATGTAGGGTTTATTCAAGATCAATCTAATCCTTAGGTTAACCCTTTAGCTTCCCTAGCACAGCAGTTTTTCAATCCTCAGTTTCAGCTGTGTATGTTGTGACAGCAGGGGTGCGTGAGTGGATGGACATAAGGCGGGTTAGGGTTCATGTCTTCATGGTGACACACTATCATCCATTCAAGTGCACCCACTGAACCCCATCATTGTGAAGAACTTTCCTCTCAATCCACTGAACGAGTTCAGGAAAATCGGATGCAAACAGAAAAAAGGCATTTTGTCTTTAATCGTGACTCACTTTCACATCATCTTCCTCGGTCTTGCGCTCAAAAGACCGCTGCTCCTGGACTGCACGACTGGAAGAGGCTGCTGGATGAGATGAACACACACAAGGGAGAAGTCAAAAGATTAATGACAAACAGATCAAATGAATGTAGCAATGCACTGTCTATAGATTCCTTTAAATCCTGTCAATGGGTTGTTTAGTCAATGGGTTGATCTTTGAATGAACTAAATTGCTTTGTGTTTGAGATAAATTGCATTAGTTAGCTTTTTCTATGAAACAGGAAGTACTTTATTTTTCAAGTGTCAGAAAAATAAAGGTTGGGCAAATTTGCTTCTACAATATTGGTGAGACTCTTAAACTAACATTGTTGCTTACACACCTTTTGATTCTGCAGTCAGTCACCTGCATCTGAGGCTCTTAGGTGAGTGTCGACTTGTCAACACTCACCCACTCTGCCTTAAAAAGGTTCTCAAAATCTTATCTTGCCTACTGCACTCTTCAGATGAAGTAACACGATAAGCCTAGATCAAGATATTGCCATCACTATCTTTGAACGAACATCTTTGCTGTGTACCACCATTCAAAAGAAAACTGAGTTTTATTAATAAAGTGACCACAAAACGTTCTTTTCTTTTTTGGTTGTTCTAGCCCATTTTCTGTAGCACATCACTGTAGCTTTAGGATGCTTTGAAGCCATTTATTGCCACTTAAGATGGATTATAGGCTGTAATTCATATCAATTAAAATAATACGGGTTACATCATGGGTTGCACAGTGGCGCAGTTGGTAGAGCTGTTGCCTAGCAGCAAGAAGGTTGTGGGTTCGATTCCCAGCCCCGGTCTTTCTGCATGGAGTCTCCATGTTCTCCCTGTGCATGGTGGGTTTTCTCCAGGTACTCCGGTTTCCTCCCACAGTCCAAAAACATGACTGTCAGCTTAATTGGCCTCTCCAAATTGTCCCTAGGTGTGAGAGTGTGTGTGCATGGTTGTGTGTCCTGTGTGTCTCTGTGTTGCCCTGTGACAGACTGGCGACCTGTCCAGGGTGACCCCGCCTCTGGCCCGGTACACTAGCTGGAGAGGCACCAGCAACCCTCCTGACCCCACTGAGGGACAAGGGTGTAAGAAAATGGATGGGTTACATCACCATACATGGTACATAACAATGGCTGTTTTATCTGTGGCCAAAAAGTTCAACTCTGTGTTTGTCAGAACATTTTTCATTTTCCCAGCAAGATCTATGAGAATTAGGTCCCTTCTATACACGGACTGTTTGCCTTTTAACTCTACTTCTTACACTGCAAGAACAATGAGTCTTGCCAAGTATTTTTGGTTTGGTTTCTAGAGTAAATATCTTAGTACACCTGAGATAAGACAAAACTGACTTAAACACAACTTTTCAGCAAGATGTTTATGCTTGTTCAGAGCCAATAATATTGATGAAAAAGTACTTGTTCCATTGGCTTATTATTTCACTTATAACATGGGAATTGTGAGGATTTGGTTTTCCTGTATGTTTATTTAGGTTTCTGTGTTCAGTTGTGGCTCCGTGTTGTTTGTCCCCAGCTGTCCCTCGTTTCCCCTGATTACCTGCCTTGTGTATTTAATCCCACCAGTGTTCCTGATCCTTGTCGGATCCTAGTCGTGTCGTCTCATTGTTTTTACCCTGTTAACCATTTGATACTAGTGTCTGAGCTCCCTGCCTCTACTCACCTGGATTTTGTTTTTCATCATTAAACCATCATTCTCTCACTTTAACCTGGGTCCACTGCGACTACCTCAACACCTATAATCACAATTCATGACAGGAATAATGTCTTGTTATAAGTGAACTAGTCTGCCAGTGGGACTAGTGTCATGTTGTGTAAATGGTTGCTGTAGGATCCAAATGCAGGAGACGGAGTCAGCCTGAGAATTTGAAGATTTAATAAAAGAATATAGAAAAACAAACTTACAAAAATCAAAGGGAACCACAGAACCACAAAAAAACCCAATAATCCATAGTAAAGAAAACCAGCAAGGGAGACACGAAGAGAACACAGGGTAGGAAGTGAAAATGATGGAAAATGATGGGATAGATTAAATGAAACAGCGAATAATGATTGACAACAAAATGCTTAAATACTAGGAGAGAGAGAGGAATTGAGTTGCAACGGGTTGCAGGTATGAGTGAAGGGAGCAGGAGGCAGACTGAGGAGAGGGGTTAGGGTTAGAATACACAGGGGACTAGGAAATGAATCTAACATTAAAGAATAACTGAACTACAGAAACATAAATAAACTAGAGAGACAACGAATAACTAAACACATGAAATAAACTAGATCTGAAGTGGAAATGGAAATGAGGCTGAACTAATAAAAAAAATCTAAGTAACACAAAAAATGACAACACCCAAAACAAACTCAAACAACCCCAGATCCTAACAAGTAGTACCTTTTCATTAATAGTAAAGAATTATTAACTTAAAACAAGCTCTTCTATTTTTCTGACAGTTAAGGTCCCAACATACTCGGGCGCATTTCAGTCTGCGGACGTCTGCTGGACATGTCTGCGCAAGGATAGATTTTTATGACCGTGTACTCGGTGTCGCACATTAAACTACCCGGTGGAAACGGTGCTCACATCGATCATGTGACACCGGGCTGATAAGGGTTCATATTGAGTTCATATTGTTTCAAAGTTGACATCAACATGATAAAAGTCAACATAAAGTTGTAACAGGGACGTGAGAAACACGTAAGCGAAAATACTTAACAGCAACAGGCTTTATATATTCACGCAGACATTGAATTATAAGAACACAAAACAAGACATCATCCCAGACTTCTTATCTGCAGCGGAGCAGAGAGGTGGTCCGATAAGTTGAGTCTGACTTTTTTTTTTCTCGAACAGAAAGGAAAAGATGATCAGGTATGTGCTCATTTGTGATTGCTGCACAAATGATTACACTGAACATAATAAACATGTTGGAACATAATAAACAGAGCTTATTGAATGGATCCCTGATTACAGTTAAGGCAGCTGCGCTGCTCCGGGCGGCGGTTCACTGTCTTTGCCGACATGTCGCTGACTTTCTCTGTCCCACACTGAGAGGTGAGTTAAGGCTTCCCAGGTGGAGAAGAAACAGAGCTAGGCGCCCAAATAGTTCATCAAACTTGCTAGTTCTCATTAAGATTTTGAAATAAAGGAATTTGTCACAAGAGAATTTTAGGTAATCAGTACACTTGAGTATGAAGACACGGACTGTAGGCAGTCCGCGCAGTTCATGGAATGCACACAGTACGCTCGAGTATGTAGGGGCCTTTACTTGTAAGTTAGTTTTGTCCCACTTCGAGTGTACCAAGATATTTGCACTAAAAACTAGAGCAAAATTAATTGGTATGACTTGGTGTTTTTGAAGTGTATTTTACATAAACGGGGGATACTTGAGATTATTGTCTGCCGTGAAACTCCATCAGTAAAAGGTGGAAATATCTGCAGCCTGTTCTCTTGAGATTTTAATTGAACAGTTTCCATCTTTTCATCAATTTTGGAAAGACGTCCAAATTTTTAAGTAAAGGAAGGAAGGAAGGAAAGAAGGAAGGAAGGAAGGAAACATTCAGACTATGACAGATGGGATAAGGCATGGGAACACATATATTACCCTACATTCTAATGTAATTTTACCATATTTTTCCAGAAATGCAAAACACTGAAATCAAATTCTAGAATTTTCTGGACTTTCCAGACTGCTAGGAGCCCTACATATCTGGGATCTCTTTTGGGCGACTTCACTGCTGAGCTTGTACATCTTTGATCCTTGTCACTGTTGTTAAAGCATAAAAGCGCAGATTGCTGGGAACAGATGTATCTGAAGATCTGTCTGCTTGTGAAAGCAGCTGTTATTAATAGTTCAAAAATAAAAGGAGCGTGGAGGGCAGTGCTGCTGGTGTCTGATGTGAGCTGACAGGTGGTCTTTAGACGGTCAGTGTGAATAAAAGTGAGATGAAGAGAAAGCCCAGAGGTTGTACTCATGAAAAACGCCTTGATCACTCTGAATAGTCATCACTAAACAAGCAGTGCTTTTCACTTAAATGGATGGTGGTAGACAACCGCAAATGCTACTTAAATGTGTGTTCAGAATGAGAGACGTGACTGTGAGTGTTGTGATAACAGCGGGAGCTTACTCGTTGACTGCTCCACAGACTGTGACTGCTCCAAGAGATGCTCCTTTGCTTTTACTGACTGAGACAGCACAGTGGCCAGGAGCTGAAACACAAAAACACAGACATGCATTGCAGGCATGCAAAGAAACGCTTCGTCAAGAGTAGTCATTCAAATCCCAGAGGTGATCTGTGTTTTAGCAAACAGGAAAGAAGAAAAAGATTCCAGCTGATGATCCTCCACCTGCGACTACAGTTTTCTGCAGAGAAGCTACAAACTCCCAGTTCTATATCCATATAATATGAACGAGAAGACACTCCTCTTTCACCAAAACAGTTTTCATATCATTTTTGAATATAGATCCTTTACCCTAAGCTACACTACATTAGGCATTACAAAAAAAGCATTGATAACTTCTTTTTATTGGGATGATATGATATGATATGATAGTCCGATACAAAATGGTAAATAATCGTGAAATAAAAGGAAAATCATGCATTTGTATTTTTTTTTTTTTTTTACAAAAAAATCCAAACTGAGAAAGATTGTGGCGTGATGGGGGGGGAAATAAAGCACAGTAAAAGTAATAAACATCATCCAAAGTTATAAACACTGGCTTATCAGTGCTCAATGCATTTTCTGAATAAAGAAAGCAGTGGTGGTTTGTTATATGGAAAATATGGCTTCATGCCATTTTGAAAAGAGTTTTGATATTAAGACTGGTTAGATCTCATCTGGATTGTTCTACTTTACACCAAGCTTTTAAAAAGCTCAGCTCTATAAATCTCTATACTATTGTGAAAAAAATTAAGGTTTTTAATTCTACCTAAATAAACTATTATTATAAACTCACCGGCCACTTTATCAGGTACACCTGATCAACTGCTCATTTACACAATTGTTGAGCCAATCACATGGCAGCATGAAACCATGGATCTATCCTGCCTTGTATCTACGGTTCAGACTGTTGGTGGTGGTGCAATGGTGTGGGGGATATTTTCCTAGCACACTTTGGGCCCATTAGTCCAATTGAACATTGTGTCAACGCCACAGCCTACCTGAGTATTGTTGCTGACCATGTCCATCCCTTTATGACTGCAGTGTACCCATTTTCTGATGGCTACTTCAGCAGGATGGAAGTAGCCATGTCATAAAGCACAAATCATCTCAGACTGGTTTCTTGAACACGACAATGAGTTCACTGTACTCAAATGGCCTCCACAGTCAGCAGGGGCCTCATGCGCACAAAAATGTGCGGCACCATATTTTATGCACAAGTTGGCATGTATAAAAATTTACTTTGCGTCAAGGTTTGTGTAAATATATGCACACTTTTTCGCTGGCATGAAAATGTGCGGCAGCCACGCAAACTTTTTCTGTGGACAATATCAAACTACAAAGCGTCAAAACTCAGTTAAATACACTGAAATCTGACGTCATTCAGTTATTTAGACCAAGAATCATCAAACCCGATGTTTTTCATGAGTTTAATATTTTATTGTTTAAACGTAAATACTGAATCGCATTTATCCTCAGACAACTATGGAGAGCCATTTCAGCCAAAATTAAATAAATAAATAAATGGGTGAAATAAATAAAAAAATGAGTAAAATAAAAAAATTAGTGAAATAAAAAAAAAAATTTAAATAAATGATTTAGCTTTTTCATTAACCCAATTTTTCATTTCTTTATTTTTCATATCAATTTCTCAATTTGCCATTTTTTATTAATCTATTATTCATTTAACCATTTTTTAATTTAGCTTTTTTATTAACCCAATTTTTCATTTATTTATTTTTCATATTATCAATTTCTCTTTTTCATTTATCTATTTACCCATTTTTCAATTTCCTTTTTCCATTAACCCGATTTTCTATTTCCCAGTTTCAATAATAAATTTCTCATATATCCCTTTTTTCACCTTCGTAGCTACCAGCTGTGATCCAACTATAAGGAGCAACTTTACTGTACATCGTAAGTGAACTGCAATATCCAGAGGCAGCTCTATGGAGCATCGAGCTGAAAGAATAAGAGTGGCAAACCTTGGAGATCTGCATCGGAGGTCATGTTTCATACAGGCACCGCTGCTGTCCGTCCAGGATCCTCCGGTTGCCCAGACGTTACACGGTAAGCTACTAACGCTGATGTTTGTTTTCCAACTACAGTCATATTTAATCAATAGGGCTCAATTACGATAACGGGAGGTTTTGAGTTGATCTCAGCAGTAGGTGACAAACTGAACGTCTCCAGGATGTTGAGACCAGCACGTCCTCTGATCCAATATATCTTATTAAGGATAAAATCAACAAAACGTGTTCAAATTAATGGCCCAACAAAATTAATAATCTCAGTAATTATTGTTCAAACAAGGTGTGTGCATTTCGGTACCATTACAAAAATAAAAAGGGACTCAAAGACCCAGATGAGCAGAGCGAAGTTTAAATTGGCTAATCAGCCACCGCTGTGTTCATGAGAGGAGATGCTTGTTAACCGAGAAATAAATATGAAGCCTGAAAACCTAATATCTTAACGGACTGAATCCTTTGTGTTTTTAACTAATCTCTGCTGGGTTTGTGGGGCGCAGGCGGTTGCCACGGCAACAGGTTGATTAAATGACAGTAAAAAGTTAGGAGAGGTTTAGAGTCGATCGCCGTTATTTTACCTTTGTAAACAGACAACCTGAATACAGTGACCTTTAGTGAGGATACAGAATGGAGAAAAGCTGAACTCGTGCTACAATCTTTGCCTCTCTTGGTTACATCCCTAAGTGTGCCAAGTGTGGCCCACATGCATACATGTATATCCATATAAAGTAAATATGACTATTAATTTAAGTAGTTCTTTGTGGATGTATAACTTGCCCACCTTAGTTTGCCTGTTTTTGGTCAACATGTGCCTCAACATGTGGTTACTGTTCCTTAGAGGTGGACGGAGGACCCACAATTTATACTCCAGGAATAACAGTAGCACTTCAACATGTTTTTACTCAAAGTAAAAAGTAGCTGGATAAGAAATTACACAAGAGTAAAGGAGCATTTGGTAAAAAGTGTATTAAAGTACTGAGTAACTGATCAAGTTATCAATTATTTCATATCTAAAAAAAATACACAATTAGAAGGCCCAAAATATAAATTCAGTGGAAATTTTGGTATTTTAAAGACAAAATGAAAATTTGTTTAAATAATATTGATGCTTCATAATAAAATGACTTGAGTAAAAAGTTCAGCATAGTAAGAGTATTCCTAAAAGTTCATTTGAGTTTCAAAAAGTTGTAAAAACTGTATTTGAGTAATTAGTCACTCCTAGACTCTGCCGTTCTGAGGGAACAGGAGAAGGAACTGTTAAGGAAATAAATTAATCTTATTTGATATTAAACATTGTTTCAATTAACAAATGAATCATAACACCCAGAACATATTCTGTTGTTATTCAAGGGTGAAGGAACAGAATGACTGGAGGTTCTGGCTGAGAGGACCAGGGCTGACAGTGAGGAGAACCGTCTGCACTGTGAGCAGCACCAGAACTCCTGATGGGTCTCCTTCAGGAAGAAGCAGAGAGACGGCCGACCTCCACAGAGAAGAGTTCACCCAAACATCAGAGGAAAAATGAATGCTGGTGCTCAAACAGAGCAGCCTCTTTTCTTAAACCCAACACACACAGGGTGTTGTGGCCTGATTAAAAACCTGCTAACTTCAATTTAACTGAAACACAGAACATCCAGAAATGTGATGAACTTCAGCTATAGAGTGAAAATGATACAGTGAGTTGAAAACATTTGTCTATATCACTCTGTTACACAGGACATTAACATTTTAAAGTGTTTGTTCCAGAGCACCTGATACAAACGATAGCATTAGCTCATCCATTAATCAGACATTTACTGAGGCCAGGTGTGACAGAAGGAAACACCTGGAACATGCAGGGCAGACGACCTGAGGACTGACTGGTTAAACTATTTCACTGACACTTCAGATTGCAGATTTCCAATGAAGGCGTCCGTAAGTGAACACAATCATTATTCAATAAACCAAGCTGTGTAAAATAACTGCTAGGGTTGCTATTAAGAACCCAATACGTAATGTTTGTTCATTTCTACGTTGTTGTACATACAAGGTACTCCACTCACTGTTTAGCTTCATGTTGAAGAATCTTCAGTGTAATGAAACCAAAAATAAAACGGGTCCAAAACTTTCAATCTGTATTCTATTTTGTAGCTTTGTTCTATTAAGATCGCTTCCTTTGTTTTAAGCCACAAACAAACGATCATTTTATTGTCTCTGGGACGTGAAAACATGAGATTTGATTAAATTAGAACTTCACAGATTAGAAGGAACACAGATTTCATAGTAATCAAACATTTTGTTTATTCAAAACGGTAAAATACAGACGGTTAATGCATATCAATGCTATAAGAACAGCCACATTTTTTTTAAATGAATGTGTCACCAGTGCATTTGGCCGAGTGTTCCTGCTCCAGAAAGCTGAAGGTCTCTGGTCATCCTGAAGCTGTGAGCCCACTGGGAGTCTGAAGGGAAACACTGAGACCAGAGGCCTGCAGGATGGTCTGCATCTGAAAACATACATGATGGAAACATTAATGAATGTGCTGCGCCAAAAAGCTGTACTTTTGACCTGGTGGCGATCACTTGCTGGCCTCAAGTTTGTAACCAAACTTGAGGCCAGCAGTTTGGTCACAGTTTGGTTACCAACGGACACCTTTGGTTACAAACTTGAGGCCAGCAGGTGTACAGACACCTGCTGGCCTGCTGACCATAACTGTATGGTAGATCTGAACTTTGGTTTGATGACCTAAATATGAGAAGCTTCAGACTGACAGGAGTTGGGTTAAAGCCACATCTTGAGAAGTTGGTATATTTTTCCACCAACAGGATCCAGAGGAATCACAACAAACCAGAAGTTGGACTAGAATTTATTTCAATGTCATTTGTGAATGTCAGCTTCTCATTTTCAACAGTGGAGCTTTAAAAGTTGAAAGGTTATTTTGGAGAGAGTTTTAACGCATCAATATTTCCACTAAATAAATAGCATGTTTGATACAGGAAAAGCCTCTCAGACTCAAAGGAAGGTGCCAGAGCGGACAAAACTTTAAAAAAATATTAATTTAATTTCACATAATTATCGCGGTAGAAGCCATTTGTTTGTTACTTAATGAAATATAGTCGCAGACGAACGAGGTAGTTAGTCCAAGTTTGTCGTTTATTGAACATCCATAAACTACAGCAGCTGTGATGCATCCCAGCAAAGGTAAACAAAGGTAAAACAGGGCGATCGACTCTAAACCTCTCCTAACTTTTTAATGTCATTTAATCAACCTGTTGCCGTGGCAACGGCTTGTGCCCCACAAACCCAGCAGAGATTAGTTAACACAAAAGATTCAGTCCGTTAAGATATTAGGTTTTCAGGCTTCATATTTACTGCTGCTCATCAGGATCTATGAGTCTCTTTTTATTTTTGTAATGGTACCGAAATGCACAGAAAAGCACACACCTTGTTTAAACAATAATTACTGAGATTATTAATTTTGTTGGGCCATTAATTTGAACACGTTTTGTTGATTTTATCCTTAATAAGATATATTGGATCAGAGGACGTGCTGGTCTCAACATCCTGGAGACGTTCAGTTTGTCACCTACTGCCGAGATCAACTCAAAACCTTCCCCTATCGAAATCGAGCACCCCTAATGATTAAAAATGGGTGCGTTTACACTGCAGCCTGAAGTGACCCAATTCCGATTTTTTTGAGGTAATGCGACCTGTGTCCGATCTAGTCATGGCAGTGTGAACAGCACAGGTCAGATTCTTTTTCGAATGCGACCATAACGTCCTGGCCTCATTCATCCGATTTGAACGTCACTGATTCTCAACAAATCTCACTATTCTACATCTGATACGCTCAAGTGGGAAGAAAAACAACAACCATGACGGACTGTATGATGATTAAGTTGTTAATTTGCTGCTCCGGCCGGATAACAACTTCAAATATGTAAGCCTCCATGTTTACTTCCGCAAACACTGAGCACTTCTTCTTTTTATGGCAGTTGGCAGAACACTGAGAACGCTGATGCTATTGCGCCCTCTACTGCGCATGCGGGACACTTCAGGTCGTTTGCCCGTTCACACTGCAGAACACATACAGGTCGCATTTACTGGCAGTGTGAACGGCCCCGGCAAAAAAATGGGAATTGCCAAAAAATCGGAATTGAGTCACTAAAGGCTGCAGTGTGAACGCACCCTATGACTGTAGTTGGAAAACAAACATCAGCGGTAGCTTACCGTGCAACGTCTGGGCAACCGGAGGATCCTGGACGGACAGCAGCGGTGCCTGTATGAAACATGACCTCCGACGCAGATCTCCAAGGTTTGCCACTCTTATTCTTTCAGCTCGATGCTCCATAGAGCTGCCTCTGGATATTGCAGTTCACTTACGATGTACAGTAAAGTTGCTCCTTATAGTTGGATCACAGCTGGTAGCTACAAAGGTGTCCCGAACCTTCAATCGTAAGCCAACTTCAGCGGCCGCTTCATTCAAACTATAAAAACCCCCGACGGTGAAGCTCTGAGTCCATGAGAGCCGCCAACTGAAACACGTTCTGTCTGAGCGGCCACACGAGAACTAAAGTCAGGAGTAATAACACTATTTTCTAATGAAGTTAATGAGCTTCAGCTTATTGATAACCCGTTAGTAGGTCGCCATCTTTCTTGAAGCAAAGTATGGGTGTGACGCTAACCAACCAATTGGGGAAGTTGTAGCCTGATGACGTGCCTCTCCTCATTTGCATTTATTTTTTCTAAGTTTTGCGGCGAAATAGAATGTGATAAATAAGAAAATAAGGAAATACTAAATGAATAAGGGAAATTGGAAAATGGGAAAATTTTCAAACAAATGTAAAAGAAAGATAAAAGAAACATGGGTAAATAAAAAAAGCGATACATAAGAAATTGATTAATGAAACTAGGAAATAGAAAATCGGGTTAATGGAAAAAGGAAATTGAAAATGGTTAAATTAAAAAAATAGATTAATGAAAAATGGGTAAATAGATAAAGGGATAAATGAAAAATGTACAAATAAAAAATAGATAAATGAAGAATAGATAAAGGAAAAAGAGAAATTGACAATCTGAAAAATAAATGAAAAAATTGGGTTAATAAAAAAGGGAAATTGAAAAGTGGTTAAATGAAAAATAGATAAATGAAAAAGAGAAATTGTGAAATTGATATTAAAAATAAATAAATGAAAAATTGGGTTAATGGAAAAGCTAAATTAAAAAATGGTTAAATGAATAATAGATTAATGAAAAATGGGTAAATGAAAAACAAATATGAAAAATAAATAAATGAAAAATTGGGTTAATGAAAAAACAAATTTAACATTTTTATTTATTTCACTCATTTTCTTCATTTTTTAATTTATTTTACTCTTTATTTATTTCACCCATTTATTTATTTAATTTAGGCTGAAATGGCTCTCCATAGACAATAAGCTAACACGAAAACAAAATAAAGAAAATAAAAATAAAAGTGTGAAAACTTCACTGTAATGTAAATAGTACTCTTCCTCAGTTTTTGTCTCAAAGATGTAACACATTGGTCTGTGCACCGGAGCGCATGGAATGCATCTATGGGGTAATTTCATTCTCACTAAAAAAAAGAAAACAGGGTTGGATCAGCAGATTACACACCTTGATCATCTTAAAAATAATCAAACCTGTTGATTATTTTTAATCAGCAGGTTTGAGTTATAAGTACTTATATACTTATATATACGTATATAAGTAGCTGCATAAAGGTGAGCCGTGTAAATGTGGAGCCCTTTGGTTCTGATAGAGAACATGACCAATGGAAGGATTCAGAGGGAGGGTTGATCAGAGATCATATTGATCTGCTGGGAAATGTTGATGATGGTTTATGAGCGTTACCACACGACGCCTTCTTTAGGTTTTGCTCAGTGCTCCAGGATTATGGAGGACCAAAATCAACATAAGAAATAAAAGAATAAATCTATCATTAAAAGAATAAATATATAAATAAAAGAAGTAATATATATTTTGATAAGAAATAAAAGCATAAATATATACTTAGTATTTCCGTTTCCTTACACATGAGTTACTGTCAAGAAAAATAGATATTTTGCTTTGCCTTTTGTTGCTTCTCCCTTTTCTGCTCGCTGTTTATCTGCTGCATCGTTATGTTAATGAGGAGAGCTGCCTTCTATGTCTACTATTGACCAATGGAGCTTTGGAACCACCGTCACTGCGTCAGACGTTGTGGGGCGTTTAGGTGCAGTCGCTCCATCTTAACAGGCCACAGACCAAAACAAACTGTATCCCGGTGGTTTTATTGTGTTACCGACTGCAGTGAAGTGAACCTGCGAGCGCTTGAGGAGGGAGTTAGAGAACGGCTGGCCGAAATTAGCGTTTATAAATCGGATCAACCTTGAGCTAAACGCCGCTTGCTCGGCGGATATTGGAAAATAGAATATCCATCTCAAAACTAACTTCACTGCAGTCGTGTGTACGCTCGGCTTTATGCATCCGATTTTGTTTGTGCGCCGCATGTTTCTAAGTTTTTCTGTACTCCAAGTTTTAGTGTGAAAACTGCGCACTCTTTTATGAATGAGGCCCTAGATCTCAATCCAATAGAACACCTTTGGAATGTGGAGATTCACAACATGGATATGTATCCAACAAATCTGCAGTAACTGAGTGATGCTGTCATATTAATATGAACCAGACTATCAGGAATGTTTTCAGTACCTTGTTGAATCTATGCCACAAAGGATTAAGGCAGTTCTGAAGGCAAAAGGGAGTCCAACCCAGTACTAGCAAGGTGTACCTAATAAAGTGGCTGGTGAGTGTATTTTGTAGTTCTCAATGTTTCATCAAGATTCAGCACCTGCTTTGCAAACAAATGAAAACCTGCTAAGTTGTGTCTTGTCCACCAAGATTGACAGCTGACACTAATCTGTGAAGCTCTCTCTTAACCTTAAGTCTAGAGGAGCTGCACTGATCCACTGCTCGGGTGGAAGAATCTGTCTACAGGACAGCTATCAGTTGTACAGTCCACAAACTGGCATGTATGAAAGCATGTAAAGAAGAAACCCATTGTTGAAAGACAAAAAAGTCAAATTTGCAGTTTGCCACAAGCCAAGTGGGAGTCAAAGCAAACAGGTGAAATAAGGAGTCCAAGTCAGATTAGACTTTTTGCACTAATATGGGGGGAGCTTTTCTTCAGACGGGATAGGGAGGCTAGTCAGAGTTGATGGGAACATTTTTGGAGCCAAATACAGGAAGAAAACCTTCCAGACACTCCAAGAACTTAAGACTGGGATAAAAGTTCACCTTCCAGCAGGACAACAGCCCCAAAGATTTGGCCAAAGCTGCAGTGGAATGGGTCAAATTTTATTCAGAAGTTAGAATGCCCGATCTAAAAGTCAGGTCTAAGGATCGGTGACAGTACTTGCAAATTGATATTCAAATAATAACTGACACTACTCTATTTAGTTAATTTAAACTTTATCCCATTTAAATTTATCATTGTGCCAAAACTTTTACACAAAGGGAAAAAAAATCCTAAGTATTTTTATTGTCGCTTCTTTTTGTCGCTTTAATATGCAAGTGCATATGCAACCCACAAAATCAGAGTTAAAGTAAAAGTGAAAGAGAAACGTGGAGGCCCAAACCAAAAATGCACCTGGTTTAACTGTTGAAAAAAGGTAATGCAGCTCTCTCCAACGGAAAACCAACCTGACAGGAAGTGTAGCTGTGGTTAACATGGTAAACACATTTGTGTTAGTTTCCTGAAATTGTTTTGTTGTTTCCAGGAAACAACGTGCTGGTTGTTCTGTGAAACTTAAAAGCAGAAATGTGGTAAAAGCCTGCGTATGTGAGCACATTCAGGAGGCCTCTTACCTTGACCCCTTCAGCTTGAGCATGCAGCCCTGGAGCGTTGAGGCCGTGAGTGTTGAGTCCTGGCGTAGGGGCCGGCTGAGGACTGGGGGCCGGCGTTGTCAGAACATGGGTGTTTCCAGATCCTTGCAGGCTGCTGGAGGAGCGAACGCTGCCCAAGCTGCACACACTGCCACTGCGCTCTCCTCCTTCAATCAGAAACTTCATATCTTCCAGCAAGCCAAATTTCATTGCAATCTTTTGAAAGTGGTCTTGATTATCTGCATGTCTTAAGATTTCCTTTGGACTTTAGCTAATTTTTTGCTAATTTCCAGTCAATTATCTGGAGCTTCAGTAAAAAGTCCAGATCCAACTGCCTGACCATCTTAGGCTGAAAGTTTAATGCACAATAATTGTCGGAGAGCCTCTTTGTGGTAAAAATTACTGTTATCTGTATCAGTCAGATAGTTTACTCAAAGGGCTCTCCTCAAAGAGCCACACCAAGCATCCGTCATAATGAGGTGAGTTAATCTTCAACAGTACAGACAGAAGATTTGCATAGCGCACCTTGAGAACAGATTAATAAATCTGTAGTCACTGCTGAGATATTTGAGGAGTGGGTGTATATTATGTGAACATGCAGCTGAAATCAAAAGTTTACATACAACAAATAAAAAGACACACATTTTTTCTCACTATCTGAAGTTAAATCAGACCAAACGTAAGTCACTTAGAATTACGAAAATTATTTCTAATTATTCTTCATGCCTTCATGTGTTGCTTTATGTCACAAAGGCAGTATGAAGCAATAATAAAGTTCAAAATCAGAAATTTACATACATTGTCTCAGTAACTGGTAGCATTCCCTTTAAACTGCATGTTGTGGGTCAAACATTTAGGTATGTCACGCTAGACTTTTTTGTTCTCCGTCATTGACTGACAACATTTAAAAAAATCGGTCATGTACTTTTTTTTTACCCGTCAAATTATAATCATATTAACATCGGCTATTTAGCATTTTCATGCGATTTGGTTAATCTTCACCTACTAGAACCGTGAATCCAGATCCCATCACACATAAAGCAGATAAACGCATCTAACTTTTTCTCCGTAGTGACAAAAACTGCTGACTGTGGCTCCAATAACTTATAATAAATGAAAATTAAAGACTTCAATTAAATTACCAGCATTTCACCTGCTGTGGTCTGAACACACAGCCTCACAAATTCCTCCTGGTCACATCTGCAGAGAAATCTCGCTGAGTTCAATTGATCAGTTTGGATCAATTGTAAATCTGTCTTTAACTGTTCTGATGTTACAGAGTCCAGAGGTAAGGGTTAGGGTTGACCGATTAACTAGCGCAGTTTTTTACCCTATGCATGGTCTGGACGTGCGCTTTTACGATGATCTTTTTGCCTGGTTTCGCTTCTCCGAAACGGACAGATGTTACGTTTGCCGTGCTCCTCCAGAACGCCGCTCTCCTTCTGGGCGTGGGAGGGTAACGTGAACAAAAAAGGCTCCTTTTATTGAATGAGTTAAGTTTAATTCTTTGCAGCAGCAGAACCCGCATTGGTTGTGCAGCGCACTGTGCATGTTATGGTCTGATTAACTTCTGCACTGTCATTTATTTCCTCAAGATAAACTGCCGGCTCCTCTGCTTAGACTATAAAGTGATTAACACAACATTATATTCTCTTTAGTTTTCTCTGGTCTGTAATGGAGACTTGAATTAAAGGCGCCATTTCAACCAAAGGTTTGGAATGAGCTTCTGAACCAGACGCTCCAAAGCGTCCGGTCCATAACTCTTCAACATGTCAGCTCCGGTCAGAAAGATGCATTTTGTTCAGAGTCCATGAGATGATATTCAGAAAGGATCTTTTTTATCGATTGATTTTAGTTGCCTCTGCGATGAACTTGTTGCATAAAGTCTATAATGTCTTCCCGTGTTCATCAGTCAGTCAGGGGTGTTAATTATAACCTGTCAAAATAACCGACGGGCTTTAAATTTTCCTGTCGTTTAAAAAAAACAGCCGGTCAATTATGGAAAATATTCGGTTAACGCGACCTTTGCGTCACACAGCCTTTTTGTGATAGCTTGCTGAGCCCACTCTGTCTGAAAGAACTGTTGACAGTGAGTCAGGTGTTCTATGTGTGGCCTTACAATAAAGCCTTGTCAAGTTTCCTTATTTCTAAGCAAAAACTGGACTAATCTAGTCAGGTAAAGCAGCTAAAAAGAGAAAACACAAAAATAAAATGCACCTAAAGTGCAAAAAAACAGTTTGAGTAAGCCTGGGGAACTGATGAACAATATCATTTTAAAAGATTAAAAAAGAAATGGCTCTTTAGCAAGCAAACTATGTAGACTTTTGTGCTTTTCTATGGTGTTATAGGCCATATAGAACAAAACTGAAGAAATTTTCATTTTTCCCTACAGGCAGAGTTTGTGGTTTACCTGCCACTGGTTTGCGTAACACCCAGATGTCCTCACTGGTGCTGCTCTGATGTCCTAAAGTGGGAGAGCCCTGAGGACTCAGCTCTGCCGTCCGAGAACCTGTCACATACACACATATACACACAATTTTTATTGTCACTGAAGAAGAAATCAAATAATTTCTGAGGCCAACTTCTAATAATTTGTAAGACAAAAAGATTCTCCAAGACATTGAGTGCAATGCATATCTCTATACAAATCTGCTCACCTATAAATCATTATTACTCATTGGAAGCTAAAGATTTTAGAAGAGCTTTAGGGGTTTAAAATAACTTGCACCGTTCACATTTATTAAGTGTAAATAAATTCATTTCACTGTCAGATTATTGGAAATTGTACCACCACTCATGCAGTATTTTTTTTATAAAAATAATACTTTTTAGTCAAAATGATAAATTATTGAACCAAAACAAGTCAAATGTTTTAAATGAAATTATTTGCTTTGTCCAACCATGACTAGTACTTTTAAGAACCTAGAATAGCCTCAAAATGTATTATACTATACATAGTACTGTGCAAAAGTTTTAAACCGCACCTAATTTTTCCTATTTCAGAGATTCTTCCAATGTGCTTAAGTAGTTTTGAGAAACAAATCTGTTTCTGGAGAAAGTTTGTCTTCAGACTTTGGCTGCTTTTCACTAATTTATAAATCCTCCCTTTTGCACCTGACCATGATTGTAAATTTCAGTCTGTTAGCATAAAAATAATATTGACAAGTGAAGGGCCAGATAACTAATGTCTGACCTAAAAATAAAGCCTACACTCAAAATATACATGGTATCTGAAAACCATGTTTGACAGAACAAAAATCTAGCAAAGAGGGGACACATGACCTGAGAGATGCATCATGTTTCAGTTGGTCATCATCTGGTAAATTGATCAATTTACCAGCTAAAAGTTTATTGGAATTGCGTTGGAATCCTGTTTACATTCTGCCAGAGTGTTTCTTTTTGGATATTTTTGAGAACTGGATTTGCCTGGAGTTTCTTAAAGCTTAATGTGTTGTAGGGTTGGGTAGGTTGATGAGACTGCAATATTGCATGGACATCGGGGACAGTTCCCCAGGATTGGCATACCGGGGTGGTAGTGTCCCTATTCAAAAAGGGGAACAGAGAATGTGCTCCAACTACAGAGGGGTCACACTCTTAAGCCTCCCTGGCTCACTCTTAAGCCGCCAGAGAGGCTTATGAGCCTCCCTTAAAAGTGAATCCTAGAGGATTACTCTCAGGGGTTCTAGAGAGGTCCGTTGGATAGTTGAACCTTGGATTCAGGAAGAGCAGTGCGGTTTTCGTCCTGGTCGTGGAACACTGGACCAATTCGACACCCTCAGCAGGGTCCTGGAAGGTGCATGGGAGTTCGCCCAACTGGTCTACATGTGTTTTGTGGACTTGGAGAAGGCGTTCCATGATGTCCCTCGGGGAGCCCTGCGGGTGGGGGGTTCTCCGGAAGTATGGGGTACCAGGCCCTTTGTCACGGGCTGCTATAGGTACCTGTATGACCAGTGCCACAGTCTAGTCCACATAGCTGGCAGTAAGTCGGGCTCATTTCTGGTGAGAGTTGGACTCCGCCAAGGCTGCATATTGTCATTACTTTTATGGACAGAATTTCTAGACGAAGCCAAGGTGTGGAGGGGATCCATTTTGGTGGCCTTAGAATCATATCTATGCTTTTTGTGGATGATGTGGTCGTACTGGCCTCTCAGGTCGTGATCTACATCTTTCACTGGAGCAGCTTCACAGCCGAGTGTGAAGCTGCCAGGATGAGGATCAGTGCCTCCAAATCCAAGGTCTTGAGCTGAAAAAGGCACTGAAAAATAGTGCACAAAAGTCCGTGTAGGATGGCAAAGTCCTAGCGCAAAAATTCGCCTGACAGGTGGACGGAGCCTGGTGCTGCAAGGTTGGAGACCTTGTCCTGTTAGGCAACGGGGCCTGGATAATACGGACGGCAGAGTCCGGCGATGACAGGCGCTTAAATTCTGTAACAAAAGTAAGTTTTTATCTTTTTTTAATCTTTTTTTTCTTCAAAATCTCTTTCTCACTGTTTATTCAATGTCAAATGCTGTTTTTATGTTTTCTTTAATTATGTAAAGCACCTTAAAATACCTTGCTGCTGAAATGTGCTATACAAATAAAATTTGATTGATTGATTGATTGATTGAGTGCATTCTCTGGTTCATCCTGGGGGGTCGTCCTGCCCCAAGTGGAGGAGTTTAAGTATCTGGGGATCTTGTCCACGAATGAGGGAAAAATGGTGTGACGGGCACCTGTCACCATTGTGAATGAATCCCTGTTTAATTGCTGTTCTTTTCTTGCAGTTGATTGGCTGGCGAGAGTTTAAAGGGATCAAGCCCCACCCACCAGGGGAGCGAGGAAGTTGGGAAGAGCTCCTGGCTGCGGGGGTGTTTTCCAAGCCTCGCTCACGCTCCTTCAATGTGTTTTTCTGTTTGTTAACTTTCTTTGTGTTGCTGGGTCTGGGGATCGTTGGCCAAGCCGAGGTTTTCCGGTTCTTGGTTGTAGGGCGAATGATCTGGTGAGGCAGGGCGAGGGGAGCGGCCCGAATCCGACGGCCAACTGCTGGCTGGTTCGTGAATGCTCCCACCCTTTTGTTTCTTTGCCACGATTCTCCAGTACCTTTATGTCCAGCCAGAGCTTGAATAAAGCCTTTTGTATTATATGCCTTGGTCTGGACTTCTTTATGTTGTGACCCACAGGCGGGCCGTAACATATTGGGGGCTCGTCATATTCGGATGATTTGATTCCGTTAGATTCTTGTGCGGAATTTTTTGTGGTGTTTTTGAAATGCGCTGGTGTTTGGTTGGGATGTGCTATTTATATATTTGAGCGGCTTCTCTGGCACTTATTGATGTTTGTGGGCTGCAAGGAGCATCTTTGGTTTTGTTACGACTCTCTAAACCGACATGGAGTTTAACCTGGAAGAGTTTTCGGACAACCCTACAATTGAGCAAATTGACTGTTGTACAGCTGTTGTTAATTGCTGGTGGGTTTTCGATCTCCGTTTCTAAGCAGTTGAGAAAGGCGGAAATGAAATCCGAGATTGTTTCGGCTCTAACTGACGCTGGCGTTCTTCCTCGCGTTAGTTTTGATGCTGGTCCACAGGTTAACTCTGGTGCTGATGTTCAAATTCACTCTGACACGGCTCCTCTGAGTAGCCCTGAAGCCCAGACTAGCCGTCAAGACTGTCAGGGCGCTGGGACTGACAGAACTTCGTTTGATCTTCGCGAATTGGAACTGCAGCTTGAACTTCGCCGTCTGGATCTTAGAGAACGGGAGTTGGATCATGAGTTCCAACTGCGTAAATTGGAAACTGAAGCAAATAAAGAAGTTCGTTTGAAAGAGCTTGAGGTGAGCAGCTCGACTGCCCCGTGGGGTTCCTCTACATTTGATATAAGCAAGTGCATTCGTTTGGTACCACCCTTTTCCGAAAAGGATGTGGACATGTATTTTGTCCTGTTTGAGAGAGTGGCTGTATCATTACAATGGCCAAAACAATTTTGGCCATTATTATTGCAGTGCGTATTTACGGGGAAAGCTCAAGAGGTTTATGCTTCACTTCCGTCTGACGTCAGTCTGAATTATGACTCAGTGAAAACAGCTGTTCTCAAAGCATATGAACTGGTGCCGGAAGCATATAGGCAAAAGTTCCGCGGTCTTCTTAAGGCTGAAGGTCAGAGTTATGTGGAATTTGCCCGTGACAAGGAGGTCCTCTTTGATCGTTGGTGTTTGGCGCTGGGCGTGAAAAATTTCAGTCAGTTACGTGATCTAATTCTGCTGGAGGAATTTAAGAACTGTTTAACAAAGCAGATTGTAACGTATATGAACGAACATAAGGTTGTTGAAATTTCTAAGGCGGCTGTATTGGCGGATGAGTATGTTTTGACTCATAAAACTTCATTTGATAGGCAGCCTTATGTGCCTCTGCGTAGTGCCCCGCCTCCGGCAAGACCCAGCGTTGAGGTGGAACATGACAGTGGAGTTGGTAGGAGGCCAGTTTGCGCTCATTGCAATAAGCGTGGTCATATTATGGCCAACTGTTTTTTGCTCAATAAGAAGACTTTGTCAGCTACAGCGGCCATGGCAGCGAAGCCACCCCCAGTTTTAGTTTCCTGCGAGGCGGGGAACGTAGAGCTGGGAATTTATGCACCTTTTCTCATGACAGGGAGTGTCTCCATAGCGGGTGGAGAAAGGGTACCTGTAACAATCTTGAGGGATACGGCAGCATCTAGATCCATTATTCTTGATAGTGTTCTGCCGCTAAATGATGAGACCTTTTTAAATTCACATGAATTGGTGCAAGGTCTTGGAATGAATTTTTTACGCATCCCTCTTCACCGCATCTGTTTGAATTCGAAGTTGGTTTCTGGTGAAGTGGTGGTGGCCGCAAGTCCAGTCTTCCCGATAAAAGGGGTTGATTTTCTTCTGGGAAACGACTTGGCAGGGGGTAAAATTTTGATTAATCCAGAGGTCACGACAGTCCCAGTGATATCAGATGCCCCAGATGAGTTGCAGAGAAAATATCCAAAGGTGTTCCCCGTGTGCGCGGTTACTCGTGCCATGGCCCAGAAAAATATGCAGCTGGATATCGGTGATGTGGTCGACCTGGAGGAACGCAGCTTTTCAGATGACCCTTTGAATGGGGAAAGCAACTCGGATTCTGCAGGTACGTTGGTGCCTTTTACACCTGTGGCACCTTCATATGATGTGGGCCAGGAGGAGGCCCTTCACGACAACATGTCGAGGGAAAATCTTATTCTGCAACAGAGTCGTGATCCCTCTCTTGTCCCTTTGTTCAACCGCGTTGTGTCAAACGAAGAAATTAAGAAAATGCACGAGGGATATTTTTGTGTAGATGGCCTGTTGGTGCGTAAATGGACACCATCACAGGCCACTGCGGAGGATGACTGGCGGTCGGTTAATCAAGTTGTGGTACCACAGAAATTTCGTCTTGCCATTCTGAACCTCGCTCATGACAATCCTATGGCTGGTCACATGGGGGTGACCAAAACATATGACCGCATCTTGCGGCAATTTTTTTGGCCAGGATTAAAAAAAGATGTGAGGATATATTGTAAAACCTGCGAGGTGTGTCAAATTTCTGGGAAACCTAATCAAACAATTGCACCTCATCCTCTGCATCCTATTCCTGCTGTGGATTCACCTTTTGACCGTGTTTTGGTGGATTGTGTTGGACCTTTTCCAAGAACCAAATCTGGTCATAGATTTTTGCTAACGGTGATGTGTGCATCAACCCGGTTTCCAGAAGCTATACCATTACGCAACATAACTGCGCCGTCGGTTGTGTCTGCCCTGGTGAAAATATTCTCCTTGTTTGGTTTGCCAAAAGTTATTCAGACTGATCAGGGATCCAACTTTATGTCACGTATCTTTAAACAAGTTTTGAAACAGCTTGACATCACACATTGTCGTTCCAGCGCCTATCACCCGGAGAGCCAGGGCGCGCTGGAACGATTTCATCAGACCTTAAAAAGCATGCTCCGTACATACTGCCTGGAGTCTGACAAAGACTGGGATGAAGGAGTTCATCTGCTGCTTTTTGCAGCACGTGAGGTGGTGCAGGAATCACTTGGCTTTAGCCCAGCAGATCTGGTTTTTGCCCATTCTGTTCGTGGCCCACTGAAATTGTTAAAGGAGAAGTGGATGGGCAGTGATTCACAGAATCTTCTTGATTACGTCAGTGCGTTTCGCTTTCGTCTTCATCGGGCGTGTGACTTGGCCAGAGAAAATCTTGAGGCCGCTCAGAGCAAAATGAAGGGCTGGTTTGATATTAAGGCTAGGAAAAGGCAATTTCAACCGGGAGACAAAGTTTTGGTGTTTTTGCCTGTTGAAGGTGCTAGTCTGCAGGCGCGCTACAGCGGACCGTACGTGGTTACACGTAAAGTGAGTGACACAGATTACATCATTTCTACTCCTGACCGCGTGCGCCGCAGCCGCTTGTGTCACATAAACATGCTGAAAGAGTATCATGAACGGGATAAAAATAATTCTGTTGCGTTGAGTTTATCCTCTGGTGACATGCCCTTACCTTCAGATCCACCGGCGGCACAGTCGGTTCAGGCGAGTTCCTTGGAGGAGCTGTCCAGTCCTGAATCCGATATTGACCACCCAGGTGAGGCTATGCTGCGGGGCCGACTAAAAAATTCTGAGATGCTGAGTAACCTGGATGCTTGCTTGTCGCATTTGTCTGATGATCAACAACGGGACATGGTGGACCTTATTAAGTCATACTATGGTTTGTTTTCAGATGTGCCCTCCCGAACTCATGTGCTGGAGCATGATATAAATGTCGGTGGTTCTTTCCCTATTAAACAGCATCCCTATAGGGTGAATCCGGATAAAAGAAAACGCCTACAAAATCAAACTGAATACATGTTGCTAAATGGCATCGCTGAGCCAAGTTGTAGTGCGTGGAGTTCACCGTGCTTGCTGGCAGTCAAGGCGGATGGGTCTGACCGCTTCTGCACTGATTTCAGAAAAGTTAACGGAGTTACAAAACCAGATTGCCACCCGCTTCCTCGGATGGAGGATTGTGTAGATCGAGTAGGCTCTGCAGTGTTTGTGACAAAGTTAGACCTGCTGAAAGGCTATTGGCAGGTCCCGCTGACAGAGCGAGCCAAGGAAATCACTGCATTTGTGACTCCAGATGCATTCCTGCAGTACACTGTGATGCCATTTGGCGTGCGTAACGCGCCGGCAACTTTTCAGCGTCTAGTTAATAAAGTCTTGTCTGGCGTGAAGGGGTGTGAAGCTTATTTAGATGACATTGTCATCTATTCAGGCTCTTGGGAGGAACATCTAGAACAGGTGAAAACGGTGTTTCAGAAATTAAATGAAGCCCAACTGACGGTTAATCTCGCAAAATGTGAGTTTGGTCGTGCCACTGTGGTTTATTTGGGTAAAATTGTGGGTAATGGACACGTTAGACCGGTGGGTTCAAAAATAGAGGCTATTTCAGCATTTCCCATTCCTTCCTCACGACGTGAGTTACAGCGTTTTCTTGGAATGGCTGGCTATTACAGGAGTTTCTGTAAGAACTTTTCCGCTGTCGCTTCTCCTCTCACTGATCTGATGAGTCCTAAGGTCCCGTTCAAGTGGTCACCGGAGTGCCAACATGCGTTCGGGTGCGTCAAAGCGCTCCTGAGTAGTGCACCGGTGCTTGTTGCACCAGTGTACACGGTGCCCTTTAAACTGGCGGTGGATGCCAGTGATACAGGAGCTGGTGCCGCTCTTTTGCAGGACGGCCCAGATGGGGTAGAGCACCCTGTGTGTTATTTTTCAAAGAAATTTAATAGGCACCAAGCTGTGTACTCCACGATAGAGAAAGAGGCACTGGCGTTGGTTATGGCTTTGAAACATTTCGAGGTCTATGTGGGCTCCTCTAGTGGACCAATTGTGGTTTACACCGATCATAACCCGCTCGTCTTCATTCAGCAAATGCGTAATTCCAACCGACGGCTGATGCGGTGGGCCCTTTATCTTCAGGCTTTCTGTTTGGAAGTAAAACATATAAAGGGTAAAGATAACATTGTAGCTGACGCATTGTCCCGTTCCTATTACTGATGCTGCATGGGGCCTTTGGATCCCCATGCAGCATTTAGGGGTGGAGGTGTGACGGGCACCTGTCACCATTGTGAATGAATCCCTGTTTAATTGCTGTTCTTTTCTTGCAGTTGATTGGCTGGCGAGAGTTTAAAGGGATCAAGCCCCACCCACCAGGGGAGCGAGGAAGTTGGGAAGAGCTCCTGGCTGCTGGGGTGTTTTCCAAGCCTCGCTCACGCTCCTTCAATGTGTTTTTCTGTTTGTTAACTTTCTTTGTGTTGCTGGGTCTGGGGATCGTTGGCCAAGCCGAGGTTTTCCGGTTCTTGGTTGTAGGGCGAATGATCTGGTGAGGCAGGGCGAGGGGAGCGGCCCGAATCCGACGGCCAACTGCTGGCTGGTTCGTGAATGCTCCCACCCTTTTGTTTCTTTGCCACGATTCTCCAGTACCTTTATGTCCAGCCAGAGCTTGAATAAAGCCTTTTGTATTATATGCCTTGGTCTGGACTTCTTTATGTTGTGACCCACAGGCGGGCCGTAACATATGGAATGGGAGATCGAAAGACGGATTGGTGCAGCGTCTGCAGTGAAGCAGGCGCTGTACTGGTCCGTCGTGGTGAAGAGAGAGCTGAGTCAAAAAGCTCTCGATTTATCATGAGTTTTGGGTCATGACTGGAAAAAAAAGGTCACGGATACAAGCGACCGAAATGAGTTTTCTCCGTTGGGTGTCTGGGCTCTCCCTTAGAGACAGGGCGACAAGCTCGGTAAAATCCCTTCTGAAATCCTGAAGAGCAGTTTTACATAATACAGGAAAGACTGACTGCTTAGAAGGAACACAGGAAAACATGTAGCATTACACAAAACTTTTGCACAGCACTGTTTATCATATGAACTAACAAATATTAATAGAATCTTTCTCTTAAAGGATCAATACACACAGATTACTTATACAAAGAACTGGGACTGACTTTGTTACACTGTATTACAAAAATAAAACAAAAAAACTTTAGCTGTAGCATTAAAACTAAACACTTATCAATTTTAAGGTTTAAAATAAAATGCACAAATACTGGTGTGGGAAAGTTAGTTTTATCGCTATCTGAGTGAACTGGAGCTTTAACTAACCCAGGCAACAGCTGACAATCCATGAGTTTTCTGTCCAAAGAGCATAAAAAAGAAAGGATGCTTATCTGTGGTTTACAGTATGTACCTGTCTGACTTTGCTGCTCCTGAGGAGTGGAGAGAGGAGGAGAAATGGACAGAGGAGGAGTAGACAGAGAAGGAGGAGATATGGGAAGAGGAACATACCCAAACGAGGAGAAACGAGGGAGGGAATGTGTGCCGGAATGGAGGGGTGGGGGAGGAGGCAGATGCAGATGCAGGGGGAGGACTTTAGAGGGGGGGTATGGGTGTCCGTTGGCTGAGGCAATGGGGCAGGGGTTGGGCCGGCGGAGGAGCAGGGTGTGGCACTGCTGGGAGGGGGAGTGGCCTGGATACAACCCGAGAGGGGGTAAGAGGGGAGGTTGCAAAACAAAAATAACAACACAACAACAACTGATCAGTCAAAAAGTTGAAAAAAAATGCATAAAAATAGAACTGATTGAAATTAAAACCAGAAAACATCCATGTATATCCAGATGGAATCTTTCTAAGCAATCATGCAATACATAAAATGAACAAAGGCGTCTAATAAAGCAGTTGTAGGAAGAGAAGAGAAGTGGGGGGGGCGAGCAATAGGGGGGGTCTGCGGGAGAGGGGTTAGAGAAGCAGGAGGTTGGTAAAGGTTAAGAGGAGGTAAACAGCCGCCAGAGGAAACTGTTGATGAGCAACAGGCTGATGGAGGCCAAAAGCTGCTGCTAGCTACCACACAACACATGCAAACTGCTCACACAAGCCACACACACACATACAGCTGTCATGTGGGTGGTCACCTGCCCTCTTGATGACCTCCACGATGTTGGATGGGAAGTAGCCCACGCGGTCGTTTCCGGTGCGGTTGTCATGGATGCAACCCTTCCACCGGCCATCAGAGTGCTGCTCCAGCACCTGTGCACAAACATCTGTCTGAACTAGGAACACTTAGTGGAAAAATGGATGAATAAGATGATGCACTGACTTATTGCCCAGAGGATGCCTGGTATCAGATGATTTTCTTTAGATTATGTCTAAATGCATGTAGCATTTGCTCCTGAGAACTAGTGAAAAACATCTTCAAGATGAAAGCTTAAGAAGAACCTCCAGTGTCCCGTTTCAGAAAAAAGCAGGCTATGTGAAAATTCTGAGTAAGTTCTGGGGTAACTATGTGCATATCCTGGGTTTTCCCGTTTCAGAAAGCTATGTATCAGCTATCCGGAGTCAACTTAATACTGCAACGTACTCTGTGAACCATGCCTGCTTGGCAGCAGGATTGTTTGAACAAACCCTGAGTTTGTTCTATGTTTTAGCTGAAACCTGGCCCAAGGAAAGCGTCAGAAATGAAGTGTTCTTTTCTGTGGGAGCCTGTACATATTGGAGAGTAGATACTCTGCAGAAATCCCTGTCAGACGAGGGTGATCACACTGCTGTTAGGTTTTTTCATCATTCCCGGACTAATATATTCTCTAGCGTTACTGTTTTTTGCCTTAGTTAAAACGTCCACCTGCACATGACTAAATATGACACAACGAGGACATTCTTTGTGCTGCACTTTGTTTTAATGCCAACCAGATCTCGTTAGAAAAGTTACTATAGCACATAAACTGTACTGTGAATGTACAGCTGAGGCGCCTATGAGGTGAATATGAATCTGTTACTCACACTAACATGATGAGGTTCTACCGAACACCAGGGTTTAATCCCTGGCTGGTTTCTTTATGTTATTGGTATCAGGCATGAAAAACTTATTTTTAGGCAAATTTTAATTTTATAATGGAGCTTTTTAAATATGAGCCCTCCCATTGTTGAGCTGTACATCATTGTGACTTCAACATGTTCTGAAACCAAAACCCTGATTATCATAGAGTAGGTGGTTTATTCAGAGTATCTGCCCGAGTTTGTTAGCCCTGCTTTCTGAAACGAGGCTCTGAAGTTTTTCACCAGAAACAAATCCTGGAACATAGCTCGTATACTTTTGCATATTTTATTAGTGGAGCCTTCAAGGACAGAGATTTGAAGTAGGGAGCTAGGAAAGCCAAAACACTGTTTCATTTACTATATTGTACTTTTGCAGTTTTGGGTTTTTCCATACCCTACCTGAGCAGTAAAAAAGTCGTCTGCCAAAGAACATTTCATTTCTAATTGTACCTGACTAACTTTTTCTGTCCTTTTAGAGACAGTAAATGTTCCTTTCAGAAACAAATAAATCAAGTCCCCCATCAGGAAATGCCACAAAACATATATTTAAAAAGAAACAACAGGCCTAAATAAGGACAAAAGCCCCACAAAAAAAACGAGGGAATTACAGTATATGAAAGCATCAGAAAATATTTTACAATGGTTGCAAAATGTGGTGAATGTACCGTGATAATGTCTCCAGCTTTGATGTTGAGGCTGGTAAGGTCATAGTTGTTGCAGTAATCCTTCAGCGCTCGGACCTGCATTGCAGCCGATGCATCTACAGAACAAAGGGGGACACATGAGAAAACAGAAGCTGGGGCAGCAGAGGTGTGGGCAGATCAACTTTTATACATTACTATCCATAAATGTTACATAAAAGTAAAGAGTATTTCAGAAAACATTTTCCCTTCCAGCCCAGATAAGAAACATTTCAGTTTTTCATTTTTTTCTAGGCAGAAGGGTTTTTATGGCAAATAAATGTAACTTTATTATTTAACGCTAGGCACTCCACAGACTGCCATAGCTAACAGAGGCTGTTAGTAACTTTGCAGTGTTTTTTAATCTTAAGATAAAGAAAAAGTTTAGTTTTAGTTTTATTGTGTTTTTATGAATTAATATTCACAATAGAATGACACAATAGAATGACCTAACTTTTAAAGCAAACATGTTTCATTTATTTTAATGAATATGTCAGGTTCCATTCATTACTTCTTTTTGGTTCTAAAATCTAAAACAATAGAAACATGCTTCTCCAACTTTGTATGAGTTGATTGTGAAATTTAGAAATGGCTTTAGGCAAATGAGTCCATTTGCTCCCTTGCTTCATACCAACAAAGTCCTGTTTGACGCATGGTCACTTCCTGAACCAAGAAGTAAATTGGTTCAGGAAGCTGACTGGTGAGATGATCCACATCCATCTGCAAAGATGTGTCATCCTCTGCCCTGCAACTTCTGGATGCAGATATTTGGCCTACAAATGTAAAACCAGTTTTTATAAAAACCAATAGGGTAGATGCCACGAGAGGTGGTGACGTATTTCCGTTTGAATTTATGCCACATAGATTGGTTCCTGGTCCTGCTTCCTCCTATTGTTTTTACCCAAAGCTGCAAGATCTGTACCATGAAAAAGACGCAAAACTTTAAATATCTGTGAGCTTCTGGTACAACAATCCAGTTTTGTGGTGTGTCGTTGTGTCCAGTAATTAGCCGGTACCATCCAGTGCTTAGTTTTTCATTTTCCTGCTGATATCAAGGCGACAGCGGATTGTAGCCAAGACTTAGCCACTACAGCTAACACCCGGTTTGTAGCTGCCCGCTATTTCAAAGCTTGAGGATGTTGAAGATCCAGCGTCAGAAATGGGAGGACGGAGGTTAAAAGGGATACGAGCTTCGTTCACTGGAATAATTTGTTGGAGGAAAATAATGCCGGAGGAAATCCACTGCTACTGGAACAGGCTGAGAACAGAGGCAGCGATTCGGCACAAGGTCAGTCAATACGTGTGTTGATGCGTTTGTGTTATTCGGAGTATGAAATTATTTTTAGGCAACTCCTTAGCTTTTTTTTATGTGACAATTATGTAAAATACATTTAACATGCAGTCCAAGCGATACCGAGCAGGTAATTTAAGAACAACCGAGGGCAGCAACGCTTCAGCCCGAACCAGTCAGTCAGATTAAGGTCCAAAACCTTCGCTTTACAGCCGTTTAAGTGGCACCGACCCACATAAAAAACCCACAGAACAAATGGTACAAATCACGTATTTCCTGAATCCCAACAATATGACATCTACCTTTGCTGTTTCATAATTATAATCCACGTTAGAGTGAATTTTTCCACTTGGCTGCTATAATTTGTTCTTGGGTTTCACAACGTAATTTCTCTTTTTTCTCTGAGATTCTGCTTAGAAAATGAGGTTATGAAGTTACATTCTCCCGCTGCTTTTTGTTTTTAAAACGGTAAATTTAGGTTTGCCTCGATTTTTATAAACTACTGCCTCTTATATGCATCATTTTTTGTCTTACTGTTGGTACAGATATTAGGTGAACACGGTGCTTTGACTGCTAGTTGTTAATATTAATTTCAGTTGCACTTTCAAGAGTATTCAGATTTTAACATGCATTTTCTAAGTAGTATTTTAATTCACTCTTACTCAGTAACTTCAGTGTTGTTACAACTCTGAAACATTTTTTTTTTGCAGTTTCTTTGTGATACCAGAACTATTTCACTAAAACATTTAATTTCCTGAGATATTGTCCATTTATTTTCAAGCAAAACTCTCAAAAAGAGCAAAATATTAGTTTTGATTACGTTGTGCAGCTAAATATGGACGCTTATTAGTTTTTTTTCTTTTAAATTTTTCAGGTTTGCCTTGCAACACCTCGTGATGTTTCTGAGCCATGATTACCTTTCCATTGGATCCAAGCACCTGGACCAGCTGACAGCGTCCATCAGTCCACGGTCTGCCGGATCATCGCAAAGTGGACTAACTTTTTATTTACAGTACTTGGTTAAACTAGGAACTTGAAACCGGAGCACCAGATATGCAAAAATCTACCTGCAGACTTTGTTGGCTACCCTGACCCTGCAGTCATCCTGGACGGGGCTGAGCCGGACTTCCTCTCCTCCAGAGTGACGAGTTTTCATCACCAGTAAAGGCAAAACAAGTCTGATGTCTGATTAGCTGCTAGGAAGTATATTATATATTCACTGTTCATTTTGCTATCCTGTTTGTTCCTACAATAACATTTAATCTCTACATTTCACAAACTTTTTCCCCTTTTCTCAGTGTTTACGTTATATCAAGTATTTGCATGTAGATCAGGAATTCAAGTTAGATATTAAAATGCAACACATTTAGGTTATACCAGCAAAGAAATGTGAATATTAGGTAATATGTAGTTAGTTATATAATTTAATATGCTGAATAAGGCTGGATGATACAAGATTTTTTTTCATACCAGATTTGATTTTAATCGGTTCCTTCTGCCGTCAATTTCTATAAAATCACAGAAAATACTTTCAAAAAATGCCTTTATTTCAATCATCTGTTCTGTGAGTTGTATAAGGGAGCATTACGGTCAGGATACAAGAAATTTTAATAGCAAGAATGCAGTCATCGTTACAGCAGAATAAAGATGACCTTTTATAACAATGTCTTAAAATTACAAGATGTTTTAATGAGAAATAAAGATTCAGATTGATCTGATGTAACCAGCTCAGTCCATGTGGTTCTGACATTTTGTCAGTAATCAAGAGGATGTACATTTCCACCTCACCTGACCAGGTAAGCATTAAGGTCAAAATAAAAAAATACTGTATAAACAAATACTGTATACAAAACGGAAAAAGAGCAACTGATAGAAATACTTTCTATAAAGAAAAGCAAAAACGATAATAGCAAGAGAAAAGTTGTTGGCAACATTAGCTCAGCCAATCTCTCCTTCCAGGAAGCCATCAAACAGAACTGTCCAACTCCAGCTATAATAAAGATTAAAAAAATAGAAAACGGAAAGTTAAAATAATAAATAATGCCAAATTAATAATTCAGATCTAATGTGTTCTGGAATCTATTGACATTTTACAAATTTCACAACTCAGAAGGTTTCACAAAAGTTTCATTTATTCTGCTGTTAGTACAGAATAATCTAGTTAGGTTTGAAATGTCTGGGTGTTGTAGTTTTTAAAATACAACACATTAAAAAAGCTCAAGATAGTGAAAAATTATGTGTAATCGCCCTTTAGCTATTTTCCGAATTAGATGCTACATTGGAAGCTAACTTTAGCTTCGACTGATAGCTTGGGCACAATATAGACAGATCTATATATGTTTATATAGATGTATATCTATCTATCTATAAAGCATAGATATGTAGATTGCACAATGCACAGATAATCAAAAAACTTAACATTTACATAGTACCTTTGTAAGCTTGTCCCTGTTAGCTACGTCAGACATATGAGGCATTATGATGAATACAAACGATTTATTAACTTACCTTCAAAGTTACTGTGAAGTTTTGACACATCCATCTTTAATCCTTTGTTGTTGTTGGAGCGTTTCAGGACGTCTGAATAATTCTATAGGCATCATTAATAGTCCTGCAGGACTGAGGAGCCACTGTTAGCATACTGTTGCCTGTGAACCGGAACCATTCTATGTGGCAAAAAAAATGCGGAAGTGCTAAAACGGAAGTCTGTGGCATATACCGTATTGTTTTCCTGCTGCCATAAGTTTTTAAAATTCAATTTAGTACAGTTTTAACATTGTTTTCTTGTTCTTTTTTTCAGTTCTCCAAATGAGGATACTGTATTTAAGTGTATGTGTATTTATTTTATTCTTTTTATGTTTTTTAAGTATTGAACACCAGTTCACTTTTAATCATGTGTTGTATGTATTTATTGTGTGTTTATATCAAATTTCCTGTATGGCAAGAAAGCTGGCTAACGTCACTAGAACCAAATCTACCTTGTGGTATAAATAATTTTGATTGCTTGACATTTGAGGGACATTTAATCAATGGCTCTTGATTAAACACCTGGAAGCTACTTTTGCTCCAACATTGTGTAGAAACAAGAGGGAGCATTTTATTTTTTACCTACTTTTTCTGACTGCATTTCAGTTTTTACTCCTAACAATGTTATAGATGAGCCCTAACCCACAGCTGAGGTCAGTATGAATGTGAATGTGTGAATTTAAAACCTCACCTCTCAGTAACTGTTTGATCTCCCTGCTGGCCTGTGTGGTGGTAAACTGGTTAACAATGTCCAAGGCAGTTTGACTCAGAGTGTTTCTCACTCCTGCACTGATGCCACTCTACAATGAAACAGAGGAGATAAAAAGGGGCAAAGCTGGAACACTGATCAGTATCAGGGATGGTGTGGTTACAGCATGAGGCTGGCCAGATTGTCTGTTTATGCAACATGTTCCAGAAATGTCTATATTCTTTACTGCACAGTGTAAAGAATGATGAACAATGAGGTGTAAATTTGCTCAGCTGAAAAACAAACACACTTAAGAACAACAGACTTACGTCTAGCAGCAGCCGCACTACCTCTGTCTTCCCACAGAGGGCAGCCTGATGTAGGGCAGTGCCACACTCAGACTGTCTGTTGATGTCTATCCCAGCCTGGATCAACAACCTGCAGAGCAACATCAACTTAAATTACACTTTTATTTATTTTATAAAGTCACTATTACAAAATGATTTGGGTCTGAGGATTTTGAAACATGAAAAATATAAACACAAATGCTGTACAGCTAACAAGGATTTAGGATGCAATCCATCAGGGTCCGTTTTTATTCAACCATTTTCAAGAGTTATTGTGGTTCAATTTTTTAAATATATTAAAAAAAAAGGCTTTATCAGCTCTAGTGGCCTTTATTTGATAGATGACAGGAAAGTGGATAATGAGAGAAGGGGATAATGCAGCAAAGGTCGCCAGGCTGGGAATCGAACCTGCGACGGCCACATCAAGGACTGAGACCTCCATGTGTGGACTGTGCTTAACCCCTGTTCCACCACAGTTAGATAGAGATAACATACAGGCTGGATGATTGTTTTCTCTCTGTTGTGTTTTGCTTTTTTTTTTTATTACCACCAATTTGAGCGGGAACCAAGTAAACAAAAATTTCCTACAAGTCATGTCAGGACAACATCCAGGCAGCCTTAAAAAACCCTATTGGTGAAACTCCAATTTAGGAATCAGCTTGATGGCTTTCAGTTGCGTTTTTATCTGAAGAAAGCAGTCAGTGTAGTCAGAGATCATGTTTAATGGTTCAATATATCCCAGCAGAAAGAGATTAGATGGCTGCTGTTTCCTGAATGGCAAGAAAGCTGGCTGACGTCACTGTGACCAAATCTACCTCATGGTATAAATAATGCCACAGTGCTTCATGTTGTCATGTATCTGAAGAGCTAATCTACCATTAAACACTAATTGTTTCCTTAGTTCATTGTTTATGAAGCAAATGTACAGGAAAAGAGTTGGACTGCAGTTCTGAAATGTATTTGGATAGTGGCTTTTTGTGTTGAGTTAGGGAGCTTTAGGGCTTAAAAGTGTTGACTTAGTGCTAACTGTTTGCTTTCAGTGAAAGGTGATCTGTAAATCAGGCATGGACTATGAAGTACTTTTTAAAATGAATATAGAAACATTGAATGTAGATTAAATGGTATTGTTCAGACCGTATCACGTCTATGTGTCCATTCTTAGCAGCCAGATGCAGCGGGGAGACTCCGTTTGGGTCTGAGGGTTTCGGCTCCAGCATGGCTGCACACATGTTGCTGCTGAGCAGGAGCTGGACCACCTAAACAGGAAAACACAGTATCAGTGGGAGCTTCTATCAAATGAATGCTGGATAAAAACACAATTTTTAAAAACTTTATTCAAAATCAGAAGTTTAAACTTCCTTAGTATTTGGTAGAATTTCCTATTAAACACTTTGACTTGGGAGCAAAAGTCTCACAATTTGTTTCTGGAAATTTGGCTAGTTCCTGTTTGGAGGCCGCCCTGCTCACACACAACTTTTCAGCTCTACCCACAACTTTTCTGTGGAGGAGAAATCAAACTTTTGTGATGGCCACCCCAAAACATTAACATATTGTCCTTAAATCTTTGTAATTAGTTTGGTTGTATGCTAAAGGTCATTGATCATTCATAAGATCCATTTGTGTTCGACCTTCCCATGTATTTTGTGAAGTGTACCTGTCCCTCCATCAGCAAAACATCCACACAACACAATGCTGCCACCGCCTCACATCACACCTGGACTCACATTTTTAAGCTTGCAAACTTCTCTCTTTACCAAGCAACTGTAACAATGGTCACTATGGCCAATCACTTCAATGCTAGCTTTATCAAAACACAGGACATAGCTTGAATCAATTCACAAGTAGTAATCTGGATTTTAGGTTACTTTTGGAGAAAAGGCTTCTTGATGGCTGAGTGGGCTTTCATGTTGTGTTTCACTGTGGATAATGACACTATTTCACCAAGTTCAACAAACATCTTCATGGTTTAGTTTTTCTCCTGTGGTTGATTCCAACATTTTGCACCAAAACAAGTTCTTTTGTTCTTGGACACAGAATCTGTCTCTTTGCTGAGCAGTGTGATGCCTGAAAACAGTTATGGCTTTCACTTATTTACAATAGCTATAATTGATAATGAGGCACATTTCTATGATAAATGTCCTCAATTATGAACCAGACATGTGGGGCTGCACAACTGCTCTTCCAAGAGTCTAATATTATTTCTTTAAATTTTTTCTGACATCACACAATGAAGCAGCATGTTTGAGGTAAAATACAAAAACACAATATAATCAGACGCTTATAAAGCCATTTATAAATTACAAATCAATTTAGGATACCATTATCTCTGGTTTCCTAAATTGCTTAAAGGCACAGTAATCTCGTAAACCTCTACATTTTACAAACTAATTCTCTCCATCAAAGCTGCAGTATGCAACTTTTATATATATAAAAAAAGAATATTTTTATACATAGCATGTTTGTCATGATATGTCATAAACAAATTGTGCTGACAATAAATTGTCCTAAAAGTTACAATTTATTTTGATGAATGCTTATATTGTAGTTTTGATACCATTTCAAGCAATATAATGGGAATGGCATATAATGCAAAAACACCCTATTAAAATCTATAGACTTTAAATTCTAATGAACATTTAACACTGGAACTGGAAAGCATTTTAACTATCAAAATAAATAAGCAAAATATGAGAAACAACAAATAAAGTGAATTATGAAGTCTCTGAAAATTAAACTTTCCTTCAAAAAGAGTAAGTTGAGACCAAAGGACCACACTGAATACTGTTACTGTACAGTTTATGGTGAAAGAGAAAAAAAGGAAAAATGATAAAGAATGTCAATGGAAATTATTGAGCTTGTTTTAATTTATCATGCAACTAATTGTTTTATTACTTATTGACAGACCTACGAAATGAAACATTGAATCAAGACTTTAGTCTTGATTTAAAGGGACTCAATGTTTCATTTCAACCCACATGTACAGAATTGCTTTTGAACCATAATTAAAGGAACATTGTCCAACATATTCATGCGTACTGATGTGTTTCATAAAGACACTTGATAAAATGTTCTATTGTTCTCAAGTTGGTGACTGCATGATGTTTTTGTGACGTTTTGTTTTTGTCTTTATGGTGTAAAACACTTTGAACTGTCTTGTTTGTTGAAATGGGCCATATAAATAAACTTGATTGATTATGAGGAAACACAACATTCTTTTAAATATCAAATATAGATAGTTCAAACAAAAAAAATTAAAAACTTTCTTTTTGTTTATTGAACTTACTGCAACACGTCCAAATTCACAGGCGAGGTCCAGGGGAGTTTTCCCCGCTGCATCTGAGATACAAGGGTTGGACTGGTGTTGTAGCAACATTTCTGACTGCAACACACACACAAAATCATTACTGGTCTATTTAACTAATTTCAAACATGCCTCATCACATCTAGACAACAGAAACAAACAGCCACACACTGAGTTACCCCATCATAATGTCCATGCTGAGCTGACAGGTGGAGAGGGATCTGTCCTTCCTCTGACTGTCCGTTGACTGATGAGCCAGTTTTCAGCAGCATTTTCATTGGTTCAGTCTTTCCCTGCCATGCAGCATAATGCAGAGGACGCATTCCTACACAAATATCCCCCCACCACACACACACACACACACACACACACACACACACACACACACACACACACACACACACACACACACGCACACACACACGCACACACACACACAGCAGGCAGAGCCAGATGTGACAGCAACCATAAAACACATACATAGTTTCACATTTATATCATCAGTTTACAATTAGACATCAGGCAAAATTAACTATTCAAATATTAACTAGTTATGAAGCAAAAGATAACTTTTATTTAAAAAAAGACAATAAGATAGTGCAGCTGAAATAATCACCAAATGAGAAAATGTTTTTTTTAAAGAAAGTCATTGGAATTAAAAATGTTAGCTTGGTTCTGCACTCTCCCTGCAACATGATAAGTATGTTTAAAGTTTTAAAAATATTCATATTTTATTTTAGTAACACAATTTCACTGTTAATTCAGCAACAATACACAATCAGTTTGAGTGCAAGTATTCGTTGAATGCAAAAAATAAAGCAAAGAAAGTAGTTTTTAGCAAAATGACTAGTGACATCTCTCCTTTGAAATCCAGACTGAATGTAACTGACACATTAGTTTCTACTTTACTTTTTCTGTTTTTTATAACCACTGTTCAAAATGGGAAAGACAACAGAACATTTTTATTTGAGTGTGTTGATCATTAAGTCAGAATTGTTCCACAAGAAAACACTAATTTACCTAAATCTGACCATTTCAGCAGACTATTCTATCACAGTTCCATGCTGGAATTCACTGAGCTCTTGAGATCGAGCCAATCTTTCACACATTTGTAAAAACACTCTGCATGCCTAGGTGCTTCATTTTATACACAGCTGGCCAAGGATGTGATTGGAATACATGCAGGGTTTCCCCCAGAAAACTTGCTAAGCCTGGCGGTCAGGGTACCGAGGCAGTCCACCAGCGGTCCACCGTGTTTTTGCATTAAAAGATGTTAAGGTGAAAGAAATTTAAAAATATAACTCGATAATTATACATTTCGGGAAAACATCACCAGTGAAACACAATTTAAACCCACAACTAGTCTTAAAAACAACAAATCAAAATATACAATAAAATTAATATCAATTATTTGAACTTTTGTTTAATCCAAATTAAGTCAGCAGCTCCATCAGGCACCCAGGGCTTCAGGGGCCATAAATGATCATATTTTAACACAGACTACATATACCCCACTTATTTATTGTTTATTGAGATGATCAATGCTGCTAAATATGATTCAATTTTAGCATACATAAATTAAAAGATTTTAAATTGTTTAACATTTAAATGTAAGATTTTAAGGAGCTGGGAGTTTTACTTTGTAAAAATTCAAATAATATTCATAGTTAGATTGTTTTGTTACCACAGCTACAATCAGATCACGTTCCGATGAAGCCAACAGGACCACATCATCCGCAAAAAGCAGAGATGCGATCCTAAGGCCACCAAAACGGATCCCCTCAACACCTCGGCTGCGCCTAGAAATTCTGTCCATAAAAGTAATGAACAGAATCGGTGACAAAGGGCAGTCTTGGCGGAGTCCAACTCTCACCAGAAACGAGCCCGACTTACTGCCGGCAATGCGGACCAGACTCTGACACCGGTCATACAGGGACCTGACAGCCCGTATCAAAGGGCCCGGTACCCCATACTCCCGGAGTACCCCCCTTAAGGCCCCCCAAGGGACATGGTAGAACGCCTTCTCCAAGTGAACAAAACACATGTAGACTGGTTGGGCGAACTCCCATGCACCCCACAGGACCCTGCTGAGGGTGCAGAGCTGGTCTAGTGTTCCACGACCAGGACGAAAACCACACTGCTCTTCCTGAATCCAAGATGTTAAAATGTTAAGTTGACAGGAAATGTAAAAGTATTACTGTGTAATATATGTTACGGGAAAAGATTTCTAGTGAAATGCTATTTAAACCCACAACTAGTCTAAAAACAACAAATTTGCACTTCTGAATAATCCAAATTATGTCAGCAGGTCCATCAGGCCCCCAGGGTCCCTGAAGCCCTAATATTTTAAAACAGATCACAGATACATAAATGTAACACTTGTCATTGTTTCACTCACGGTGTTGGTGTTGCGATATTGTGCCCAACTGCTTTCTGGGTAACACAGACCAACCGACACGCTGCCGCCGCAGTCTCTGTCTCTCTTCCCCCGCCGCCCCCCTGGCTTTAAATGTATAGGAGCTGGTCCCTTGGTAACCCTAATCGAAGCAATCCAGATGAATATCTAAAGACACTTTGTTGACATAAACAATGTCAACAAAACAGTCCGACTCCGGTCTTTGAGGAGAGCCTTCTACGACTGGGCCGGGGCGTGGCCAGACAATAGTCACCCTTCTCCATTCGCACACAGCATGTTGGTGGAGAAAGTGTTGCTAAATGATCTGCAAACGACCTGATTATCAGGTCGGTAGGTAGATAGGTAAGTCAAACTTTATTAACAAACCAGCGTTCTGACAACTATCCCAGCATGCACAGCGTGCTTCTTCTTCTACGGGCGAAAATGAAGTCGGCGGCTGCTTACCGTAGTTGCTAGACCTGTTGTGGCTCAATATTGGTCCATATATAAGGAGCACCGGATTATAAGACGCACTGTCGGCTTTTGAGGAAATTGAAGGTTTTTAGGTGCGTCTTATAGTGCGGAAAATACGGTATATAAATTAAAAGATTTTAAATTGTTTAACATTTTATATACAAGATTTTAAGGAGCTGGCAAGTTTACTTAGTAAAACTTCAAAGAACAATATTCATAGTTAGATTGTTTTGTAACCGTAGCAACAATCTGATGATGTGAGTTTAATCTTTGAATTTACAAATACAAATGAGTAAACTGCGATAATAACTTATTGCTTTTTAGGCTGGCCAATTAAACTATTCCCTTCTCCCATTTTTCACTCAATCTAACACAGAACCTGTTAGAGGTGCTGATATTTTTTAGCAACAAAAGGGGCCCCTAAGTCAGATTCTGCTCCAGGCCTCATACAGCCTTGGACCGGCCCTGCATGATGAGGTAATCTGCTGCACTACGCAGAGATGCCCAACAAACGGGAGATTTCATTCAATGCTGCTAATGTGGCTTGAGTAGTTCTTCCATTTCGTGTCTTGAGTTTTTAATAAGCGTCACAGAAACTATTCTGGTTGGTCGAGTTTATGGGACGAGTTTCTCAGATCTCCGTGTGGCCGTGAACATTAACTCTGTCTGATGTTAAGAAAGTAAAATTTAAAATATGCTAGTTGTAAAAACTTAACCATATGTTCAATATTAGATAAAATTAATAGTGTTTTAAATAAGAAAATTCGCTCCAAATTATATCCATGGTTCAAACAGCGTAATCTTTTATGTAGGATATTTCTATTGAAACATAATACACCAAGTTGAATTAAAATATCTTAGTTTGTAGTTTTTTATAATTTAAAACACAGCTAATCTCTCTGTGGACTGAGCAGGCGTTCACAGGGGGTCGTGGCTCTGTGTGTGAGTTTAACCTCTTGACCACTTTGATAAGATTTAACAGCTGGTGTAAAACAATCTGGTCCTATCATCAGAGTAGAGCTTCCTCTCGGGACAGGGTCATAAAAAACCTCTGTCTCCACTCAAAGGAAAATGACTCTTCTTTGATCTTAAAAAAACAGACTTTTACTGGAACATAGTTAACTAGATTTAAATGAAGTAGCTAAGGACACTCCCCTCATTTGAATACAGCAGAGAAGGGAAACACACCCCTCCTTTAAAAGTATAGGACCCGGAACCTTAACTTCAGATCCCTCCAGGGTTACCCGTGATGCTGTCTACGGGGTGAAATGGTGCGTCGGTGAAATGGTTCCCCATAAGTTTGTCGTGGTGTGTGGCTGACTGTGGAGTAAGGCAAATATTGAATTGAATGCTGGTTTGTGATTTTATTGAGTTTTGTCAGTTTCATTAGTTGTTTGTCTAATAAATGTTATGATTGTACTTGGAAAACGTTTACCTTCGTCTTTATGGTTCAGCTGATACAATGATGGCATCAAAGAATCCGGGCAGAAGAGAGAATAAAACGAGTCAAAAGATTTTAATTATTCTTCTTCTGGATCAAAGTTAACACTGACTAAGCGGATAAAGCATTCGATATGGTTTGATGCATTGTGTAACCGGAAAAATAATACTAAAAATAACAATATAATAATATAAAATCAGCGTGATGCGTTATAGACAGGAGAGCGCAAAAGCTCCTCACCAGGCTGAACCTGCATGATCAGTTAGTTCGTTAACTAATACACCAGCCAACCAGGAACACATAGATAAACTTTATCAGCGCAGGCAGAGACGGGCACTGGGCAGCGTGTTGAGATGGAAAAGCCGCACAAAATTCTTTGTTCACAAATATAAATCATTCTCACCGCTCGCTCAACACACCTCTGAAAGCACAACTATAAGTTATCGCTGCAGTTCACGTAGAGCTGCGCACCCAGAGCTAACCAGAGTGGTGTTCAAAGTCCTACCTTGATCAAAAACTCCGGAAAGAATCATAATTTCTCACAGGGGGTTGATGTAAATATCCATACAGGTCAGCCTGTGTCCAGTTTGAGTGAAAGGAGGCAGTGTGATTGGTCCGGCTTTAAATGCATAAACTATAAACCTATCATCTATAAACATATCTTTTAGGAATAAATCTGCTCCACCAGTGAAGCGCTTGCAATCCGGCGGTGGCGCTAGTAAAGGACGGCAGGCCGCCAGGCCTGTAATACACTGGGGGAAACCCTGTAATGTCTTGGTAATTAATTCATGTGCCAAATATTTCCTCCAACAAATTAAAAAAAACCTCTCTCAACTTAATTGATTGTACAGAGCAACATAAATTATTAGTTTATAATTTCAACAGTATTAACTTACATTACTGTTTAATTTTCCATTATATTTCCATTTTAAATAGTTTTATTGATTGTCACATTTTATTTTTGTGTATTCAGAATTTTTTTAATTTGTGAATTTTTCTACTTATACACTGATATTTCCCCCCCACTATTTTTAACAGTGAAAACAGTTAAATTCTGAACATATAAAAAAACAAACAAAAACTGACAGGTAAAAATGACATAAATACACAATAAAAGAAGAAAGGAAAAAATAAATAAAAAGGAAACTCAGATTTGAGATAAAATTTGAAAATTTAATGTCAGACATTCAAGAAGACTTTTTCATGTTATGTCATATTTATGACAGTGTAACATCAGTCTTATGAACACCCCTTCAAATAAAGTGTTAACGATTCCCCCTCACCCCAAGTCCAAGTTACATTGATACAGTACCTATTTTTTACAGTTCAAAATAAGATGTTTGATTTGCTGCTTATTCAGCTTGTAAGTATACTTATGTATCTGCACTTTGTCTTTGTTACTCTCCTGTTATTGAGCCCTGTAGAAGAGTAAAATGTAGTAATTTGTTTTGTATTTCATGTGACGTTTTGTGCCTCTCCTTGGGCTGCCACCTTATCGTGGTGGAGGGGTTTGAGTGTCCCAATGATCCTAGGAGCTATGCTGTCTGGGGCTTTATGCCCCTGGTAGGGTCACCCAAGGCAGACAGGTCCTAGGTGAGGAACCAGACAAAGCACAGTCCGAAGACCCTTATGATGAACACAAACTTTGGACTTCGTTTTTCCTCCCCCGGACGCGGGTCACCGGGGCCCCACTCTGGAGCCAGACCTGGAGGTGGGGCACGATGGCGAGCGCCTGGTGGCCGGGCTTTTACCCACGGAGCCCGGCCGGGCTCAGCCCGAAGAGGAGACGTGGGTCCCCCTTCCGATGGGCTCACCACCTGTCGGAGGGGCCAAAGTGGTGGGGTGCATTGTGCTATGGGCGGCAGTCGAGGGAGGGGACCCTGGCGGTCTGATCCTCGGCTGCAGAAGCTGGCTCTTGGGACGTGGAACATCACCTCTCTGGTGGGGAAGGAACCGGAGCTAGTGTGCGAGGCTGAGAGGTTCCGGCTAGAAATAGTCGGCCTCACCTCAACGCATGGCTCTGGTTCTGGAACCAGTCTCCTTGAGAGGGGCTGGACGTACTTCCACTCTGGAGTTGCCCACAGTGAGAGGCACCGGGCAGGAGTGGGCATACTTGTTGCCCCCCATTTGGGCACCTGTACATTGGGGTTCACCCCGGTGAACGAGAGGGTAGCCTCCCTCCGCCTACGGATAGGGGGACGGGTTCTGACTGTTGCTTGTGCTTACGGGCCGAACAGCAGTTCAGATTACCCACCCTTCTTGGAGTCCTTAGAGGGGGTACTGGAGAGTGCCCCTCCTGGGGACTCCCTTGTTCTACTGGGGGACTTCAACGCTCACGTGGGCAATGACAGTAAGACCTGGAGGGGCGTGGTTGGGAAGAACGGCTCCCCCAATCTGAACTCGAGTGGAGTTCTGTTGTTGGGCTCTCCAATCTCTGGGGACGAGGTCTCCGAGGTGGTCAAAAAGCTCCTCGGTGGCAGGGCCCCGGGGGTGGATGAGATCCGCCCGGAGTTCTTTAAGGCTCTGGATGTTGCAGGGTTGTGTTGGCTTACACGACTCTGCAATATCGCATGGACATCAGGGGCAGTTCCCCTGGACTGGCAGACTGGGGTGGTGGTACCCCTGTTTAAAAAGGGGGACCGGAGGGTGTGCTCCAATTACAGGGGGGTCACACTCTTAAGCCTCCCTGGTAAGGTCTATTCAGGGGTCCTGGAGAGGAGGGTCCGTCGGATAGTCGAACCTCGGATTCAGGAAGAACAGTGTGGTTTTCGTCCTGGTCATGGAACACTGGACCAGCTCTACACCCTCAGCAGGGTCCTGGAGGGTGCATGGGAGTTTGCCCAACCAGTCTACATGTGTTTTGTGGACTTGGAGAAGGCGTTCGACTGTGTCCCTCGGGAAGCCATGTGGGGGGTACTCCGGGAGTATGGGGTACCGGGCCCTTTGATACGGGCTGTCAGGTCCCTGTATGACCGGTGTCAGAGTCTGGTCCACATTGCCAGCAGTAAGTCGGGCTCGTTTCTGGTGAGAGTTGGACTCCGCCAAGACTGCCCTTTGTCACCGATTCTGTTCATTACTTTTATGGACAGAATTTCTAGGCGCAGCCGAGGTGTTGAGGGGATCCGTTTTGGTGGCCTTAGGATCGCATCTCTGCTTTTTGCGGATGATGTGGTCCTGTTGGCTTCATCGGAACGTGATCTGCAGCTCTCACTGGAGCAGTTCGCAGCCGAGTGTGAAGCGGCCGGGATGAGGCTCAGTGCCTCCAAATCCGAGGCCATGGTCTTGAGCCGGAAAAGGGTAGAGTGCCTTCTCCGGGTCAGGGGGGTCGTCCTGCCTCAAGTGGAGGAGTTTATGTATCTGGGAGTCTTGTTCACGAATGAGGGAAGAAGGGAGCAGGAGATTGACAGGCGGATTGGGGCAGCGTCTGCCGTGAAGCGGGCGCTGTACCGGTCCGTCGTGGTGAAAAGGGAGCTGAGTCAAAAAGCGATGCTCTCGATTTACCGGTCGATCTACGTTCCCACCCTCATCTATGGTCATGAGCTTTGGGTCAGGACCGAAAGAACGAGATCCCAGATACAAGCGGCCGAAATGGGTTTCCTCCGCAGGGTGGCTGGGCTGTCCCTTAGAGATAGGGTGGGAAGCTCGGTCATCTGGGAGGGACTCAGAGTAGAGCCGCTGCTCCTCCACGCTGAGAGGAGCCATTTGAGGCTCGGGCATCTGGTCAGGATGCCTCCTGGACGCCTCCCTGGTGAGGTGTTCCGGGCACGTCCCACCGGGGGGAGGCCTTGGGGAAGACCCAGGACAAGCTGGAGGGATCACGTCTCTCGGCTGGCCTGGGAACGCCTTAGGGTTCAATCGGAGGAGCTGGAAGAAGTGGCTGGGGAGAGGGAAGTCTGGACCTCCCTTCTGAAGCTGCTGCCCCCACGACCCGACCCCGGATAAGCGGAAGAAAATGGATGGATGGATGGATTTTGTGAAGATGTCAAGGATAGCACTTTGTTAAAAATACGTGAGTTTTTTTTAACTTATTGTCTTTTGTTAGAGTTACTTGATTCATTTAAGGCAATCAGTTTCCTAGATTCTGCTAAATAAACTGTCCTTTTCATGTAAGTTGGACTAACTTGATATATTTGAGTTAAGAAGAGGATAATTTACTTGCTATTTCTAAGTTGAAACAACTCCATCAAACTAAGTTAAATTAACTTGACACAATTAAATTCATACAACAAGAACACAGAACAAATAAGTAAACAAAACGTAAGAATAAGTAAGTTAAACTTAGTTACATTTTTCAAGGCAATCGGTTTCCAAGCTATTTTTAAGTAATGTCAACTTGTCAAGGTTTAGAGCACGGGTGTCCAAAGTGGGTCCTAGAGGGCCGGCATCCTGCATGTTTTAGTCTCTCCCTGGTGGTAGTAACAACCTCCTCAGCAAGTCAGTGTTCTCTAATGAGCAATCATTTGATATAGATGTGTAAAATCAGGAAGAGACTAAAACATGCAGGATGCCGGCCCTCCAGGAACCACTTTGGACACCACTGGTTTAGAGTGTACTCTTCAATCAATCAATCAAATTTTATTTGTATAGCACATTTCAGCAGCAAGGCATTTCAAAGTGCTTTACATAATTAATATAAAAACAGAAATAAACAGTGAGAAAGAGAAAGAGATTAAAAAAAAAACATTAAAACCCGCACCCCTTTAGGACTTCAGTTAAACGCCGTTTAACTGGGATTCTAACCCTCAGGGACTTTAGTCAAAAACACCGTTTGACAAGGACTCCAACCTCTAGGTTTTTAGTTGAAACTCCGTCAACTGGGACTCTAAACCCCGTAGGACTTTAGTTAAACATTGTTTAACTGGGACGTTTTCCGGGGGGCTTTACATCATTAAAACGTAGAAAAGAAATTAAAAGAAATTAAAAACATTAAAGACATAAAAACATGGAAGACATCAAAACCCACTCTAACCCTAATTTAGCCATAAGCAACTCTAAACAGGTGAGTTTTAAGTTGAGATTTAAAGGCTCTCAGTGTTTCAGCTGTTTTACAGTTTTCTGGAAGTTTGTTCCAAATCTGTGGTGCATAGAAACTGAATGCTGCTTCTCCTCGATTGGATCTGGGGATGCATAGCAGAACCAGAACGAGAAGATCTGAGGGGTCTAGACAGTTGGTACAGTAATAACAGATCTTTAAGGTATTGTGGTGCTAAACCGTTCAGTGATTTATAAACTAACAGTATTTTAAAGTCTATTCTTTGAGCTACAGGGAGCCAGTGTAGGGACTTTAAAACTGGTGTTATGTCTCTATCTTCCTGGTTTTAGTCAGAACAGCAGCAGCAGCTTCTGGATCAGCTGCAGCTGTTTGATTGATTTGTTAGTCAGACCTGTGAAGACGCTGTTGCATCAATGTGGCTAAAGATAAACGCATGGATGAATTTCTCTAGATCGTGCTGAGACATAAGTCCTCTAATCCTGGAGATGTTCTTCAGGTGATAGAAGGCCGACTTTGTGACTGTCTTAATGTGGCTCTGAAGGTTCAGGTCAGAGTTCATCACTACTCCCAGGTTTCAGGCTGATCGCTGGTTTTTAGTTGTAATAACTGAAGCTGTGCATTGATTCTGGTTTGCTCATCTTTAGGTCCAAAGATAATAACTTCAGTTTTGTTTCTGTTCAGCTGGAGAAAGTTTTGTCACATCCACACATTGATCTGTTCTAAGCATCTATTCAGTGATTGGATGGGGTCAAAGGTCACCTGGTGACATTGTGATGTAGAGCTGTGTATCATCCGTGTAGTTATGGTAGCTGATCTTATTTCCTGTTATAACCTGAGCCAGTGGGAGCATATAAATATTGAAGAGAAGGGGTCCTAGGATTTAACCTTGGGGTACCTCACATGTGATCTCTGACCTCTCTGATGAGAAGTTTCCGATTGAAACAAAGAAATCCCTGTTCTTTATGTAGGATTCAATCCAGTGGAGCACCAGACCGGAGAGTCCGACCCAACTCTCCAGTCGATTCAGTAAAATGTTGTGGTCAACAGTGTCGAAAGCTGCACTGAGGTCCAACAGAACCAGCACTGTGGTTCTCTCAGTCTGTATTTAGATGGATATCATAGAACACTTTGACTAGGCCGTCTCCGTGCTGTGGTGAGCACGAAAACCAGACTGGAAGGAGTCAAAGCAGTTTGTTATTGTTAGGAAGTTATTTAATTGTTTAAACAGCTTTTTCAATAATTTTGCTGATGAATGGGAGGTCAGAGGTCGGCCTGTAATTCTGCAGTAGTGATTTGTCTAGATTGTTCTTTTTTATCAGTGGTTTGATAACTGCTGTTTTCAAAGCCTGGGGAAAAATACCTGAAGAGAGCGATGAGTTACTATTTGGATCAGATCAGTAGCAACGACAGGCAGGACTTTCTTAAAGAAATGTGTGGGTAGGACATCCAGACAGCTTAATTGACTTATAATTTCTTCTAGGGTTTTATAATTTAGTAGTTGAAATTGGGTCATTTTTCCTGCATTTGTTTTGTTTGGGCACAGCATTGGTACTGACTTTGGAGTAGATGTGCAGATTAATCCTCTGATCTTTTGAATTTTCTCTAAAAAGAAACTCTTGCTGCGCAGTTCGGAGTATTTCGGTTCAATAGGGTAGATGCCACGAGAGGTGGTGACGTATTTCCGCTTGAATTTATGCCACATAGATTGGTTCCGGGTCCTGCTTGCTCCTATTGTTTTTACCCAAAGCTGCAAGATCTGTACCATGAAAAAGACGCAAAACTTAAAATATCTGTGAGCTACTGGTACAACAACCGAGTTTTGTGGTGTGCTGTTGTGTCCAGTAATTAGCTATTTTCCGAATTAGATGCTACATTGGAAGCTAACTTTAGCTTCGACTGATAGCTTGGGCACAATATAGACAGATCTATATATGTTTATATAGATGTATATCTATCTATAAAGCATAGATATGTAGATTGCACAATGCACAGATAATCAAAAAACCTAACATTTACATAGTACCTTTGTAAGCTTGTCCCTGTTAGCTACGTCAGACATATGAGGCATTATGATGAATACAAACGATTTATTAACTTACCTTCAAAGTTACTGTGAAGTTTTGACACATCCATCTTTAATCCTTTGTTGTTGTTGGAGCGTTTCAGGACGTCTGAATAATTCTATAGGCTTCATTAATAGTCCTGCAGGACTGAGGAGCCACTGTTAGCATACTGTTGCCTGTGAACCGGAACCATTCTATGTGGCAAAAAAATGCAGAAGTGCTAAAACGGAAGTCCGTGGCATGTACCCTATTAACACAAAAATAAGGCGACACAGATTTTCGGACAGATAATCAGAAGAGCAGGTGTTTAAGTTAGCTAAACAACCACCGCCAATGTTCAGGCGATCACATCCTAATGATTGCAAAATGAAAATTTTAAAACATAACAGACAGAATGTTCTGTTTGGTGGTTTTACTCTTTTGTGTGGGAAATGGTTTTTTTTTGTTTTTAAGTGTTAAATCTTAATGCACTTGAACGTAATCTTTGCTCTGTGCTCCTGGGGCTGTTGTTTATCGGGTTAGGGTTCGTTTTGTTCTCTCTTGTATCTTTACCTTATAGACAGAAACCAAACTATTTTTAGATTTATATGCAGAGATAATATATATATTTTATATCCAAACAACAGGATCTCAGCTTCAAGCCACATTTTATAGAATACAATAATATCGATGGTCACTCTACTCACCAACTGCCCCAACCAGACCCAAAAAAAGTTTTTGCATCTATTATTTGCTATATTAAAGACACATCATATCTCATCTGCTATGTGTAAGTCAGCAGGACAAAAAGTTTTCCAAGCAACTGAAGGGCAGCTGTGGAGTCAGAATCACATAATTGAAAAATACTAAGTTTGCACTGACAAGGATTCATTTGGTTTACACCAAAGTTACTTATTCTGTTTTTGAAATGTTTAATAATATTTTTGATTGTTACAGAATCTCATGTTGATGTTTTTAGCACTTTATAAAATCAAACAATAAAAAGCATCTACGTGGTAATTCTTCACAAAAAATATTACTGAATTAAGAAACTGTTTTCAACTGTAGGCAAACATTGAGCAAATATACAGACTCATTCCATAAATTAGAATATTAGAAATTGCTGACAAAGTTCTTTTGTCAGCAATTTCATCACAAAGTGAAAGACATTATCTAGATTAATTAGATGACTTTCGTTTCAACATTTATATTTTGTAGTAAGTTTAATAGCTGCTAAAAGGTTATACTATTAATCTGACAAACCTGATCAGGACGTAAATCCTAATTTAATGAATAAGACAGTCTGGCATTCGCATGTAAGTTTTGGCCTTAATCTTAGCACTAAGAAAGAAAAGGTCTTCCAGTAACTGTGGGTGCATCAGAGCCCTGCTCCTCCTTGTCCCCACCAACTGGCAACACAAAGTTACACCTGTTGCTCTAACCCTACATGTGCCACGGTAGTGAATACTTTTGCCATGACAGAAGGTGTATTTATCTCAATTCCAATCTCTTTCCATAAGGCTGTCAACACTGTCAAACTGTCAAACTGTCAAATGTTTTATGACAAAAATAGGTTGAATGCTCTAGACTTCCTGTTTTCTGCTCAAAGTCTTAATGCTCTCTCAATGCCTGAACAAACCGCAGACATGTCACTATCACTACTTTGATAGGAAGGAAGATTTAGTAAGTAAGTAAACTTTATTCATGCTGCACCTTTCACAGGTCAGAAACCACAAAATGATTGGTCTTCTATTAACAAAACAGAAGACATGAAAACATAGGAGATAAAACAGAAAGAGATTAAACAGCATACATGTGGCATAGAACTAAATAAAGCTGATTAAAAGCCAATCTGAATAACTGTGTCTTCAGCTGACTTTCAAAAGTATTAAGAGAATCCAGGCAGCAAAACTTTAGAGCCAAGATATTCCACCGTCTGGGGGCCACGGCTCCAAAGGTTTTATAGCCTCTGCTCTTAAAATGAGTCTGTGGGATCATTAACACCTTAGTGAAAAATACATGTACTAACTATATCAAATCTTAGCATACTTGAAACCAGACTGATCATCAGTATACTAGAAGCTCATTAAGGATTAACTTAAAACATGTTATTTTGGAACAACTAATTTTGTACTTGATATACATATTTCAGGGTTTCCCCCAGTGTATTATAAATCACTGTCATATGGCTTGAGACGATCGTGATGCATCACTGTGCTGCGCTTGGGACCTTGTATGTCATACAGTACAGGACCATGGCGAGCTGCAATGATTAACGGGCCTTTCCATCGTTTCTGAAGCTTAGGGCTTAACCCTTTTTTCTTTGCATCATCTTTGACAAACACCAGGTCTCCTACACTGTAGAAGTGTTCTTTGGCCTGGAGGTCATGCACCTTTTTCTGCCGCTCTTGTGCAGTGCGAAAGTGGTCTCTTGCCAGGTCATGTGCTTCTTTTAAACTTTCTTCCAGATTGTAGAGGAAATCTGCAGATTCCTGAGCATCGACCTTGAGTTTTGCAGTGCCAGACTGGATGTCTTGTGGTTGGTGGACTTCCCTGCCAAACATAAGCCTATTGGGTGTGAACCCTGTCATTGCGTGTCGTGAGCTGTGATAAGCTGCTGTGAGTAGTGGCAGCTGTTTGTCCCGGTTCTTTTGGTCCTGGTTCACATAACATCGAAGCATTTGCAATAAGGTCCCATTGAACCGTTCTACTTGTCCATTGGAGGAAGGGTGGTAAGGGGTAGTCCTGGTCTTAGTGATCTGCAGGAGCTTGCATACATTCCGAAACAGGGAACTATCAAAATTCCGACCTTGATCTGTGTGTAGCTCGAGCGGAGCTCCAAACCTGGCAATAAAGTCATAGATTAGCTTCCTTGCAGTCGTTTCAGCACTTTGATCAGGAACAGGGAAATCTTCAACCCATCTTGTGAACTGGTCAATAATAACAAGATTGTATTTGTTCCCAGTGCTGGACATGGGGAATGGCCCGAGGATGTCAAGATGTAAGCGGTCCAGAGGTGCTCCAACTTGGTAGCTCTGCAGTTTTGCTCTCTTTGCTGGGCCTGTGATCTTACATGCACTACAGTGTGGGCACCTCTTGACAAACAGGTGAACATCTCCACCCATGCCGAACCAATGGTAGCTCTGACGCACACGCTCAAGGGTTTTGGCTTCTCCTAGATGGCCAGAGTATGGAGGGTTATGGCACAATTCCAGGACTTCCTTCTGCATGGACGAGGGAACTAATAACAGCAAATTTGGATGCTGGTGTCCAATTCACTCCCAGGAATAATAGAGCACTCCTTGTCTCGGTGTGACTTGAGGCCAACAGAGCCAGAACTTTCTCACTGCAGGGCTCTCCAGCTCCATTTCATCTTTGGTAGAAAGTATCCCTGTTTCTTTCCATTTGTGAAGGACAGCAAGAGCAGGATCTGCTTTCTGGAGTGTTGCCAGTTGCTCAGGGCCAAGTGATTCAAGCCAATTGACTTCTGGCCTTTCTGGCAGGGACACAGATGGCTGATCTCCTAATGTGTGCGATCCATCATTGGTGCTGCTTCTCAGCTGGATGCACCTTACGGCTAGAGGCACAACATCATCCACGTCATCTTCAAACTTGGCCCATTGAAAGTGAATTTTTTGACAGTACTTGCACCCTTTATATGTCAGATCTGACAAGTTAACCCCTGCCTGGTAACAGTCACAGTTATCCACCTTTTCTCCTGGCATCCTTGACATGGCATCTGCATTACCATGTTGTTTTCCAGCTCGATGTTCAATTTGAAAGTCGTACTGGCTTAATTCTTCAAGCCAGTGGGCTAGTTGTCCTTCAGGACATTTGAACCTAAAAAGCCAGGTGAGACTGCCATGGTCTGTCCTAATTAGAAACGTTCTACCTAGTAGATAGTGGCGAAACTGCCGTGTGAAACGAACAACAGCAAGTAATTCACGGCGAGTGACACAATACCTCTGCTGAGGTGGTGAAAGACAGCTACTAGCATAGCTCAGAACTCGTTCTTCTCCCCATTGTGCTTGTGGCAACACAGCGCCGACACTGCTATTTGAGGCATCCGTATCCAGAATGAATTTCCCATCAGCTTGGGGGTACGACCAACACTGGTGCATTGGTCAGTTTCTCTTTGAGCCTTGCAAATGCAGACTGCTGGTCATCAGTCCATAGGAACACTGTTCCCTTTCTGAGAAGAGCATGGAGGGGGCTTGCCAGCTCCGCAAAATTGGGTACAAACTTCCGGTAGTAGTTACACAGCCCAAGAAAGGTTTGTAGCTCCTGCAAGTTATTGTGGGGGGGGTTCCACTGCTGTACATCCTTGATGAGGGCTGGGTTTGGACTGATTCCTTTGCCACTCATAATGTGACCCAAGAAGAGAACTTCTTCCTGCAGCAGATGACATTTTGATGGTTTAAGCTTTAATCCATAGCTTTGGAACCTCTGAAAAACCTGCTCGAGCCGGTCCAAACTTTGGTCTACTCCATTTCCGATGACAATGACATCATCCAGGTAGATGAGAAGAGTTTCCCACTGAAGGCCCCCGAGAACGAGCTCCATTGCTCTCTAAAATGTACTTGGAGCGTTGCATAGTCCAAATGGCATTTGAGTGTATTCATAAAGACCCCATTTGGTGATGAATGCCATCTTCTCTCGATCTTTACTATCCACTGCAATCTGCCAATAGCCAGATTGAAGGTCGAGAGTAGAGAACATTGTGGCTCCACCCACAACATCAAGACATTCTTCAATCTGGGGTAATGGATAAGCATCCTTGATTGTTAGATTGTTTAGACAGCGGTAATCTACGCACCATCTTACTCCTCCATCCTTTTTTTGAACTAGGACCACTGGGGAGGCCCACTCAGATGCTGATGGTGTGATTACACCCTCTGCCAGCATATTTTTAAGATGTGCTTCTTCCTCACCTTGAAATCCAAGAGGGGTTCTTCTCACAGGTTGCTGCACAGGTCTGGCAGACCCGGTGTCAATTTTGTGTGTAACAGCGGACAAGTAGCCAAGGTCAGAGTCACTTTTAGCAAAGATGGATTGGTACGTGAGGGGCAGCTGAATGAACCGCTGTTGCTGTTCCTCACTGAGGGCCTCACTTATGGTAGCCACCAAACTTTGGAGGTGCTCCGAAATGTCAGAGATTGTTACTACTCTCCCAACCACCAGTGATGGTGCAGTTCCCTCTGGATGGCTAGGCATTGCATTTTGTTTTGGTGCAATGGGGGGTAGAGGATAAACTTCGACTAGGAGTCCAAGACATACTCCTCTCTGTAGAGCCACTCGCTGGGTTGAAAAATTGCACACTCTGATTGGTACCTTTGGCTTCATGGTGACAACAACACTTCCAGAGGTTACATTGTTTGTAATGTTCAAGGGTTCCAATAACGCTGTAACCCCTGGCTGTGGATCCTTCACTTTACCCCACACGACACATTCAGATTTGGCTGGGATGATTGAGGTTTTTTCCAGAGTTACTCTAGCCACACAGTAGTCTGATTCATCATCTCGCACAATTTTTGAGGGGACCAATTCATCGCCAATAAAAACTTTGCCTTGGGTATAGATGACAACATCATGGGCCTTCATCAGATCCAATCCAAGAAGGACAGAGTCTCTTATAGGGGCTACATGCACTTTCCAGTCTATGGATTTGGACCCAATCTGAAAGGTCACTGTGAGTCCATGTTTAGCTTTCATGCCATCTCCAATTCCTGCATTTAGAAGGTAGGTATGATGTAGATCTGCGGGTGCAGGGTTACCGTTCAGGATTCTCTGATACAACTCCTCTGATATCACAGTTGTCTGAGCTCCAGTATCAGCTACGGCCTGTGTTGGGATGCCATTTAGGGTCAGAAGAATTTGCAGACTCTCACCCCTCTTTTTAGTGCAGCTAACCTGTCTGCCTCGTAGTTGGAAATCTGAGGCCATTGTTCCATCTGACTGCAGCGGGTTGTCTATATACTTGTCACCATTGTTTCTTGTAGTCACAGGACTGGGAGCCCTAATGCAGTCCTTCCTAAAATGTCCTGTCTCTCCACACTTAAAACACGAGCCAGTTCCACGATTTGGACTTGTAGTTTGAGAGCGCCCTCTGCTGTGCTGCATGTGCTGGTAATTTTGTTTTCTCTCTGTTACAGAGCTTTGGGATGCCTTGGAGTTTTGAGATCCTACGCTTATGGGCTGAAAATTGGCAACCTGGAGCTGTAGGTTCCCCACAGTGCTAACAAGGAGCTTCACTTGTTCTGCTAGCGCAGCAAACTGGTCAGCTGTAACATACTGGGGAGTACTGACCCTGCGGGACGTTGTTGCACCGTCATCGCACATGTCTCCCTCATCAACCCATGAAATACGCCTTGCTCTGTTTTTTACATCAGTGTCCCTGCTCACCGTAGCTCTAAAGTTATGCTCATGAGCCTCCACAAACTTTTGGGTCTCTATGAGCTTGGGAGCTCATAGGAGCTTGGGTCACGATTCATGACTTCGTATGCCACTTTCTGATTTTTTAAGCCTTTGAGGAAAGCGTCAGTTGCCAGTTGGTCCTGCAGCTGGAAATCTACCCCTGGATATGCAAGTGTAGTCAGGCGTCTTACTTCCTCTGCAAACTCAGCTGATGTCTCCCGCCCCTGTCGAAGTTCTCCCAGTCTTCTTCTTATTGTTGGGGGAGGGTCTTTGTTTCCAAACCTTTGAGTGAGTTGTTCCACCAGGAGAACATAATCTTCCTTTGTGCGCTCTGGTAATGAGCAGACGTAGCGTACTGCAGCTCCCCTCAAACACTCATGCAGCCTGTCCACTCGTTCAGCAGCACTCCACCCGTGTTTCCGGGCTTGGCGTTCGAACGGCATCAGAAAAGAGTCCCAATCCTCATTCCCATTATACGTGGCTAATTTAGGCCTCTGAAACTCTGACCAGTTGTTATAATAGCCTCCAGTATTATTTTGCCTTCTTTCATCATGGTAGGTAAAACTGTGCTGGACCTCAGGTTCACTGTCCCTAGTGTCTCTGTGTCCTGGGTCAGGTCCAGGGGTTGTAGTTCGTATCAATGGTGCCGAGCTTCGCGATCTTTGATTTATAACTGTGACAAAGTGGTTCAGTTTGTGTTCACCACTTGTCCCGTATTCTTTCTCATTCACTTATTTTTATATTTGGTTATAATAATTAATTCAAACATTGCCATTTTGCTTCACTTACTATCCCGGGTTTGTTTGTGTTGGCATTATGTTGCAAGATCTATCTGTTTAGGTTAAAGTTATTATTTCTGGATTATGGGTTGAAGTTGTTTCAAGGTGTATTTACTTTTCTTTGTACTCACCATCATTTGTCCTTGTAGATCTGCAGGAGTATGGGAGAGGCCGGCCCAGTACTTCCTGGTTAAATGGCTGGATGATGTCAGTGATTACCTTATTGAGTTCTACCAATTAGAGGGTTTTTCTTTTGTGTATTGTTTGTTTGTTTTCCTTTCAAAAATAACTTTTTGAGTTATCTTGTATTATGTAATTTATTTTGCAGATAACTTCATTATGTAGGAGTTTGTAAATTGATTTGTAGTTTTTTGTGTTTCTCTGTTTAAATGTTTTGACCTGTTCCTTGGCGGCGGTGTCCAATCAAGCACAGGTGTGGTGCCAATTTTGGATAAAAACAGTGAGCTTTTGGATGCTGAGGGAGAAGTCCAATTAAAGACTGAATAAAAAAAGTAATTGGAAGAAACTGAAGCGGTGGCTGGTCCTGATTTTCTGCTCACCTCTGATCCTTGAGCCTAAACTACCTTACAAATGGTGGCAGCGGTGGTTCCAGGCCGATAGGTGTCAGAAATGCAGAAATCAGTCAAATCAAAGAGGCATCAGGGACCAATAGAGTGTTCCACAGAGGGGGCCCAAGATGATGAAAATCTGCCAGAAGCTTCTGGTGAGCAGCAAACTGAGGCACAAAGTTTTTCTGAACTCTCAGCTTTATTGAAAGGCCTGATGCAGCAGCATGCTGACCAGGAAACCAAATGGGAGCAGGACAGACAACGCCAGGAGGATCGGTGGAGGAAAATGGAACACCAGTTCAGTCAACTTCAGCAGGAGGTCCAAATGGAACGTCAAGAGCATCAGATGCAGCTGGAGGGTGCAGTAGCTGATCCTGGAACACTTCCCGGTCCTGCAGTGAGGCCAAAGGTGCCACAATTGGTGCAACAGAGACAAAGCCCTCCCAGCACATCTGAGGGACCACAAGCATCCAGTCTGAGACCAACCAGTTGGAAAGGTCCAAAGATGCAGCCCTATGGTGAGGATGAGGATATTGAACATTATTTGACAACATTTGAAAGAATTGCAACCGGATGTCAGTGGCCAAGGACAGAATGGGCCCTGCATCTGGCACCACTTCTCAGCGGTAAAGCAAGAGCTGCTTATGTAGCTATGGACACTGATGAGACAATGGACTATGACAAAGTAAAAACTGCTGTGCTGGAGAAGTTTGAAATAAGTGCTGAGACTTACAGATCCAGGTTCCGGTCCACATCGGTGAGGGATGACGAGACACCCAAGGAACTGCGAACACGCCTGAAAGACCTGTATGAAAAGTGGATGGTTCCAAAGAAGAAGACAAGAGAGCAAATGGGAGATGTCGTGGTGCTGGAGCAGTTCCTGAGAGTTCTCAGCCCGGATCTTCGAACCTGGGTGAAGGAGCGCAACCCCTCCACTTCAAAGGAAGCTGCAGAGATGGCTGAGGCTTTCCTTGCGGCTCGCCGCCCACACAAAGGGTTCATGACTTTGAAACAGAGTGCAGGCCCCTTAATGGTGGGTAAGTCGGGGGCTGGGAATGGACACAGACATAAATATCCCAAAGACAGTTCCCCGATCAGCGGCAATAACCGTGTCAGGGAATTTAAACAAAGAGGTCCTTTGGTTTGTCACTCTTGTGGTCAAACTGGTCATTTTAAGGCTGATTGCCCGGGTCTACAAGTCAGTAAGACTTGCATGTGTTTTTCACCAGAGTGTTTTGATTTGCTGGAGGAAAAACCTGAGTCTGCAGTACCTTCAAGGGGTCAGGAGCACACCATTTGTGTTTTCATTGAGGGAAAGCCATGTGTCGCCCTATTAGATTCAGGCAGTAGCCGCACCCTCGTTAGGCAAGATTGTCTTCCCAGAGACACCACATTTTCTGGTAAAGTTAAAGTCTGGTGTGTTCATGGTGATGATGTTGATTACCCCATGGCCAATGTTGTCCTTCAAGTTCATGACCAGGAACATTCACTTACTGTAGGAGTGATGGATAAACTTCCCTACCAGGTTGTATTGGGACGGGATATGCCACTCCTTAGGGACCTGTTAGCAAAGAAAGAGAAAGATCTAGATATTTCAAGTGAGGGTCTGCTAGCCGTCACTAGGTCTAGCTCTAGGAAGTCTCAGTCAGAGCCTGGTTTGGGTGAGTTACCTTTTGCTAACACTGAAATTCCTGGTGAGGAAGGATTAAGACGGCAATGTCCAAGAAAAAGCAGAATGCAGAGGAGACATGAGAGGGTAAGGGGGACAGAAGTTGCTGAGTTACTTTCTGAACCTGAAATTGATGAGCTACTGCTGATTCCGAGCAATGTTGTCCAACTTCAAAGTCAAGACCCCTCTTTAACGCCTCTTTTTGCTAAGTGTGTACCAGAATCAACACAGATTACAGAGGGAGTTCGAGAAGTTTTCATTATAAAGAATGAACGCCTGTATCGTCGTAGCAAAGTGGGTGACCAGTTAGTAGTTCCCACAAGCTTAAGGCCAATAGTTTTACAGTTGGCCCATTCAGTTCCTTGGGCGGGTCATTTGGGATGTGTGAAAACTTTCTCCAAAATGTCAAGCCGTTTTTTTTGGCCTCAACAGTTTTCAGATACTGTACAATACTGCAAATCATGTCCACAGTGTCAGTTAACAGCTCCAAGTAAGAAAGGTGACAGAGCCCCACTTATTCCTATGCCTGTAATAGACACCCCCTTCTCTCGTATTGCCATGGACATTGTTGGTCCGTTGGAGAGAAGCAGCTCAGGACATAGATACATTCTAGTGGTGTGTGACTATGCGACAAGGTACCCTGAGGCTTTCCCACTGAGACGAGTGAAAGCTCATCAAATAGCCAATTGTCTGATACAGATGTTTTCAAGGGTGGGAATTCCCAGAGAAATCCTTACAGATCAAGGGTCAAACTTCACTTCAAACCTGCTGAAGGAGGTTTATAAACTTTTGGGAATTAGCGGGATTAAAACTAGTCCTTACCATCCTCAAACTGATGGACTTGTTGAAAGGTTTAATAAAACCCTGAAGTCAATGTTGAAAAAGTTTGTAAAAGACTCTGGGAAAGACTGGGATCAGTGGTTACCATTTCTGCTTTTTGCTTATAGAGAGGTACCTCAAGCATCTACTGGGTTTTCTCCTTTTCAACTTTTGTATGGTCATACTGTCAGGGGTCCTTCCAGAGGTGAGTGGTGCAGCCCTGTGGTGCTTGTTCCCAAGAAAAATGACTCGAGGCAAAGATTTTGTATTGATTTTTCAAAACTTAATGCTGTCTCTGTTTTTGATGCGTATCCAATGCCAAGAGTTGATGAACTTAGTGAGCGCTTGGGAAATGCTAACTACCTGACAACACTTGACCTCTGTAAAGGTTATTGGCAAGTTCCACTAACGGAGTCCTCAAGGGATTTAACCACTTTCAGGGTTCCTAGTGGACTTTATCGTTTCAGAACTATGCCTTTTGGACTTCACGGAGCTCCGGCTACATTCCAGAGGATGATGGACTTGGTTTTAAAAGGAGCTGATAGCTATGCAGCAGCATACATTGATGACATTGTGGTGTTCAGTGAGACATGGAAAGACCATGTGAAGCATCTGACGGATGTCCTACAAAGAATCAAAGCAGCTGGATTAGTCATCAATCCTGGAAAGTGTCACATTGCAAAGACTGAGGTTGAATACTTGGGGTATGTCATCGGGGGTGGGGTTATCCACCCTCAGGTGAGTAAGGTTGATAGCCTTGCTGCTTGTTTTCCTCCTACAACTAAGAAAAAGTTGAGATCTTTTCTAGGTTTAGCTGGCTGGTACCGTCGGTTCATCCCCAACTTCTCCACCAGATCAGCCATTTTTAGTGACTTGACACGTAAATCTTGTCCTAACAAGATTAAGTGGACTCCAGAAAGTGAGGCTGCCTTTGCAGATCTGAAAAACTGTTTGTGTAATGAACCTGTGTTGCAGTGTCCAGACTTTACACGCCCATCTCGCGCTACTAGTAATGGTAACTGATCTAACTTAGGCTCGGAGAACTAAAATACACAACCAAACTCAAAGCCTAATAAAGTTTAACCTTTCTTACAATACTTTTACATTTCCTGTCAACTTGTTTTTGTATCTTTTAATACAAAAACAAGGTGGACCGCCTCGATGCCCCGACCACCGGGCTTAGCAGGTTTTCTGGGGGAAACCCTGTATTTTAATCGCAATTTTGAAGTGTATTAAGTGTACTATTACCTGTTAAAGTGGAACAACTATAAGTATACTTTGTAAACTTTACGTACAAGATTTTTTTGTACGATCACCCTGCTTGATTAATAAAACGTCTGTCAAGTACACTTTTTAGCTACTTATCAATGTCCTTTATTACTCTATGCTACTTTTTACATTTCATGGTTCACTACACACTACAGTACTGCAAACATATTAGGCTACCAGAAAACAGAAGGATGACATAAGGGAGTACTTCCAGGTGAAACAAATTACTTTGTGTATTCAATATATTCACATTTTTCAAGAGGACATTGCCAGTTTGTACACAAACTGTCTATATATTAACATTTTACAGACATTATGCTTATGAAATTCAGGACAATAAAACAATAGGTATACTTTAGAGAAAATGTGAAACATATTTTACCAAGGACAGAGTATTGTTTTAATCCAATGTCACAGTATTCTAGTATTACTTCAGATAAACTGACAATTCTACTTCCCAAGAACAGTGAGGATCAATGACAGAACCTTCCCATTCACTGGACCACTGCACTTTACAGAAACTTACAAAAAAGAATAAAACAATAGAGCAATCAAACAGAAAAAGTACTGTAAGTATCTGAACTGCTGTTCGGCCCGTAAGAGCAGACAACAGTCAGAACCCGGCCCCCCACCCGTAGGCGGAGGGACGCTACTCTCTTGTTCACCAGGGTGAACCCCAACTTACCAAGATGGGGGAAAACAAGTATGCCCACTCCTGCCTGACGCTTCTCGCCGTGGGCAACTCCAGAGTGGAAGTATGTCCAGCCCCTCTCAAGGAGACTGGTTCCAGAACCAGAGCCATGCGTCGAGGTGAGACAGACTATTTCTAGCCGGAACCTCTCAACCTCACATACCCAAGAGCCAGCTTCTGCAGCCGAGGATCAGACCGCCAGGGCCCCCTCCCTCGGCCACCACACATCACACACTGCACCCAACCCCTTTGGCCCTATCACAGGTGGTAGGCCCATGGGACGGGGGGACCCATGTTACCTCTTCAGGCTGAGCCCAGCCGAGCTCCGTGGGTAAAAGCCCCACCTCCAGGCCTGGCTCCAGAGTGTTGCCCCGCTGACCTGCATCCGGGCGAGGGAAGACCTAGTCCAAAGTTTTCGTACAGATTGGTTTTATGAAATGCTTTTCATGTGTTTGGAAAGAAATTAATTGCACTGTTTGGAATATAGTTTATTTATTCACTGTTAACTTACAAGTAAATTATTAAATCATTACTTGAGAAACTAGTTAATTACCTAGTTACCTATTAGTCTCCCCAGGCAAGGGGTGTAACTTTGTGTTGCAAGTTGGTGGAGACAAAGTCGAGCAGTCAGTAACTTACTTGGGTGCTAATAAGTCACTGGATTCCTTTTCTTTTCTAGTGCCAAGATTAAAGCCAAAACTTACATGTGAATACCAGACAGTATTATTCAATAAATTATGATATGATGTGTCTTTAATATAGCAAATAATAAAGATGCAAAACCTTTTTTGGGTCTGGTTGGGGCAGTTGGTGAGTAGAGTGACCATCGATATTACTGGATTCTATAAAATGTGTCTTAAAGCTGCGATGCTGATGTCTGGGTATGTAAAATATATATTCTCTCTGCTAATAAATCTATAGTTTGGTTTCCATCAGTTCTAGAAACAAGAGAGAACAAAGCAAATTTCTCTTTATAATGGCCCATTATTTAATTTTACTTAATAGGAGCCATGATTTAAAATGTAACAAACTTGGCTCCTGTATGCTTTATTAAATATTTCATCCTATTTGATGATTGCTCTAAATATTGCCACGTTCTACGAACAACGATGCAATTTGTCCAGGGGAAAAATGTAGAAAAACAGGTGGTTACATTTTTTTTCTGTCTGTCAGCTTTACGTCGCACGCAGACTTGTTGCCATAGCAACCAATAAACAACAGGCCCAAGCACAGAGCAAAGATTACGTTCAAGTGCATCAGGAATTAACGCTAAAAAAACCTCACAAAAACATTTACCACAGAAAAACGGACGTACAAACAGCAAACAGAACATTCTGTCTGTTGCAGATTTAGGTTTCTGAATTTCCATTTTGCGATCATTAGGAAGTGATTGCCTGAACACTAGCGGTGGTTGATTATAGCCATCTTAAATACCTGCACTTCTGATTATCTGTCACATACTGTATGTGGGTCGCCTTATTTTTGTGTTAACTGACCCGAAATACTCCGAACTGCCCTGCAAGAGTACATGTTAAGGTGATAAAAGTTAAGCTAGCATAACTAACCTACTCTCCACTTTCTTTATATATATATTTTAAATTAAAGCTTTTTACTGATCTGTGAACTGTGATCCCTTTGGACCTTGTTATCTTGCTATCGCAGTGTTGACAATATCAAAACTTTGCGTCCCCTTCTCAGATTCTTTGCTTCATTGTGTCATTTCCCCGACCACCGATATTCCTGACTCAATGCAAAGCAACAGCGCATGTGACGCACTGCCACGGCGCACTGATCCACTAGATCAGTGGTCCCCAACCCCCGGTCCGTGGACCAACTGGTACCGGGCCGCACAAGAAATAGTGAAATATTTCCATTTTATGAGTCTGGAGGATCTTTTATTTTGAAAATTCTTTAACAGGATTCTCTCGGTTACTTGCCACCAACACTGAGCCCACAAGCAGCAAAATGAGTAGGAAACAGATCAGATGTCTTTGGAAAGTTTCTCTGCAAAGGGGAAAAGGCCCAGAGAAGAGACAGGAGAATGGATTCATCCCGGACCGGTAGGTGAGTCCCACATTACAAGCCGCTCTGCGTAACATGCGGCGACCGGCTGCTAATGAGGCAACAAAGCTTCAAGCTGCTTCACCACGTAAAGACCAAGCAGGCTGTGGATATAAGCAACACTTCGGATGTTATTGTTTCATCACTCCCTGATGGGACCGTCTGGTTGCAGAGAAAGAAGATCAGGGCTCCGTTAGTCATTATCGTGAGTTAAAGTTTTCACGAAAGTAAAATGTTCATTTTTGTGGCGCATCTGTATATTAATTTGAAGGGATATATAAACGTTACCATAGTGACCAGAGTCAGAGCATTTGGGCAGTGGTCGAGAGGAGATGAGTAGAGCTTGTGAGTCTTAAGTCTGGTTTAGACGGAAAGATTTAAGAATTGTCGGCCGATTCTCCAAACCTCTGAGACCACAGAGCTGATAAAAGTACAATAGGTTCGATCAGTTCGTGTGTCCAGCTACACGGCAGGAGCAACACGAACCGATTCCACTCACGAACATCCCGATTCCAGAGGATAATCCAGTAAAACCCCCAATATAGCGGGAATTTAGAATAACCAAACACGGATGAGGATGTAGAAGCAGTAGTGATAGTTTGTGGAGTCATTTTAAGAGATAAAAGATGTAACAAAAAGAAAAGGCGGTGGATAAAAGGCGACGGGAGCAGCTGCTCTATTTGCTGCGCTATGATTTGGAGGTGAATATGTTTGTTCATAGTTAACATTTTTAACAGAATTAACATAATAATGACTTTTAAATTTAATAATAAACATTTCCACATATCATCTCCGATATCCACTCTCAGTTGCTCATATGTCAGCTGTTTAGGATTCCCCTCTGTTCTTACGTCACCGCGCTTTCTGATTGGCTACCTGTCACATTCAACAGGTTGTATTCTCGTTCCCAGTCAGGGAAAACCCCACAGGCTGCGATAAAAACTCCAAGACAAGCCAAATTGGGTATATTCAGGATTTGCGGGAACACCAACACCGCCTCACGCACCCCCGCGCCGTAGCAAAATTTTCCAAGTCTTGACCGGTCCGCAGTAATAAAAAGGTTGGGGACCACTGCACTAGATCACTGAGCGGACTCGCCATTTACGTTTTTACAAAGGAATTTTAAAAAGCATTACCTGTCTGTTAATGCTTTGAATACAACGAGTTACATAGATTTAGGCACATAAAGAAAAAAAAGGTGCAGGAAATATTGGTGGGGACTGTCCCCTTCATGCCACAGTTGGTGGGGACATGTCCACACCAGTCCTTCAGGTAGTTATGCCTATGTCCCCAGGCCCCAGGCAGCTTGTAAGAGGAAAACCTTGTGGTCTTTGAGAGAAAGCTTGATGTGATATTTTATCAAGATAGTGTTGAGACGCTTTACCAGGTCGAGAAAGAGTCACATGCTGTTAAACAAAAGGCCCATAGTAAAGAGTTACATTTTTGATTCTGTTGGACACTAAGGCTCATTCCTCAGAGAAACAGAAACTTATCAGGCCACAGAGACATGATGTGATTTCAGGGAGTGTCTTCAGTCCATATAATCAGCTGCCCTCCTCCTCCTCCTCAGACGCTGCTCAGACTTTTTAGAAACTCTTCTCAGATGTAATGGTTAAAGCGTCTCCTTTCAGCGCTGAAAGTGAATAAAATACGTAAAGTCTTTTATTTACGTATGAAATCAGCTTTTCTTGGCTGATTTTATGCTCCGTGTGTCAATACAAATTACGATTCATCGATCGGGATTTTCATTCTCAACAATGCAGAAATGGTTGTTCAGACAGAAATCAAACGTCTGCCATGGTCAACTCAGACCCCAAATCTACACACTGGGATATCAGAATCAGCTTTATTGGCCAAGTTTATGTGTGCAAACAAAAAATTTTACTTTGCTTTCCTATACACACAGCGTGCAATATTAAGTATAACTATATAAACATTAAGGGAAATAAAACAAGATGAAAATATCAACATGTCTATTGATTTGGATTTACACACTTTTTATTCTTTTTTTAAAGACAGGTACATATTTAGTCTCCCAGTGGAGTAGTTGACTACTCAGACTGTGTAGAGAAACAACAGACGGTTTTTGCAAACTGAGCCTGACCTGGACCTGTACAAGTCCTGGATGAAGACCCTCTCTGCAGATCTTGTTGTTGGTGATGATGATGATGATGGTGGAAGAGTGGGGTGTGTGTGTTCTCCACCAGTCCACCATCAGCTTCACTCTTTGGCGCTGTCTGTGTGCAAACTTCTCCCCATTCTGGATAAGACCAAAACTCATAAGTTTCATAAACGGGTCTGCTGAGGTGCCATCTTTTGTGGTTTTGTAAAAAAAAAAAAAAAAAATTCTTTCCTGATGTGAGCATCTTCTCCAAGCCTTAGAAAAATTTATTTCAATTAAAGTTTAATTTTCCCTTAAACAAATTATGTGAAGTTATGCTGATGCAATGAAAGATTGATTCATTTTAAAAGAGGAGGTATTACATATTTTCCAAACAGTGCCATCATATAGCACAATCAAATAGCTATGTTATCTTTAGTTGTCATAAAAATATAACAAAAGAAATTAGACATTGAAATTTAATACATTGACATTGGGCCTCTGTTTTGTAAAGAAAGTCCTGCACTTTCCAACATTCCACCTTCAGGAAGTCATCACAACATGGCTCCTCCATTAACTTTAACAACATTTTTACCTGCGTTTCACTGAGAAGTAGCTTGTATAATGAGGTCAGCAGACTAGACGTTCCATCAAGTGTTTGTTAATTGCGACAGACTAGTCTGAAGGATCTGAGTGGGGAAGTTGTGGAGGAGGCCTGCTCTGCGAGGCAGAAGCTTAGAAGCTTGGCCACTGCAGCTCCAAAGCAGAGCTAGATTCATCCAGGTGTTTTGCACAGTTGAATGGTTGCCATGAGGATTAAAGGGTTTGTCAAACATGCAGGACAGAATCAAGGCAACACTCCAGGAATGATTTTAATGAGAGAATAAAACTATAATATGATGCAATGCTAAAAAAAAGTTGATTAATCATGATACTGCCCCTTTAAAGGTTTTAAACAACTCTCGTCCTGTTGTGCCAGTGAGTGTGGAGTGTTGTAACAAAGATTATGTAAGTTATTGTGGGTTGGTGGTTTATTATTTTTTTGTACTAAGTTACCATAGCAATGAAAATTAATGAAAGTTCTTATAGATCTTATAAACCTATAAGAACTTTTCAATAAAGTTATTATGATATATATATCATTACATATATATATGTAATGATAATAAAGCATCTCAGGCAAGCAGTAAAACTATAATACAGAGGAAGGATTAATTGATTATTCTTATAATCAAACCAATATCAACCCAAGACCTGCTCTTCCTGTTTCATGACTCTCTTTCTGCCTGACTATGATTTTTTTATGATTAAATAGAAAAAAGTAGAATTAAAGCAAAGTTTGCAGGACACAATAACAACCAGATTAATTTTATTACTGTCTGACTCTACTGTTGGGTCTTGATGTCACCTGTGTACTCAATTTTAAAGGTAATTTTATTTATTGTTACTATTAAACTAAAATCTCCAGCATGGGGAAGTGGGATGAGCTCGACTTTTCTTGACAAGGTGTCAAAAAAACAATCGAGCCCATACTCTGAAGAAAAGCACTGAAAGGACGTGGAAGTGAGGCATTCAGAAATTGTGTCAAACTACCTTAAATATTGACCTTAGTGTTTTTGAAATAATGTCACGCAATATTGGTAGAGCATTCAGTTGGAACTGGAGCGACACATCCAGGGTCTCCCATCTGATCCAATCAATGAGTCTGTAATGAGGAACGATTCCCCGACATGTCTGGAACAGAAAAACTCCCACTGAGGAGGGAGGGCCATGTGGCAAATACGCCTACCAGGTGTATCTCTGTACTTAGACGGGTGGAGGAGGGGCACCACTGACTGAGAGAGCAGAGAGACTAGGCCGACATCCTGCAGGGATTATAGCTCCCATCTGCCCTGAGATTTCCTCTTTTCTTCCGTCAGAATCCAACAATGTTGGCTGGAGATATTTTCCTGCTCTGATGCCATTTGGCTCTCGGTTAAGCAGCCATGAAGCTTTTATCCTCTGTTTTCTATTATTTACTCTACAAATAAATCTGTCGCTGTTCTCTCACACACGACAAAAACAAATAACTGCATTTTCAACAAGTTCACACAGGATTCTAGTGTTTTTCAGATTTTAAATATTATGTTTAGTTATTTTTTCAGGTGGGGGGTGGAGAGCTTTGTGTCTACTCTCACAGAACCCTTGGATCTGTGAGTTTTTACCTTTATGATCTTTGATATCCACTGCTGCCTGAGCCTCCAACAGCAGAGAGATCAGCTCCTTGTTCCCACTAAGAGCAGCGTGGTGCAGCGGAGACAGCCTTCAAAAAGACACAGATTAAGATTGAAAATAAACATTCACGTCTACACATCAGCATGAGCTCTGAGTAGAACTTTGCTGAATTAATCTCCCTTCTACAGCTACTCTGCCTTCAGCTCTATGTGGAAGATGGGAGGGGTGAGGCAGGCAGGCAGGGGGTGGGGGGCGGGGGTGACCTACTTCCATTAATAAGCAATCTTGCTACCCTGGAGGGGAGAGTACACACAGGCCATCTATGTGTGTGTGTGAGTGTATGGATCCCCTGTGAATCTAAGAGCCAGCCCCTGGAGTCAAATCAACGAGTCATCAGTCATTAAACAGGGAGCCGAGCCCAATTATCTGATTTCTACCAACATAATAAAAGGATTCTTGTTATTTGATGGAGCAAAATGGAACGTGGTTACAAGCCAAGCATGTGCACACATCTAGATGAAGCAACATAAAGCAGTACAGCCAAATTAAAACCTGGCAACGCTCCATCTGCTTTTATCCACTGATTACTGACCATCTTTATGGTTTCATTTAGACGAACACAGATTTCAGTGGACGATGGTTTTCTTCACAGAAAGTTGAACGCAGGTAAGCAGTTTTTCTTTCTTCCTTCATTAATGCTGCATTCCATTTCCACAGAAAAATGATAACTTGCATCTGGGAATCACATCCCAGATAGCAGTGAGTACACCGCTAACTGTACTGAGTCCACTGTTATTAGGCTGCATCACACTAATAGCATCTATAGTGGATGCATCTAAACAGTTTGACGTTAGCCTTTGTTACTGGTCTCCTCCATTTGCCAGAGCTGAATGCTTCGATCTACATACAGTCTTCTCCATATTTAATTATACCCTTTAAGCAATCAATACTTCATAGAATCACCTTTCGATAGAGTTACAGCAGTGAGTATTTTGAGGTAAGTCTCTAGCAACGTCTGGAAACTGAAACTTTTACCCAGACTTATTTCATAATTGTTTAATCCCAGCCAGACTGGATGGAGTACATTGGGGCGTTAACAGAGCCAATCTAAACCATCAATATGCATCAATATTACTATTTCACTGTAACTCTGTCTGTGTGTTTCAGATTGTTGTTGAACTTCTGGTGGCTCAAGTCTTCTGTGATAGGTTTTCTTCCAGGATTGCCTTGTATTTAGCTTCATCCATCTTCTCATCAACCCTGACCTCTGAACTTTTTGTACAACATGACAGGAAAAGGTTATATTTTAAATACAAAGAATCATTTTTTTTCCTGTCAACTTTTATTTTTTTTAAGATTTCTTTTGGCTCTAGTAGCCTTTATTTGCTAGTGAATCACCAGGAAAGTGTGTTGTGAGACAGGGGAAAGACAAAGGTCAATGGGCTGGAACTTGAACCTCTGACAACTGAGGCCACATACATGAGTCACATGCTCTACCAAAAGCACCACCGTTGCGCCCTTTCCTTCTTCTAAGACTAGGCTCATAACTTTTTGATAAGTTTATAGTTAGAGTGGCTTAGTGCATGGCTCCTCAGTCTCTATGGTTACGTATAGGCTCAGGCTCCTGATGGACAAACTGACTGCTCTTCCTCTCTCTACTACATTCTCATACCAATAAAATTTGAAATATTTGCTGTTATTTCAATTTTTAATTTTTATGTTCTCCCTCTGTGTTTTTTCTCTTTATAGACAGCTGCAATACTTTCCTGTGTGTGTGTGTGTGTGTGTGTGTGTGTGTGTGTGTGTGTGTGTGTGCGTGCGTGCGTGTGCGCGCCTGTGTGTGTGCGTGCGGGGGTGTGCGTGTGTGTGTGTGTGTGTACGGGTGTGGGCGTGTGTGTGTGTGGGCGTGTGTGTGTGTACGGGTGTGGGCGTGTGTGTGTGTGTGTGCGTGTGTGTGTGCGTGCGGGGGTGTGTGTGTGTGTACGGGTGTGGGCGTGTGTGTGTGTGGGCGTGTGTGTGTGTACGGGTGTGGGCGTGTGTGTGTGTACGGGTGTGGGCGTGTGTGTGTGTGTGTGCGTGGAGAGGGAGAAGGGGGACATGGCCTGAGCAACTGCTGCCTACAACTTTATCCCTCTCTAGATGATCCACTGGGCTCTTTCAGTGTTTAACTCTGTCGGTGTTCTAGATAAAGCTATTGTAAAGCAGAGTCTTTGCTGTGACTAACTGTATGTGCTCTTTCATTTTTCTTTCTCTCTGAAATGTAAAAAGAAGGGAGCAATGATAACAGGAGGGGAAGAAAGGAGCTACTGGTTCTCACCCATCTGCATCCTGGATGTTGACATTAATCCTCTTTGTTGCTCCAAGTAGCTCTGGAAGAGAAAAAAGTGTTAAAGAATTGAGAAAACTGTTTAAATTTAAAGCTTAATTCTGTGCAAGCTGAAGATATCATCTGCTTTTTGTCTGCTTCATGTTTATGCTAAATGAACAGCTCTGTGTCTGAAAACATTAAAGCAATAGCTCTGCTTTTGGCAAGACAATGGTTTCTTTTAAATGTAATGTAATGTAAAATAATGGGTTCAGGTTAGGGTTAGGGTAGGATTTTATACCTGATACCTGAGTAAATTTTACGACTTTCATGAAGACTCTCCTTGGTTTATAGGCCATTACACTTTGAGTTTTAAAGAAATATAGTAAAAGAAATAAATAGTCAGGGACATTATGGATTACAAAACGGGGCCTGGGGACATAGGCATAACTACCTGAACGTTTATTGAACGTTCAGAAACTACAGTGGCTGTGATGGGCCAAGGCAAAGGTAAACAAAGATAAAACAACTTGAACAGGTGATCAACTCTAAACCACTCACACCTTTTTACTCCGTCTCTATCATTTAAGCACACCCGTTGCCATGGCAACCACTCGCTCCTCGAGCCGAGTACAGATTACGTTTAAAACATTCAGTCCGTTACGATATTAGGTTTTCAGGCTCTATATTTATTTTGCGATCACTAATAAGCCTCATGAACACAGTGGTGGTTGATTGGTTCATTTTAAACTCCTGCTCTGCTCGTTATTTTGATAATGAAACCAAAACGCACAGAATTACGCAACAACTTGTTGAAACAATAATTACTGAGATTATTGTTGTTGGGTCATTAATTTGAACACGTTTTGTTGATTTGTTTTTGTTGTTGTTTAATAAAGTTACAAACATTTTAAGCCAATCAGAGGAGGACGTCTCAGCTGGTCTCAGCATCCTGGCTGCGTTCAGTTTGTCACCTGATGCTGAGATCAACTCAAAACCTTCCATGATCGACGTGTTGCTCCGCTGCTCTAGAAAAACATTAAGAGTTCAGAAACAATATGAAATGGGAAAAAAGTTATTTATTAACTGATCAAGTCTGTTTTAGATTGTTCTTGAAAAACTAATCAGTCACGGCTGCTCAGTGAACCCACTGATTTTTTTACAGCCAACAGCCGCTCCCCTCTCTTGCAGGTACTGCGTACCCCGCTAAATCTTTTAGGGGTACACAGTACCCTGCTGTACCCCCCTACTTTCACCCCTGTATGTATATATATATAAAAAAAAAAAAATTCCCTTCTCACCCTCCGTGGGTGGTCTGTTTCATCCTCTGAGCTCGGGTCCTCTACCAGAGGCCTGGGAGCTTGAGGGTTCTGCGCAGTATCTTGGCTGTGCCTAGAACTGCACATTTCTGGACTGAGATGTCTGATGTTGTTCCTGGGATCTGTTTTAGCCACTGCTCCAGTTTGGGGGCGACTGCCCCGAGGGCCCCGATGACCACAGGCACCACTGTGGTCTTCACCTTCCAGGTCTTTTCCAGTTCCTCCCTGAGGTCCTGGTATTTCTCCAATTTCTCATGCTCCTTTTTCCTGATGTTGTAATCACTTGGTATTGCTACATCCACCACAACGGCTTTCCTCTGTTCTTTATCCACCACCACAATGTCCCGTTGGTTCGCCATTACCATCTTGTCTGTCTGGATCTGGAAGTCCCACAGGATCTTAGCTCGGTCATTCTCCACCACCTTTGGGGGTGTTCCCCACTTTGATCTTGGGGCTTCCAGTCCATATTCTGCACAGATGTTCCTGTACACTATGCCCGCCACTTGGTTATGTCGTTCCATGTACGCTTTCCCTGCCAGCATCTTGCACCCTGCTATTATGTGCTGGACTGTCTCAGGGGCCTCCTTGCACAACCTACACCTTGGGTCTTCTCTGGTGTGGTAGATCTGAGCCTCTATTGCTCTGGTGTTTAGAGCCTGTTCCTGGGCGGCCAGGATGAGAGCCTCTGTGCTGTCCTTGAGTCCAGCTTTCTCCAGCCATTGGTAGGTTTTCCTGACATCAGCCACTTCAGTTATTTGTCGGTGGTACCTCCCATGTAGGGGCTTGTCCTCCCATGATGGTACTTCCAGCACCTTGTCTTCTGTTCCCCATTGCCTGAGACATTCGCTGAGCACATCGTCTGTTGAGGCTTTGTCCTTGATGTATTTATGGATCTTGGATGTTTCATCCTGGACAGTGGCTCTCACACTCACTAGTCCTCTGCCTCCTTCCTTACGGCTCGTGTACAGTCTCAGGGTGCTGGATTTGGGGTGGAACCCTCCATGCATGGTTAGTAGCTTCCTAGTCTTAACATCCGTGGCCTTCATCTCTTCCATTGGCCAGCTAATTATTCCGGCAGGGTATCTGATTACTGGTAAGGCATAGCTGTTTATTGCACGGATCTTGTTCTTGCCATTGAGCTGGCTTCTCAGGACTTGCCTTATTCGTTGGAGGTATTTGGCTGTGGCTCCTTTCCTTGTGACCTCATCGAGGTTGCCATTTGCTTGTGGTATTCCCAGGTACTTGTAGCTGTGCTCTATGTCTGCTATTGTTCCTTCTGGGAGTGAGACCCCTTCTGTGTGGGCGACCTTCCCTCTCTTTGTGACCATCCGACCACACTTGTCTAGTCCGAATGACATCCCAATGTCAGTGCTGTAGATCCTGGTGGTGTGGATCAGTGAGTCGATGTCTCGTTCGCTCTTAGCATACAGCTTGTTGTCATCCATGTAGAGGAGGTGACTGATCGTAGCCCCATTCTTGAGTCGGTATCCGTAGCCAGTCTTGTTGATGATTTGGCTGAGAGGGTTCAGGCCTATGCAGAACAGCAGTGGGGACAGAGCATCTCCTTGGTATATCCCACATTTGATGGACACTTGTGCAAGTGGTTTGCAGTTGGCTTCAAGGGTGGTTTTCCACAGCCCCATCGAGTTTGCAATGAAGGCTCTTAGAGTCCTATTGATGTTGTACATCTCTAAGCATTCAATGATCCAAGTGTGTGGCATTGAGTCATAGGCTTTCTTGTAATCAATCCAAGCAGTGCACAGGTTGGTGTGTCGGGTTTTGCAGTCTCGGGCAACTGTGTGGTCTACAAGGAGTTGGTGTTTGGCTCCTCTGCTATTTATGCCTATGCCCTTCTGTGCCTTGCTCATGTATGTATCCATGTGCCCGCTTATCTTAGCCGCTATGATGCCTGACATGAGCTTCCATGTTGTAGAGAGACAGGTTATTGGCCGATAGTTGGATGGGACTGAACCCTTTGAGGGATCCTTCTGTATCAGGATTGTGCGCCCTTCAGTTAACCATTTAGGGTGAGTCCCATTTTGTAGCAGCTGGTTCAGTTGAGCTGCCAGTCGCTCATGGAGGGCAGTGAGTTTCTTAAGCCAGTAGGCATGGATCATGTCAGGTCCTGGTGCTGTCCAGCTTTTCATACCCGAGACTCTTTCTTGGACATCTGCCACAGTGATGGTTACCGGGGCTTGTTCAGGGAGGTTGCTGTGGTCCTCTCGTAGAGAGGTTAGCCACTGTGCATTGCTGTTGTGGGACGCCTCCCTTTCCCATATGCCTTTCCAGTATTGTTCAGTCTCCAGCCTGGGTGGGTCTGCTCTGTTGTTATTACCCTGCCATTGAGAGTACACTTTAGCTGGTTGGGTGGCGAAGAGCCGGTTAATCCTCCTGGCTTCATTCTCTCTCGTGTATCTCTTTAGGCGGCTGGCCAATGCTTGGAGCCTTTGTTTGGCAGTTTCGAGTGCTTCAGGTATGGGCATCTGGCTGTACTTCTTGGGTACTGATCTTTTCATTGCACCCCTTTGGAGCTCTGACAGTTGACTCACTTCCCTCCTTGTTATCTTGATCTTAGCCTCTAACCGTCTTTTCCATGGTGGGTATTGGGTCTCATGGTTGCTCTTATAACCAAGCATCTCAAGGATCACTGATGCTGAGTTGTATATCAGCTCATTGGTTTCTGTTATGGTGTTGGTAGGGATCGTTCTCAATGCCGAATTCACATCTTCAATGAGACTTTCTGATGGTACTTCACTCAGCCGCATTCAGCTCAGATGGTTCGTTCATTACTGGGGCTACATACCCAGTCTCTGGGCGGGGAGTTGTAGTTGACTCCCTTCTGACCTGGCATCCTGGCTCCTTCCCGTAGCACTTGTGTCGTACCTCGTCAATCTCCAGTTGTGACAGCAGTTGCCGTTTGCGGATGTTGGAACACTGAGCTACTAGTTGTTTGGCAGTTAGTGTTGACTGGGGATGTCGAGCTAACCATTCCTCCCACAGTCTTTGCATGTAGCCCCTCTGACTAGGATTACTTGAGTAGTAGCATTCCAACAGATCCATGTTTTCATCTCTCGCCCATTTCCGTCTTGTTCCAGTAGCCCACTTTTCATCAGGGTGCTCTGGTTCCCCAGCACCTGACGCAGACCTTGTTTGACCGGGCGACGTCTGAGCCGGCATGTCATGCTTATTTGTGTCTCTCATGGTATGAGGTAGGCTATATAGCTCCAAGGGTCTTGCCTAAGGACCCACACTGACAGCTCAATGTCACCATTGTAACCGTTTGCCCCAGCCCCCAGCCTGGCCTTGAACCCGGGTCTCCCGGGTGGAAGACTGGTGACTTACCTATTGAGCTATACAGTCAGATATATATATATATATATATATATATATATATATATATATATATATATATATATATATATATATATATATATATATATATATATATATATATATATATATATATATATATATCCACACACACACACACACACACACACACACACACACACACACACACACACTAAACTGCAGTAAAATACATGTTCTCAATCGGTGTTATTGGAACTAATAACGGTCACATGAGAGAAGCAGGATTGTTTTTGAAGGCAGGTTAAAATCCAACAAATGCTCTGAAATGGACTCAGCCTCTTTTTTATGTTCTGGTCAAACCCTCATAATCCGGAGGCCATAATCTGTAGCTGTTCTATAATCTGCGGAAAAGCTTTTCCCTCTCCCTGTGGCTTGATCTGCTCTTCATCCTGCTTTCACACTCTAATTTTCACTGTAATTTGCTAAAAAGTGCATGCTAGTTGATGCTTGTCTGTCTCTGTTTACACTATGAAGCTGACATAATTTCCTGCTGGGATGTAGCATTGCCATTTGCTGCGCACGTTTAGGTTCCCCCATTCTGTCTTGGATTAAAACTAAGGACGAGCCCATCCCCCGGCTGATGAATTTCAATATCTGTGTCACTATAAAAGCATCACAGAGCCACATAAGGCCCCACAGGACCAGCTACAACACAAATGAATTTCTTTTACATCTGTGTAGCATATTTAAAAACAATGCTGCAATATATCAATGTAAATGGTTAATGAATAAAAATGTCAAATGGGCTAATTTCTCAGAAGATAAGGTACGACTCATGAAGCAGTAGACAGAGACTGGAAGTTTGCAGTTGCTGGTGCCTTGTATTTATAGTGAGGAGAATTTATATACATATTTACAACACAGTGGAAAAAACATCCAAATGGCCATATAAAAACGCGCAAGAAAAAAAATAAACAAAATCAATCAATCAAATGTTATTTGTATAGCACATTTCAGCAGCAAGGCATTTCAAAGTGCTTTACATAATTAAAATAAAAACAGAAATAAACAGTGAGAAAGAGAGAGAGATTTTGAAAAAAAAGATAAAAAAAGATAAAAACATTAAAACCCCTTTTAGGTTTTCAGTTAAACGTCGTTTAACTGGGACGTTTCCGGGGGGCTTTACATCATTAAAACGGAAACAGTGAGAAAGAGAAATAAAAAGAAATTAATAAATAAATAAAAAGTAAAGATAAAAACATTAAAAACATGGAAGACATCAAAACCCACTCTAACCCTAATTTAGCCATAATCAGCTCTAACCAGCTGGTTTTAAGTTGAGATTTAAAGGCACCCAATGTTTCAGCTGTTTTACAGTTTTCTGGAAGTTTGTTCCAAATCTGTGGTGCATAGAAACTGAATGCTGCTGCTTCTCGTTTGGTTCTGGTTCTGGGGATGCATAGCAGAACCAGAACCAGAAGATCTGAGGTGTCTAGACCAGTGTTTTTCAACCATTTTTGAGTCAAGGTACACTGTTTTAATTTAAAAAATCCCGAGGCACACCACCAACCAAAAATGGAAACAAAGATATTCTGTAGCCGCCTATATATAGTCATTCTTATCAAAGTCTCTCGAATAGGAATCAAATAAACACAAAAAGGTATTTTTATCACATTTTACATTTCTTATTTCAAATTGCATTTAACATGTCCACTTCAAAAATACACCTGAACAGAAACAACACTGGTGTGAAATTTAAAGAAGTTGTAGAAAACTTCAAAGTGTTTTACAAACTAATCCACAAGCATCTTATAGCCAGAATACAGAAAATAATTATTCTGAAAGACGCAATAATATTTGGGAAACATTTCACTTCATATTCACTGTTACAATATGAAGAGTTGCATGTACAAAATGTCAATATCTGTATATTTTACCCACCTGGTGTGAAACCTGTGCATTTTGGATGAAAACAGTTGATTTACTGCCAGAAATTGAAGATTTCTGTCTCTCTCTGGTTTTAGTTTTTATAGTAACCAGACTAGAGAAGCTCACTTCACACAGATATGTTGTGGGAAATGGACTCATGTTCTTTCCAACTACTGCTGAGCTTCAGTCTTTTCCATCACTGTCATCAGTCTTTCTAGATTCAATGCTCTCACCGCTACCTGTAACATTTATACATCACTAATTCTTGTTTTAATGTAAAATGCTGTGTACCTACTGCCATCTAGTGGTAAGAATATTACATGATTACGGCGCTAGTCGCTGCTACAGCAGACACTCGAAGATGACATTATTTGCAGACAATTCATTTTCAAAAAATCTTTTAAAACCAATTACCGTATTTTTCGGACTATAGAGCGCACCATACTAGCACCCGCAATTAAAAAAAATAAAATAAAACTGGAAGCTGCTCTCGGTTTTCCATCAGGACCCAGCAGAATGCCTCGTCCTAATAAATCTGCTGGACGCAGCACTCCGTCTCCAAAGCCGAACCATGGTTTCGTTCACACCGAGCTTAAATGCAGCGGCTCTGTTTCCCTCCTGTAGTGCCAGATCGACAGCCCTCAACTTAAAAGCTGCATGATATGAGTTTGGAAACATTTCTCCGTCGTCCCTGCTGCTAGCATGTGCTTCTTCTAAATGAAAATTAGCCGTTCTTCTTTGATTTACAATTTTGACTTCTAATGATTCACTTCCTGCTAGAGAGCCCCCTGGTGGTTGAAGAAAAATACACAGAAAAGCCACAGCGGGCTACAATCCGCATGGTTCAAAGTTTAGGAAAAAAGTAGCAGCTTATAGTCCGGAAAATACGGTACCGTAGGTGAAATTGAATAATTTCCACGGCACACCTGACGATCACGCGGAACAGTGGTTGAAAAACACTGGTCTAGATTGTTCTTTTTTATCAGTGGTTTGATAACTGCTGTTTTCAAAGCCTGGGGGAAAAACACCTGAAGAGAGCGATGAGTTACTATTTGGATCAGATCAGTAGCAACGACAGGCAGGACTTTCTTAAAGAAATGTGTGGGTAGGACATCCAGACAGCTTAATTGACTTATAATTTCTTCTATGGTTTTATAATTTAGTAGTTGAAATTGGGTCATTTTTCCTGCATTGTTTTGTGTGGGCACAGCATTGGTACTGACTTTGGAGTAGATGTGCAGATTAATCCTCTGATCTGTTGAATTTTCTCTGAAAAGAAACTGGAAAATTTGTTGCAGGCGGCAATAGATTGAAGTTCAGGTGGCAACGTCATTGGAGGATTTTGTAAGCCTGTCAACAGTAGCAAATAAAGCTCGAGCGTTGTTAGTGTTTTTGTTTATGACATCTGCAAAGAAAGCCTCTCTGGCATGTTTTAGTGTTGTGTGATAGTTACGTAGTCTTTCTTTATAGATGTCATAATAAACAAAAACAAAACAAACAAACGAAAAGAAAAAAAAAAATCAATCAATCCTAGAGTTCCATAATTAATGAGCCCACACCCTTCAGTTCATCAACCAAAAGTCAGATTAGAGTGGAGACAACATTGTTCACTGGCTGCAAGGAGCCTCCTACCAGCCTGGCAGGAGAACAGAATCTTCAGGCACTGAGTGCAATCCTTCCTTTAGGCTCTAGGCCTGGACTTCAGCTCGCCATCAACCTGGCCTGAATAAAACAGGACCATTTTCTCAGTAAATATAGAGTCAACACATTCTAGTGTGCACACAAATTCAATAAATGGCACTTTTTGCACTATAAATAGTTCCAACAATCATTTTTTCAATATAAATCCAATATAAATTACATCCAGGGAAAATCCAATAGATATGCACTATATAAATTAGTCAACTTGAAATGTAAAAACAATCTAAACTAATACTCAAGAAACCACATGTGTCAAACTCAAGGCCCGCGGGCCACACGTGGCCCACCATGTCATCTTATGTGGCCCCCCAGCGTTTTATAGGCCCATGATTGACTTAAAATAGGTTTTCAGCACGAATGGACAACAAACTACATCTCCCATAATGCATTCCGATTGTTACCAGCCAACATTACGGCTTCTCGCCACTAGAGAGCAGCCGAGTCACCTCAGGCTGCTTATTGATTTTCCCAGCGAATAAAACTGACATTGACAAGCGAACATCAAAATATCCAAGAAAAGAAACATCGATTTATGCGGTTTAGCTAATATTCACCGTGAATCCAGATCCCATCATAAATTAAGCAGATAAATGTATCTACATTTTTCTCCGTAGTGACAAAAACCACTGACTGAGGCTCCAATGACTTTTAATAAATTCAATTAAGCGACTTCACTTAAATTACCAGCATTTCACCCGCTGGGGTCTGAACCACTTCCACCTGGTTCCCATCTGCAGAACAATCTGCGCTAATTCATCAGTCAGTTGGATCTGTCTGATCCAAACAGACCAACTGAACTCTGAGTGTTTTAACTTTGCGCGGTCCGGTTTGCGCTTTTACCAGGATTTTTTTTTTTCGTGGTTTTGCTTCTCAGAAACGGACAGATGTTACGTCTGCAGCTCCTCCAGAACTCCGCTCTCCTGGGTAATGTGAACCCTGAAGGCTCCATTTGTTAAATCCGCTGGATGAGTTACTTCCAGGGTTTTTAATTCTTCGCAGCAGCGTAGCCGCCTCCGCAGTGGTTGAGCAGCGGACTGCACATGTTACAGTCTAATTAACTTCTGCGTCGTCATTTATAAATTACCGGCTCCTCAAATGGATTAATACAACGTTGCATTCTCTTTAGTTTTCTCTGGTCTGTAACGGAGACTTGAATTAAAGGCATCATTTCAACCAAAGGTTTGCAGTGAGCTTCTGAACCAGACGCTCCAAAGCGTCCGGTCCGTAACTCTTCAACATGTCAGCTCCGGTCAGAAAGACGCATTTAGTTCAGAGTCCATGAGATGATATTCAGAAAGGATCTTTTTTTTAATTAATTGATTTTAGTTGCCTCAGAGATTAAATCTTTGCGTAAAGTCTGTAATGTCTCTACATGTGAACCAGTCAAGGGTGTTAATTAGAACCTGTCAAATGACCGACGGGCTTTACATTTTCTGGTTGTTTAAAAAAATAACCGGTCAAATACGGAAAATATTCAGTTAACGAGCCTCTGTGTCGAGGTGAAGACGGATCAGCTTTGCGTTCAAGGCCAGGCAAACATCACCTAATTGTTTTATGTGAAATACATGTTAATTGTGTAATAACAAAAAAAGTTTTGTGAATGAAGTTGAGAGTTAACATCAAAACTTGTCTTTATTATTTGTTTGCTTACCTTTAAACACTGATTTAAAGATTGTAATTTTTAAACTGAGCAGTAATTTTACATCCATGCAAACTCAAATGTAATATTTAAAACTTCAATCCATCCATCCATCTTCTTGACACCCTTGTCCCTTAGTGGGGTCGGGAGGGTTGCTGGTGCATCTACAGCTAACGACTTCAATACATAAAATCAGTTATTTAACAATATGAGGTGTTGTGTAATTTATTTTTAACATTGTATTTTCATACATTCATGCTAGGGATGCCCAAGTCTAATTTTCCAGAGCTACCATCTGCAGATGCATTTATTCTCTAACACCTGGATCATTTACTGATTATAAGCCTCTACAGAACTGAGTTGCTGCTGATGAGGGAAGTCAACCTTTTGTCTGGGGTGTTTTAGCAGGGATGCATCTAAAGTTGCAGTCTGGAGGACTGGACCTGGACACTCCTGATTTGTACCGTCTATGTGGCCCGTTGAGGGCCAATATGCTGAAGTGGCCCTCAGGGAAATTGAGTTTGACGCCTGTTGAGACGCTTTACCAGGTCGAGAAAGAGTCACACTGTTAGACAAAAGGCTCATAGTAAAAAGTTACGTTTGATTCTGTTAGACACAAAGGTTCATTTCTCATGAAAAAGAAACGTTTTCCCAGGCCACAGAGACATGGTGTGATTTCAGGGAGTGTCTTCAGTCCATATAATCAGCTGCTGCCCTCTTTCTCCTCTGACGCTGCACAGACTTTTTTAGAAACTTTTCTCGGATGTGATGGTAAAAGTTTCTCCTTTCAGCGCTGAAAGTGAATAAAATAAGTAAAGTCTGAATGCTTTTCTTGGCTGATTTTATGCTCCGTGTGTCAATACAAATTATGATTCATCGATCGGGATTTCCATTCCCAACAGTTGGTAGCAGAGGATGGTTTTGTGTTGACACATGAGCAGAGATTGGACTGGCCGTTCAGGCGCAGGCTTTCCAGAACAATTCTCTGGTGTGGGGCCCACATGAAAGGTAAGGACACTTGTTCCTTAATATACACCACTGTACTGTTTCCCAGGTTTGTCTAAATTTCATATTGCTTTTACATTTCTGTTCAAATTGCGTTTCACTGGCCTGTCTACATGTTTAACTGTTCATAGGAGTATAGACAAGAAAAAGTAGTTTTTAGGTGTGAAGATTTAGGTGTAAAGGTCGATTGGCTTGCAGTGGGAACTGGCCGTCCCCAGCTGTTCCTGGACGCGGGAAAGGTTAAGGCTAGGTTTTGTCGGTTTTATCCTCGGGGAGTACTGCCCTCGGAAAAGAACGCGTTAGCCAATCTGAGACTTACTCAAGAAACACAAAAGTGTTGAGAGGGTCCACCAGAGGATAAGAATGAGATAAGGTTGATCACAATCTGATCCTCTGTAGAATAATAAGTGAAATAATAAGAGTGTGTGTGTCTGTCAGCTGTGTGTGTGTCTGTCAGCTGTGTGTGTGTCTGTCAGCTGTGTGTGTGTCTGTCAGCTGTGTGTGTAAACTTCTGCCGCTGAGCAGACGTTATGTGTTTAAATGTACTCTTTTCTGTTTATTGCAATGTGTTTTAAAACCATGGTCAACATTGGGAAATTATAATCTGTGGGAGGTTTTTGATTTTGTCTGCTGTGTTTGATTTCCTCACCGCCGTGCGAGCAAAACTGCAAAAAAAAAAAAAAGAGAGAAAAGAGAGAAGAGGTGATTTCTGAGTCTAAATTTTGAGCCTAAACAGATGGAGGGTAAACTTGAAAAGGAAAAATATGATCCAAAGTGGGGCATCAGGTCATGGATTATGCTCTGAGAAGCATTAATAACTTATTTGGCAGAGCAAGATGAATATCAAAATAAGGGAGAAAAAGAAAAACAAAATAGAAGGGATAGAATACCTGGTGCAGAAGAAAGGAGGCGACCTGTTAAACAGACGGCCTTCTGGGTAAATACCAGCTGGAAGGAATAAATGACGCTAAGGGAGAACTGATTGAAACTAAATTTATCCTGCACATTCACTATTTTCACATGGTGTAAAATTAACTATATGAAAGATGAATGAAATTACATAACAGGTAAAATTATAAACAAAATACAGTGACATCTAATGGGTTGAAGTTTTTGAAACTCAGCTTAGCTGTAGACAGGTTTAAATTTAAACTTAATGAAACTTGAAAATTGAGGTTTATAGCAACTTGAACTTTATCATGGACTAAACAATATTTTTATCTCTTAGCATCTTATAAAAAAACAGGATTTCTTTTCATTTGAAACTTGGTCACCTTAAAATGTCTAAAGAGGGAACAGAAATGGTAAATAAATATGAGTTTGTGTTTGATTCAAAGGGTGATTGTGAAACAGCTCTAGATTCAATTATGGTTCATTACATTGATTACAGCATATTCTTGTCTCAAAGACAATTAATGATTATAGATCTAGATAATTCAGTTACCTTACTTCAAAGTGGGAAGTAAGTAATATGTTCGAAAAGGAATAATCTCAAAACCAGACAGCATTTATTACGAGACTGTTTCATTTAGTTGGACATGTTTTCTTTTCTTTTCATTTTTTATTAATATTGTTGTTTTTATTTTCTAATAACTAACTAACTAACTAACTAACTGCTGCTTTTGAAACACATGCGTGTCTTGGTCGAAAGGCACAAATTGGTTAAGATGAAACTTCTAAAGTGGATATGATTGATTATGTAAAAACAAACTGATTGGACAACAACTGGCTCACAACACTTGTGTGCCTTAAATTTTGATTGAATTGATACATAAATTCAAGTCCAACAAAACATTTGATTTTAAAAGTAATGACATCTTACAGTACTGCATAATATTTGTCTACTTTTTTTTTTCCTCTGTCGCAAAAGAAAAATCTGATCAATTTTTCTTCTGTCAGTTCAAAATAAACATTGACACTTTTAGGAAAGCAATCCAAATTCTGATCTGAACTCTTTAAAATAATACAACTTTTGGTCTTTGCAGTACAGTTTCAGTTGGACATTTTAGAAATATATATAGAAAAAGAATCTCTGAAAAATATTTCTGAGAACAATAAAAATGTTGTTGTCAGAAATGTTTGTTTTCTATTTACATAAGAAAACAAAAGAGGGAAATGAAAAACATAAAACATTTCTGATAAAACTTAATAAAGATAAAACATTTCTGATAAAACTTAATAAACATAAAACATTTCTGATAAAACTTAATAAACATAAAACATTTCTGATAAAACTTAATAAACATAAAACATTTCTGATAAAACTTTACATTTAAAACATCTAATAGTCTACTTTCAATTCTAGATAGATGATTTGGAAAACTTGTGAAACCCTGTAAAATTTTAGTTTTGAAGAAAAGTAAATGCAAAATCACTTTCAAATTTTTAAATTATATCAACAGGGGTGGAGAAGAAATAAACTCTAATTACTAGTCGGTTTAAAGATATGGTTAATTATGAATGTATTCATTTGACATTGGTATATTGTGAGTTCATTTAATGAGCTCTTATACTGGGCCTTCCTGCATGACTGAAATACAGAGTTATAGAGAAGCTCTTACTAAATTAACAATTGATTATATAAAATTGAATATCTTTAATCAATATCTATGCCATGTTTATTTTCAGATTGATGAGTTTCCTGCATCACCTCTAATTTTAATTGTATAAAGTTACAGTTGGATTTAATTGTTATCATTGAGAACATTTTGGTTAAAAGTACTTTAAATTCTACGGAGCCCCAAAGGGGACATGGAGAAAAATTCTGACAAAATGTGAACAATTTTTTAATTCTAAAAAGAAAACAATACATAAATACAATACTCAGCAGTTTTGAAAAATATCAGGATAATGGTAATATTTTCATTAATGGAATAAAGAATAATTGATTACAGTTTTCTTTTGACCTAAATTATTAAGGAAATTTAACTGGTTGTCTTAAAGTGTGGCAATATCACAAGGATGCTTTTGTGTTAAATTGTACAATATTGAATTAATTATTTTACATATGCATTTGAATAACCAATAGATGAAAAGTGTATGAAGCTGGAAATACAAAATGTTGTCAAAATGTTTAATAATTTCTTAGTTAGATTTTTGAGAGGAGTTGGTTCTACAACCGGTTCATTCTGAAACATCTGAGGGTGAATCATCTTAATGCATTTCTATTTGATCTTTTGAGCTCAGACTGAGGCAGTGGACGTTATCTGAGCCGCTCCAGTGACCCTGAGCCTGGCTGGAACAACAAAACAAACAAAAAAAGAGGCAACTCTTCATCTACATCACAAGCTACAGAAAATACATTTAATTTATAATTATGTGAGCAAAAGGGGGCATACACTTGTATTTTCTTAATTTACTTTGTGTTTTACTCTAGCAGTGCTGCTTCCTGTGGTCTGATGGGAACCGTGGGGGCCGGGTTTTGCGGGTTCAGGGCTGTGCGAGGAGGTGAGGAGAAAAGGCTTCAGGCCTCTGCTGTTCTTAGCCACGCTGACTTGGACATTTGCACTTTCTACACATACGAATTGTATCATCTTCTGCTGGACTGCTGTTTGAGGGCAAAGACCTATTGGACGATTCTTACAGCTTCTACAGAGGTCAGTGAGGTTGGACTGATTTTTCCTGTTGTCACATGAGGATGGATTGCAGCTCACAGGATCTGATCTCTGAGGAAACACCTGGCTGAAGGACGAGACCCAGGCGTGATCTCTGAGGGTCTCCTGTGGCAGAAAAGACCACCGGATTCTGCCCGACGTGATACGGAGGTTTGAAAACAATGACATGCTGTATCTCTCCGTCTCTCCCTCGCTCTGTCAAGGGGGGCCACACACTTTGTCCAGATTTGTCTGCACAGCAGGACTGAATGCTGCCCTGGACAGTTTCTGATGGGGCAAATGGAACATCACATGTAAAGTCATCCTGAGACTCAGAGGCTCCTGCTTGTCTGTTGCCCTGGTTGGTCCTGGGCTCTTCGCCTCTGGTCATGTGACCTGGGCCCCTGGGATTCCTCTCAGTCTACAGGTTGGAGACAAAATGGCTGCCAACAAAACTTGGTAGTTTTAATTGTTTTTCTTGAATTTTCGAATTGTGTGATGCCAGTTTTTCTCACCTTAGTTTATTTACAGCACATTCATGGTCTACTGCCTTTTCATTCTGACCTCTGCTATTTGACCCCCAGGATAAGTTTAACGGTACAAGTGAAGGCTCGATGCAGCAGAGTGTTAGGACTCTCTGCAGCATGACAACGATTGAAAAAGGATAAAAGTACAGTAAAAACTGTTAATTTCCTGATTTACAAAAGCACAACCAGCCACACTTCTAATACAAAAGAGGATAGTCTAGATGGCTCAAATTACAGTGGCTACAAATATGAGGACTAGTATCTCAAGCATTGATTTAAATTTATTTGAATCCATTTCAAATCTTAGGAAAATTACTCTTCAGAAAATTACTGAACCAAATTATGGGTTTACTGCACATATTGTCAATCAACTATTCAATTCTTTCACTGAGGTGTAAACACCCTGTTTAAATTAAACCCAACTGTTATAGTTAGCAATGAAAGAAATGTGGGCTAAATGATTTGAGTGGGTTTCTTAGGAGTTTCTGTATTGAAACACTAAACAGTGTTTCAATACAGAAACTGGGAGATGCATGGAATGAATCTAATCTACAAATTGTGAGTTAATCTGATCTATTGAGAAATGTTTCAGTTTTGGGCTTCAGCAAAATATAAAAGAGGTTAAATCAAAATTCACAAATGTTTTAACTATTCGAATGAGTTTCCAAAGTAATACTGAATATTCTGAATTGAATACATTAAAATTAACAATGATGTCATGTGTCAAATAGATTTCTACAAAATAGAGTTGTTTAAAACAGGGAATAAATTGTTTGCTTCTCTCTGGCTATAATTCAAAATAATTTGTTTAACTAAGTCATGCAGAAAGGTCTAACCTGAAAATTATATAATTTAATAAATCTAGTTGTATCAAATTTCTCCCCTAAACTGCCAAAAATATTGATAAATATGATAAACACTACAAAAGAGGGTAATTCAGTTAAATAAATATTTTATAGAAATGTTTCAAAAGAACCAATTTTTCAAAGGATAAAATTGTTGAACTTTTGGGATTTAAAACCATGATGAGAATAAAATAAGTAAGTTAATTATGGAGTGTCGGGGTTGAATTTATTCTTGTAAAAAAAAAAAACAGGCTAATCATTACATGAGATTTTAAAATGAGAAGAAAAATACGAAGATTCAAAGTAAATTGATCTAAATTAGGATTTACAAATGAGCAATTATGGAACTGCTTAAAGCGGGTCAAACAGATTGACAGAATAAAACTAAAACTCTAGTTCTATGTGTCATTATTGATTCAAGGTAATAATGTCTAAACATTTTCATAATCATAATTTACAGTTTTTGGTTTGAGACAAAACAGGGTTATCTTTTATGACATGAATGGAATATATTACAAAAGATCTTAAATTAACACGTATCATTAACTTTTCACACTATTGACAATATTTTACAAGCCTTTAGTATAGCGGGTTACTTCTTATTGTTAAATGAGGACTATTTGATTAAAATAACAAAAGCAAAAGATTTATATATGGTTTAAGATTTCTGGCAAAGTTTCTATTTGGGATAATTCATATATACATTTCAAATGATATTCCTTTGATAAAACATGACTGTGGGCAGTTTTGCACATTCATTTCATAACCTGATCCTTTACATGATTTTTTGTTTGGTTTCTGATTTTGTCTGATCCTATGAATATGGCAACACTTAAAACAAGCAATGTTATTTTTGAAGGTTGAAATGTGTAACTTAATTTAAGCATTTCTTTAACTATTGTTAAGAGGATAACTTAAATAACAGTTGTTATTGATATATTGATGCTCTATTGGCTTAGTATATAAAAAACCCCTGATATTTAGCTTCAAGGAGCAGCCTTTAAATAAAATATATAAAAACAACAACATTATGTTTACTAATCAGATGATGCCCAATCTGAAAGAATCTTCTTTGCTCTCCTCATCCCCTGTGGATGCTGCTGCTCCCTGCCTGAGGTCCTTGGCTGTTCAGTGCATCACCTCCAACATAGAGAAGAGCAGCGGTACCAACAGAACCCCACCTGCCTATCAGATGGTTTCCCAGAACCAAAAGACGACCGTGGAGCTGCAGCTTTCCAGAGTTTGTCACTAGTATCTAGTGACGAAAATAGATGCTTTCCTTCACTTTAATTTTCTTTATATAATCCATTGATTTCCCTTTTTGTTGTGTTTTTTGTGTTGCAGAATGAAGTCCAATCCTTTCTGGGTGTGCCAGGATGTGAGACTGTGGCGCCTTCCACGATTGGTGGACCAGTTTACAGCTGAAACGCCACTGAAGCCTCGCGGGCCTGTCTGGGTTTCCCATCGAGCTGCAACATCTGGACACACGCAGAAACTGATTTGACGTTGATAGGTCTCGCTATAGAGAGACTGATATGATTAAACTTTATTACTATTACATTTTACTTAGAAAGCATTTTTACTTGTTTCCTCATCATAGTTCATTCATACCAGTTTATTTTGACTGTGCTGCCTTGATCCTGATTTATTGGTTTGCTGTTTAGTGTTCGTTGTAAGTTCTGTACCTTTCCAAACTCATAGCTTTTTTACCATTTCATTTCATTTAACATTCCATCCTTTCTGTGGTTCATTAACTTCTAAATATTACCTTAAAATTTCAAATAAGTTTGGTTTATTAACGTACTAATAGATTGTTTTAGGCATTATTCCTTATTGCTTCATTGACATTTAAGGATAGTATCTTAATATTTTACCTTTTATTAAATTTGGTTTATGTTTTAGTTCTTAACTTTTAAAACAAATTTTAATCTAACATTTTGTTGACTTTTGCATGTTACCTAACACTTCATTGATTTTGCATTTTAGTAACTCTTACTCATTTACATTTTATTCATTTGAAAATATTAACCCAACACTTTATTTCTTTTGGCATTTTATTAAGTTTTGAAATAATATCCTGACATTTCATTCAATTTGCATTGCAGTGCATTCTAACAATTCCCTCAATATAACTTTTAACCATTTCATGTGTCATTAAATATAACATTCATCTCTTTTAACTTTTATTACTAAAGAAAAACATTTTTGTATTTTGCTTTTTTACAGTCCTTTAACCTTCTATGGCACAGCATTGACCTGAGCTAATATTAAACAAAAAACAAACAAATCTGATTTAAAAATGAATAAAGGATAAAAAATCAAAAATGAAATAATTTACGGTCCAAAATTAAGATTGATGTGTAATTGAAGATGACGAAGCTATGACAAAACTGCAAAAAATATTTTCTCCCACCACAAAAAAAAAACAAAAACAGTCATGCCATGGTGGGTTGACCTATGTTCCTCCAAATTTAACACTCTAATATCCTTTAGCAATTTTATTTCTTTACATGTTCTTTATTAGCTTGTAAGGGGAACATTGTGATTGCGATCCACCGCCTAAGAGGCATCCCTATGCCTCTTAGGCGGTGCCCTGTCCGTTTTTACCCCCAAAATTGACATGAAATGAATGAAAGACATCAATACTTGAAATGATGCCATGTATATGAACATCTGCAAAAACCTCGGGGGATGTTTTCCGGAAGGGACAGTGTCGACTCTAGGATTTGTCTTCTCCTTTTTGGGCTCTTTTAGAGCCCAACAGGGGGAATGTTGAGATGCTTTACCAGGTCGAGAAAGAGTCACACTGTTAGACAAAAGGCTCATAGTAAAAAGTTACGTTTGATTCTGTTAGACACAAAGGTTCATTTCTCATGAAAAAGAAACGTTTTCCCAGGCCACAGAGACATGGTGTGATTTCAGGGAGTGTCTTCAGTCCATATAATCAGCTGCCCTCTTTCTCCTCTGACGCTGCACAGACTTTTTTAGAAACTTTTCTCAGATGTGATGGTTAAAGTGTCTCCTTTCAGCGCTGAAAGTGAATAAAATAAGTAAAGTCTGAATGCTTTTCTTGGCTGATTTTATGCCCCATGTGTCAATACAAATTATGATTCATCGATCGGGATTTCCATTCCCAACACACCCATGCTCTATACTACCTGTATGGGTTATATCAAAGAGCAACCCAGACAGAGAGGTTTCAGTTTATGCACTCCTTGATTCACAGAGTGATACATCCTTCATCTTGGATGAAGCAGTCCAAGATCTTGACACAAATAAAAGTAAAGTCAATCTGTGCCTGTCGACTATGTACGCCAAGTCAACAGTTATACCATGTGACAACCTGGTAAACCTTCAAGTTAGAGGATATAAGGATGAAAAGAGAATTACATTGCCACCAGTCTACACAAGAGAGTATATCCCTGTCAACAGGTCACATATCCCAACGTCTGAGATGGCCTTACAGTGGCCTCATCTGGAAAAGCTGGCAGAAAAGCTACCTCCACTGCTTGAATGCGAAGTCGGTCTACTTATTGGCTATAACTGTCAACAAGCCCTCCTGCCACGTGAAGATATTGCAGGCAAAGAGAACCAACCTTACGCACAGTTAACCGATCTCGGTTGGAACATAGTTGGTTGCTCATCTCAAATTCAAAATCACAGTGATGTCATCGATACAAGTCACAGAATCATTGTTCGTGAAGTATTTCCTGTTTCACAACCAGCAGTTAAACTCAAGCAACGAGTACATTTTGTATTCAGAACTCAAGTAAAGGAAGTCAGTCCAACTGATGTGATAAAAGCTTTGGAATCCGATTTCTCTGAACATGCAACAGATGACAATCCAGTTTCACAGGAAGACATTTTGTTCATGTCAAATGTTACCAAAGGTATAAAACAGAAGAAAGATGGTCACTACGAACTCCCGTTTCCATTCAAAACAGACAGTCCAAATCTCCCAAATAATAAGCAAAGTGCTGAACACAGATTGTCTTCATTGGAACGTCGACTCGAAAAGGATGAGAAATACTATAAAGATTATGTCAAGTTCATGAATGATATTATAACTCGTGGAGATGCAGAAAGGGTGCCAGAACAAGAACTGGACAACAAGACGGCATGGTACATCCCACACCATGGGGTTTACCACCCCTACAAACCTGAGAAAATACGTGTGGTTTTTGATTGTTCTGCACGCTTCCAAGGAACATCTCTCACCGATCAACTTTTGACTGGACCAGATCTTACTAATACACTGGTCGGAGTGTTATGTCGATTCAGAACGGGCCCCGTCGCCATTATGTGTGATGTGGAAAGAATGTTCCATCAATTCCAAGTCATTAAGGAACATCAAGATTATTTAAGATTTCTTTGGTGGGACAAAGGTGATTTGAACTCCAAACCTTCAGTTTACAGGATGAAAGTGAATCTTTTCAGAGCAGCCTCATCTCCTGGATGTTATAATTTCGGACTCAAACACATTGCATCGCAAGGAAGAAACAAGTTCAGTAAAGAAACTGTTGAGTTCATCCAAAGAGGTTTTTACGTCGACAATGGACTTGCTAGTGTAACATCAACAGCCAAAGCCATACAGCTGGTCAAAGAGTCAAGGGAACTTTGCAAATCAGGCAACCTACATTTGCATAAGTTTGTGTCAAACAATAAAGAAGTGCTTGCAACAATTCCCCAAGAAGAACAAGCTGAATCCAAAAATCAGAACATGGCTTTTGGAGAACTCCACATTGAACGTGCACTTGGAGTGCAATGGTGGGTAGAAGCGGATGAATTTCAGTTCAGAGTTCAAATGAAAGACAACCCATTGACCAGAAGAGGGGTACTCTCGACCGTCGCTTCCATCTATGACCCTCTTGGGTTTGTCACCCCATTCACATTGATTGGTAAGCAAATACTCCAAACATTATTCAAAGACAAGGTTAACTGGGATGATGATCTTCCAGACCACATTCTGCCACGATGGGAAGCATGGTTGAGAGACTTGCCTAAGCTGGCAGCTCTGAAGATCCCACGAAGCTACTCACAATACATCAACATCATGCAGTATGAATTGCATAACTTCTCGGATGCAAGCCTCAATGATTATGGAGCATGTACATACCTTAGAGCTATAAGCAAGGAAGGACAGATAAGCTGTTCACTCGTCATGGGAAAAGCAAGAGTTACGTCCATTAAACAAATGACCATCCCAGGGCTTGAACTGACGTCAGCTGTGACTTCAGTCCGCAACGCGGATGTAATAAAACAAGAACTGGAAATTGATAATCTACTGGAATATTATTGGACAGATTCACAAGTCGTACTGGCATTGTTGTTGCGCACCCCCCTCCTTCTCTCTCACTCTACTTCCACTTCTCAGAGGAGGGAGATGTGCTACCAGCTCTCCATCTAACGGGTGAATTGAGTTTCCTAAATCTGCTGAAATTTTACCCTGTCCAGAACTAAGTAAACTCTGCTTAAGCTGGCGTCGAGAAAGACTAGCCTGGTTTCTGACGACCTCCATCCAGATGTCCCACCTTCTTCACCCTGTGAATTAGCCAGATTGAGCAGCCTGCAACCAGCTAGCTTCACAGAGGTCACCTGTTAACGGTCGCTCTTTCTCTTTATTACTACTTGCACTTGTTACTGAACCAGGTTGGTTTTAGTGACTCAGGTGAGTCCCAAGGATGTTGTTTTGGCTAAAAGCAACCTATAAAACATTTTCCACTTTTTCCTCCCAGAATCAAACTTCATAGCTATTTTACAACCATCAAAAAAAAGGGGAAACTTTGAGAGAGACTGACGGAGTTTGGCATCTTGAACCCCAGAACTGGCCTGATGATGAAGAAGGTGTTGCAGCAGCAGGAGGTTCCCAGCGCTGATCAATGAGGGCAGCCGTCCCTGCAGGTCTGATGAGCTTCCGTCTCTGCTTTGATGGTGAGGTCACACAGGACTTGGGTGCTGGCAGGAAGAGTACTGACTTAGAGCAGCAGGTCTCGGGCCTCAGGGTGACTTCCTCATGTGCGTAGCGGTCCTCAGCTTCTTGTCTTGCAGCTCTGTAGCTCCCTTCTCCTCGTCTCACAATCTTCCTGGTCCCACGGAAGGAACACACCAGTTCTTCCTCTTTGCCTTTGTCTTTTTCTTCATCTTTGCCTTGGTCTTTATCTTCATCTTTGCCTTGGTCTTTGTCTTTGGGGGTCTAAACCAGCTGTTGAGAGAAGTGCGATTTGAAGCCACATGTTGCGGGGCTAACGGGTTGGTCCCCATGTGCAGAACAGTCTTCGGCTCTGTGGCCCCGGCTCTTCTTCAGCTGCAGAGTTCTTTGTCCATCTCAATCTTGGCTCGAAGCTGCCTGAAGGATCCAACCAAAGATTCCTCTTTTGCACCCACCTTATAAAGGGTTTATCCACCTTTTGGTGTGTTAGCATTGGCTAGCTTTGTTGCTGTGCCTCTCAGTGGCTGACTGCTTGGACAGATGATCTCATATCCATCACCTTGGAGACATTATGACCTGATCTCTGTTCCAATGATCCCCGAGTTGCTCAATAGTCCTCCTACGTCTGTTGCTTGCCCAACCTTTTCTTAGGAAAGTTGACGTTCAGCAATAAGGCCTTAGTCCCCTCTGCTCTCCTATCAGTTCCTCTTTCCCCCTGACCTTTCACCTTTCACCTACCATCTACCTCCAACACAACATCAGTGATCTTTAATTACAGTTACAACATTTTACACCATTTCAAGTTCAATGTCAAAATCACATTTATAATCTTTTAGTTTATCTGAGTTAACATTCATTTATAATATTATAATAACCATAACTTATTAGTTACTCTTATTATAATCATAATGTGAGTTATTACAGACATTTCTGAAAAGAAACCAAGAATATCCATTATTCTAATTATCTGATACCATGTTACAGTTACTTGTTTCACCTTTAAGTACTTCCATAAGTGTAAGAGTAAATATTCTTATAATCAAACCAACATCAACCATTGGTTAAACCAATATTAATTATTGGCTTAATTATAAGTTATTATTATTAATATAAGTATTTTACTCCGGGTTTTATCCAATTACTGTTTACATGTTTAGATTTTATTCTTTAAACCTTTAATGCTTTAAAATAAGGAATGGTCTGAACTATTTTTAGCCTGATGCAAACTGGAAACTTCCTCTTTCTTGAGGACCAGCTCTTCCTGTTCCATGACTCTCTTTCTGCCTGACTATGATTTTTTGTGATTAAATAGAAAAAAGTAGAATTAAAGCAAAGTTTGCAGGACACAATAACAACCAGATTAATTCTGGTCTTGATGTCACCTGTGTTATTAATTTTAAAGGTAACTTTATTTATTGTTACTATTAAACTAAAATCTCCAGCATGGGGAAGTGGGATGAGCTCGACTTTTCTCGACACCCCCTCCTCGAGGTCAGACCTTTCACATGCTGGGAACCCAACACCCTCCTGCAGGTCTGCGTCCTCATCCCCTGGAAAGAGAAGATGGTCGTCTGGGATGTGAAGATCCTCCATCGTCACAAAGGACTCGGCAGTCTGGGATGTGAAGATGCAGATCCTCAGTCGTCACCAAGGCCAAAGCAGTCTTCAAAACTCCACTGCTCTTTGACAGCATAAATAAGCAATGATGCTAAAAGATTTCACACATTTGTTGCCAATCGGATTCAACGAATAAGAAAGTACAAGTCCTAAAAAATGGCAGCATGTCAGCTCAGAAGAAAATCCGGCTGATCAGGCCTCAAGGGGTTTAACTGAAAGAATCAAACTGGTTGATGGGTCCAGATTTCCTTTGCAAACAAGATCTTCCAATCAAAAAGGAAATGGTGGGAGAAGTTGAAGAAATAGATCCTGAACTCCGTACAGGTCATGCATACACCGTGCAGTCAAAAGAAGTGAACCCCGTTCTAGAGCGCCTAAAGAAGTTCTCTGATTGGTCGAGAGCAGTAAAGGCTATTGCCAGACTCAAACGATGCATAAAAGAGTTTAAAGGTGTTCAAGAAAGAACAAACAAAATAACAGATCTTAGAGAGAGGAGAGACACGGAAGTGTTCATTATCAAGCTAGTGCAAAGAGAAGCTTTTACTGAGGAAATGCAGAAAATCAGATCTCAGAAGGTGAATTCTCTGCACAAGCATAACAGACTAAAGAAGCTAAATGATTTCTTGGACAACTCTGATGTACTCAGGGTGGGAGGAAGATTGTCCCAATCAGCCTTGCATCATCATGTCAAACATCCCGCAATTCTTCCCAAGGAGTCCCATGTATCAGCCCTCCTCATTAAACCGTACCATCAACATGTACATCACCAAGGAAGAGGCATGACTGTAAATGAATTGCGTGCAAATGGCATATGGATTCTAGGATGTGGAAGTATGGTCTCTTCGCACATTTATCATTGTGTTAAATGTAGAAGATATAGAAAGGCTACAAACGTCCAACAGATGGCAGAGTTACCAGAAGTAAGAACAAAAACAGCACCTCCTTTCACCTATTGCAGTGTCGACTGTTTTGATCCATTCATAGTAAAGGAAGGAAGAAAGGAAGTCAAAAGATATGGATTATTGTTCATATGCTTATGTTCACGAGCTGTGCATATTGAAACACTTGATGACTTGTCAACTGATGCCTTCATGAACGCTCTTCGGGTGCTGATTGCCATAAGATGTCCTGTTCGACAATTAAGATGTGACCAAGGAACTAACTTTATGGGAGCCAGAAGAGAGTTTTTGAAGCTAATGAAGGATATGGACTAAGAACCACAAAGAGCTTTTGCTTGCGAGTTTGTGATGAACGTTCCATCAGCTAGCCACATGGGAGGCATCTGGGAACGCCAAATTCGAACAAAACGAAGCATACTAACAGCAATGTTAGATAAATTCTCAAACAGACTTGACACAACTAGTCTAAGAACACTTCTTTATGAGACAATGGCCATCATTAACAGCAGACCCTTAAGCGTGGAGTATCTTAACAATCCCTTAGGTCCAGAGCCATTAACTCCCAATCACATATTAACAATGAAGTCTTCAGTTATTCTTCCTCCTCCAGGACAGTTTTGCAGAGAGGATTTGTACTTGAACAAAAGATGGAGAAGAGTACAATTTCTAGCAAACGAGTTTTGGCAAAGATGGAAACGAGAATATCTGCTAAATCTCCAACAGCAACAGAAATGGCATAAAGTTTCACAGAACCTGCACATTAATGACATTGTGATCCTACAAGATGATAATGCGCCAAGATGCAAATGGAAACTATCTCTAGTAGTAGAGACTCTAGAAAGCCCAGCCGGCAAGGTTCGAAAGGTGAAACTAAAGACCAGTGAAACAACATTTGACAAAGGAAAACCACTGACAAGGTTGATATATTTAGAAAGACCTATTCACAAGGTAGTGACGTTACTTTGAGACTAATACAGAATAAAACAGACTGTGATCTTGACGCTCATTAGAAAATCACATTGAGAACCAAATAGTGATTTTGGTGGGAGTGTGTCACTAAAATGATTTATGTTATGAAAAAATTGATGTTTATTTCTAACTGTTAGGATTATGTATTTTAAGTTGTTTGATTCATGTTTTGAGATTTGTGTGAAATGATTATATTTTATTTCGTGTCGAACTATTTCTTGTTGGAAGTCATCGCGAGATTTGTGCATCTGTGCTGCGAGACTTGAATAAACAGAGAAGGAGCAGAAGCCTGGAACTGAGCACGTGCAGCAGCTTTGTGTCTCGTGTAGCTGTTAAGGTATTTTGTAGTTATATTTGTAATATTTTGTAAATTTATTGGTTATGGTGTTTTAATTACTTAATATTTTGATTTAGAGCGGACGACGAAGTAGTAATCTGCTAAAGACCTCCGAAGTGGCAGACGGCCACGAGGTAACTTTGTTAAGCACGTGTCACCTGTCTGTCTGTAAATGTATCTATGTCTAAAGCTTTGTGTTTTATTTCTATAGTTTTCACAGCATTTAATAAAAAGAGCCCGTCTAAAGAAAGTTGTGCCAGTGTGTCACTTTGGTGCTACAGATATTTTTCTAGATCCGCCCCTGGTGGGCAACCTGACAATACATAGCTTCTATGTCTGTATTTCTATATACATATTTCTGTCACATGATGATTGCCATTTATAGCTCTGGTGATGCATTTAGAGAGCTACATATTGCAACAGCAGCAGGGTTTCCCCCAGAAAACTTGCTAAGGCCGGTGGTTGGGGTGCCAGGGTGGTCCACCGTGGTTTTTTTATAATAAAAAAAAACACAGGAAATGTTGACAGGAAATGTGAAAACATTACTGGATATTTATGTTATTGGAAGACATTTGCGACAAGGGTTATTTTTTCCCATTTCTGTTAGAATAACTTGTTTTAATATTACTAATATGCGCGCACGAGTTTGTTTTTTGTAATACCTTGTGGGAACCATTTTCCTGACACATACTACGTTATGGGAACCGAAGCCTGGTCCCAATGAGGGGAATGTTTGGGACAGGGGTGAGATTTGAATTGAGTTTTGGTTAGGGTTAGGATTAGGCAGGGGTGAAAGTAGTTTTAAATTCTTGGGGGTACTATGACAAAAAGAATAAATATAGCTTCTTTGTGTGCCTTGGAGTTTCTGTGCTGATTAATTTTTTTGCGAAGCAATAAAAGCTGGTAGCTCTTGAATTGCTACAAAATAAAGCTGTATTTCCTCCTTCAGTCCACTGGCTGCAATGGTGACACCTTGAGACCTAAATCCTGAACATCATGGCATGGAGTGGATCCCAGTTTTCCATGTCTGGCATATAACCATTCATTTAGGTTTTATACTGGTTCTATTGATCCTGTGTCCAGACAGAGGGATAATCAGTAGCCCAGCATCATGACCTGTTTGTTCTGAAGATCCTGCAGCTTCCACTTCTCTTCCTAACAAGGCGCCTCCTCACCCTGACTCTCATACCGACAGGAGGAACCACAGAGCTCTGTTAGGTTAAAGCTCATCTTCTGAAGTTGGGATGTTTTTCCTCCAACAGGTTCCAGAGGAATCACCTCAAACCAGATGTTGGACTGGATTTTATTTCAATGTCATTTGTGAATGTTAGAGCCTCATTTTGGAGAAAGTCTCATCAATATCAATGTTTCCACTAAATAAGAGGTAACAACGATGAACGAGGTAATTAGTCCATGTTTGTCGTTTATTGAACGTTCAGGAATTACAGCGGCTGGTGATGAGCCACAACAAAGGTAAAACAACCAGAACAGGTGATCAACTCTAAACCACTCACACCTTTTTACTCTCCGTCTCTCTCTGTCATTTAAACACACCCTTAAATGACAGCGCTAAATGACAGAGCGCATGAGGTTGCCATGGCAATCTGTGCTCGGCTTAACGTAATCAAGCCGACCAGAGATTACGTTAAAAACATTCAGTCCGTTACAATATTAGGTTTTCAGGCTCTATATTTATTTTGCGATCACTAATAAGCCTCATGAACACAGTGGTGGTTGATTGGTTCATTTTAAACTCCTGCTCTGCTCGTTATTTTGATAATGAAACCAAAACGCACAGAATTGCGCAACAACTTGTTGAAACAATAATTACTGAGATTATTGTTGTTGGGTCATTAATTTGAACACGTTTTGTTGATTTGTTTTTGTTGTTCTTTAATAAAGTTACGAACATTTTAAGCCAATCAGAGGAGGACGTCTCAGCTGGTCTCAGCATCCTGGCTGCGTTCAGTTTGTCACCTGATGCTGAGATCAACTCAAAACCTTCCATGATCGACGTGTTGCTCCGCTGCTCTAGTAAAGCACGAACAGTTCAGAAACAAAATTAAATAGGAAAAAAGTTATTTATTAACGGATTAAGTCGTGTTTTAGATTGTTCTTGAAAAACTAATCAGTCACGGCTGCTCAGTGAACCGATTGATTTTTTACAGCAGACAGCCGCTCCCCTCTCTTGCAGGTACTGCGTACCAACACTAAACCTTTTAGGGGTACGCAGTACCCTGCTGTACCCCCCTACTTTCACCCCTGGGGTTAGGTATGTAAAGGTAAGAGTTAGGGTGGGGCAGGCCGTAGAAATGAATGGAAGTCAATGGAAAGTCCCCACAAATATAGCCACACAAACGCCTGTCTCTATGTTGCTCTGCAATGGACTGGCAACCTGTCCAGGCTGACCCCACCATTCCCTTGTTGACCACTGGAGATAAGCACCAGCAGCCCTGGCAACTCCACAAGGGTTAAGTGGATGGATGCACTAGATCAGTGTTTTTCAACCTTTATTGGCCCAGCGCCCCCCTAGCCTTTATCCAGGTCCCCTACTGCCCCCCACCAAAGAATTTGTAGGATACTTTACACTATTATTTTATTGTTAATATTACTATCACTATTGTAGATGTTTTGATTTTTATGCTTGTTTCTGTATTTATCATCAAAAATAATTTCCCAGAGAACAAAAAAGCCATGTGAATAGAAATTATTTTCACACTCGCCCAGTGTTGTAGTACTCGAGATTGGTCTTGGTCTCGAGACTATTTTTTGATGGTATTTGGTCTCGGTCTTGATTCGGTCTCGGGCGCTTAGGACTCTCCATTTTATTTCAAGACTAGTCAAGACCGCAACTGTGAAAATATCACTAAACGTACAGCATACTGTTCAGTTTATTAATTAACATAGTTGTTTTCAGTGGATGCAAAACGCACCGATTAAAAGCCAACCAACTACATGTCAATGTCGATGTCAAATTTATTTATATAGCACTTTAAAACAGGTATAAAACTGCACCAAAGTGCTGCACAAGAACGACAACACAAATGACAAAACAGAGCACAAAACAATAGATCAATTAAATGCCAAAGAGTAAAAATTTGTTTTATGAAGCGATTTAAAATGATCCAGGCTGTGGGCAGATCTAATCTGGAAAGGTAAGTTATTCCATAAAACAGGAGCAGCAACTCCCCCTCTCCACCTTTCACTCACACGCAGCGCTCCAAGACATGCGCAGTAGAAGTCTGTCTAATCTTCAGTAATAGAATAGCGCTGCATAAATCATAAGAAATCCGATGGCTACAGCTAACTCAGCAGCGCTTCGCTTTCACAGACAAAGAAAGGTAAGCTCTGTTGAAGTGATGTTAGCAAAGCTAGCTGTACAGAGACACATAAGCATTGTGATGAAAAAGTTGTCACTCACTGCACGTAATTATTGTGCGGAGGTGTTGACTGACTTGTCGCATATATGGGACAACGCTGTGTCCAAAAGTCTGCAATATAGTGATGTGACATTCAGGAACAGTGTGATTTTTATGAACGGCTCTTTACTTAGAAAATAGGACTGGAGTGTCACTGAGAGCCGTTCTTTGTTCTTGTAATACTCTGCGTACACTGCAGTAGCTGTCATTATTTTATTTAATCATGTACATTGATATTTTTTTAATTAACAAATAAATAAAACACAAAGCATGCACATTGCTCTATGATTGTTTTTGTTCAAAGTGGCAGCTGTAATATCTGCCATGGTGTTGTCAGAGCCGAAATACCATCTAAGGAGTTGTTTTTGTGAGAAAGATTTTGGCATTTCTCTAGTTCAAACTGGGGCTGCACAGTGGCGCAGTTGGTAGAGCTGTTGCCTTGCAGCAAGAAGGTTCTGGGTTTGATTCCCGGCCCCGGTCTTTCTGCATGGAGTTTGCATGTTCTCCCTGTGCATGGTGGGTTTTCTCCAGGTACTCCAGTTTCCTCCCACAGTCCAAAAACATGACTGTCAGGTTAATTGGCCTCTCTAAATTGTCCCTAGGTGTGAGAGTGTGTGTGCATGGTTGTGTGTCCTGTGTGTCTCTGTGTTGCCCTGCGACAGACTGGCAACCTGTCCAGGGTGTACCCCGCCTCTCGCCCGGAACGTTAGCTGGAGATGGGCACCAGTAACCCTCCTGACCCCACTGAGGGACAAGGGTGAAAGAACATGGATGGATGGATGGATGGATAGTTCAAACTGACCTGACTCCCTTCCCTCCATTTGCGTACAAAGCGCGCAAATGGACTTGGAAGGAATGCCGTCTGGACACGATAACATCAACAATCTGAGACAAATTGGTGTATTTGGTAGTTCTAAGAAGGAGCAGATGTTGAGGTCTGTTGAAATCTTTGAGTCTGGTCTTGGATTCCCCAATATATTAAAGGTCGTCCAATACACACCAGTAAAAAGCATGCCAAGATTGTTTTATAAGGTTTATGTTTATATATATATATATATATATATATATATATATATATATATATATATATATATATATATATATATATATCGGTGACGTGCAGTCAAGGGAGGCAGGTGAGGCAGAGCCTCACCTATCATGTAAAAATAATATATAATAATAAAATAATTTATAAAGATATTTTCACCCTGTGGTTTCTACTATAAAGTACCTATTTTTCATTTAATTTAACCAAATCTGATGTTTTTTTTCCCCTTCAAAATCGCTGAATTTTCGCATTTTCCCATTCAAATGGTTAGAAGTGAAGCCGGTGAGGCAGCAGCGAGCTGAGCCTCACCTGGGATTGCGCAGCCTCTCGCTAACTGCACTGGCTGCCATTCTATGGGAGCATGTTTGTCCTGTCTGTACGTCGCCAATAAAATGGTTAAAAACATTTAATGTATGAACTGATTTTCCATAATTTAGCTTATGTATTTAATGTACTGTGTTTTTATTGTCACCACCTTTGTGTGTATCGTGTTTCGTGTGCTGAGGAGCGATCAGAAACAGCAGAGAACAGATTCGAGGTGAGGCAGGCAGTTCTTTTGCCTCATCACTGGGGGCGCTCATGAACCCAGACATTGTGACTCCACAACTGCAGAGTAAGAGACAGTAACAGCCATACAGTAGCTGCACTGGCACACAGTGCGAGAAAGATGTGGTTTTGAGTTGTACTTTTAACGGTTTCTCCCTTTGCTGTTAAGCACAGCACGAAATCTACATGTCTAAGTTTGATTGAGATAACGGAATTATTCTGCGGCGGCGCGGCTAAGCATCACATGTTAAAGAATAGTCTTTTTGCCTTCCAGCATTGTACAAATGCTCGAAATTTCCTTGTGTAAACAATAATATGCAGGGGTCTAGATTTGTAAATCCAGTTATAATTAAGTTGGTGCCTCACCAGCTATGAACCTCACCGCACGTCACTGATATATATACCGTATTTTCCGCACTATAAGATGCACCTTCAATGAATGGCCTATTTTAAAACTTTTTTCATATATAAGGCGCATAGAATAGACGCTACAGTTAGGGTTGCCACCCTTCCAGTAATGAACCGATACGGGACGCGATTTGTTCCGTACTCTACAAATATGGATGTGTAATAATAAAGAAGTGTTCCCCGAGTACTTTATATAGTAGGCTGCCCTAGTCATTGTTTCACTCACGGTGTTGGTGTTGCGATATTGTGCCCAACTGCTTTCTGGGTAACACAGACCAACCGACACGCTGCCGCCGCAGTCTCTGTTTCTCTTCCCCCGCCGCCCCCTGGTCACCCTTCTCCGTTCGTGCACAGCATGTTCATGGAGAAAGTGTTGCTAAATGACCTGCAAACGACCTGATCATAGACGGTCGGTAGGTAGATAGGTAAGTCAAACTTTATTAACAAACCAGCGTTCTGACAACTATCCCAGCATGCACAGCGTGCTTCTTCTTCTACGGGCGAAAATGAAGTCGGCGGCTGCTTACCGTAGTTGCTAGACCTGTTGTGGCTCAATATTGGTCCATATATAAGGAGCACCGGATTATAAGACGCACTGTCGGCTTTTGAGGAAATTGAAGGTTTTTAGGTGCGTCTTAAAGTGCGGAAAATACGGTATATATATATATATATATATATATATATATATATATATATATATATATGCACAATGTTGCTATGTTTGGTCACGTTTCTATGTAATTTATGTACTCAAGTCAGTGGCTAACGTGCTAACATCACATGAAGTGAAGGTTAGTTGGAAATTAATCAGCCTTTCTCTACCATTTGCTCAATTTTCTGCTTGTTCCATCCTTGTCAAAAAACTGAATTGAGGTGGTCATTACATTTACAAAACATGTTTTAACAAAATAATTTTATGTTTCAAAGGCAAACGCGATAAAATCATGTCAGATAAACATAAAATGTAATAACTTAGCGTTAATAAAATGAATTCAAGTTGAGACAACGTGATTCAATTTAGTCAGTGATTTCCTGCCGAAGAGGGTTTAGCGAGATCAGGAGATCACACGAGATGCTAGCGAGATTACATTAAACTACAGATGTTTGTGCAAATCTTGGAACGTGCACTCTAAAAGACAATACCTGTTTTTAAATTATGTTTGTATACTTTACTTAAGTCTCACTAAACTGTTTAGTCAACTCAAGTTATGTGAGTAATTTACATGTTTGTCCTGAGAAAGGTGCAAGACTAAGTTATTTTGAGTAAACTGGATTTGAATATTTTTGTTACTGGAGTGAATGCATCAGCTCAGCAGTGCGCATGCGCAGTAAAGTGCGGGAAGCTTCTAGAATGTTTGTGGACTTAAACATTGGAAGAAACAGAGCTTCGCTAAAGGTGAGTTATTCATCTTCAATATGCTTTCATGTGACATGTGTGTCTTTCCATATATGGGTACAGGTTGATTTGAAATGAGATGCAGGTTATCAGTTTGTGTGATCGGCAACAAGAGACAGTGATCGGCGATCACCGATCATACACTTTTTCACGGAAATCGGCCGATTATGATCGGTGGCTGATCGATCGGCGCACCTCTAAATTTAACACTAAGCTAGTTAACAAGAAAAGGCTACTAGTATTGTTATCCATCTTCCGAGCTGGGTAGTAGTGGTTACATTAACTTGAGTAACATTTTTGGGGGCACTGTACTTTTTTTACTTTTATTAATAGTAGCAATAATCAATAATAGTACCTAATAACCTAATAGGTAATGCTACTTATACATGAGTAGATTGACTTTGCATAAAGAAATAGACTTCATTGATTGGAAACATTAGATTCTTAGACTTCTGCAACATATGAACAGACGTTTTTGCAAATCTGAGCATGATTGCTCAGCATTTTGTTCATGTCAGTACTTACATCATTTTTATATTAACAAAATGGGTATTTTATTTGAAAGTTATATGTATTTATATTGAATAAAATGCCTAATTGTACACCACCCCCCAAAATCAGTGGGGGGTGTAATTTTGCTGATAGACAGGTCTATCAGCAAAATTCCTCTGATTGTTACTGTTTTTGCAGTTTGCCAGAGTAGAAAGTGGGGTCTCTTGTGTTGCATTCAAGGCTGAAGAGGAGTCATTGACAATGCATTTCCCAAGATTCTGGTCCAGTTTGACAGAAAGGTGAGCATTCTGTCGTGATTTTGTTTATGTGCACACATGCACATGAGTCTTCTTCAAACCTGTACAATAAACTTCATGCTCGACAACCAGTTGTGTTTCTGTAGCAGGTTGGAAAATTACAGTTGCTCCTTTAATTGTACAACCATCAACATTCTAACATGTCTTAGTCAGACAATAAATAAGGGTGAACAATTATTCTAGGCCACTTATTTTGAAAAAATGTGATTTAGTTTTGCCTGGGGTCTTTCTGCATGGAGTCTCCATGTTCTCCCTGTGCATGGTGGGTTCTCTGGTTTCCTCCCACAGTCCAAAAACATGACTGTCAGGTTAATTGGCCTTTCTAAACTGGCCCTAGATGTGAGTGTGTGTGTGCATGGTTGTTTGTTTGTCTCTGTGTTGCCCTGCGACAGACTGGCGACCCGTCCAGGGTGACCCCGCCTCTCACCCAGAACGTTAGCTGGAGATAGGCAATAGCACCTCCCGACCCCATTAAGGGACAAGGGTGTAGAGAAAATGGATGGATGGATGGATGGTGATTTAGTTTCTTCAGAATATGCTTGTGCTTACTTTAATTGTTTTTCCTACTTGCAGACCAAAGATGTTGTTGCCATGAGGCCTGCTACCCTAGAATGTCTCAGTTTTTCTCGACAATGATGGAGGAGAGTTCTACAATGTCTCTTGTATGTATTATAATTCTGTTTGTCAGAAGTTGTGCACAAGAAAATCAAAACTTTCACCTCATTATTTTTTTAATTTGTACTTTTCTTATTATCCACAGGATTCAGATGCCATGTCAAACTTCATCCAGGTTCCTGTGGGGTTACTGACTGTTATGTTATGCTAAGTATATCATTTTGTTAAAATAAAATGTTGAATCTTGTAAATTTTAAATCTGTGCCTGTCTTAGGCTGAACTATTTTGAAGTTTCTTGTACTAATTAAACACTGACATAAAATGTTTTGTTTAAACTATTCATTTAAACTAGCGTAAATGGATGTTCAAATGGGTTGCCATCTGCCAAGAGTTTATACCTTTTGTAGTAAAGTGCCTGCACTGCACATGGTAAAGAAAATGGATAACAATTTTGAAAATACAGTTTTGTTGTACCCTTTCTAATTGTTGAGTGTTCTTTCTAATCTGTCACCCAGTTTGGTCTTAAAACACTTAATTTAGTAGCACTTAAAAATATGTCTTTGAATTAACGTAATTCAATCATAGAAAGGGTTTCCACACGATTATAGCTTTCTTTCAGCATAAAGCATGTTTGTTGAGCTAACGTAATTAAGTTGATCCAACCCATGAAAATTAAGTAGTGTGACAGTATCACTGTAAAATAAGTTGGAATCAACTAAATTTGCATTCATCTTAATCAAGTAAAGTCAATTATTTGATCCATGACATTGCAAATTAGTTGGTCTGGCTCTATCAAATTACATTGAGTCCAACTAAAGTAAATGAGTTGAATCAACCTCAAAAGTTAAGTTGAACCAACCCATTTGCTTTAAATTGGAATAACCTTAATAAATTAAGTTGAACCAACACATTTGCTTTAAATTGGAGTAACAGAATTACATAGTGCTGAAACAAAGCAAAGTAATCAGGTGGAAATCCGTTCCATAATTTTTTTAATGTTAATCCAACAGAGTTATTCTTTTCAGTGTGTCAGTTCTAGAAACAAGAGAGAACAAAGCAAATTTCTCTTTATAATGGCCCATTATTTAATTTTACTTAATAGGAGCCATGATTTAAAATGTAACAAACTTGGCTCCTGTATGCTTTATGAAATATTTCATCCTATTTGATGATTGCTCTAAATATTGCCACGTTCTACGAACAACGATGCAATTTGTCCAGGGGAAAAATGTAGAAAAACAGGTGGTTACATTTTTTCTTTCTGTCTGTCAGCTTTACGTCGCACGCAGACTTGTTGCCATAGCAACCAATAAACAACAGGCCCCAGCACAGAGCAAAGATTACGTTCAAGTGCATCAGGAATTAACACTAAAAAAAACCTCACAAAAACATTTACCACAGAAAAACGGACGTACAAACAGCAAACAGAACATTCTGTCTGTTGCAGATTTAGGTTTCTGGCATGACACACTCAATGCGGACCTCTAAAAGTGCTATAGGTTATACTTCTGCTTCGCTCTGAACTTGTGCAAACAGAGCAAGCGCTGTGGCTTTTAAACTTGACGTCTACCTTTGTGCAGTATTCACAGAAGAACAGCGATTCCTCACAGGTGGTTAATATAAAATCTGACACAGGTGAACCTTTTCTACAAGAACACTTTCTAAATGATCCAGTTTGAGTGAAAGGTGGGGCATGAGCCGAACCGCGCCGAGGTCGACTTCAGAGACAGCCACAGCAGCTCGGCCATCGTAGTGAGGTGCCTGCAGTGTGATTGGTGTGCGCCCCCAGCTTTGTGCCTGTTTAATGCATCGGCTAAAAACCTTTCAGGAAATATTCTGCTCTGCTGGTGATGAAATTCTCAACACAGCAAAGACACATGCAATCTGAGGTTACTGGTATATTAAAAGTATATATTTTAATCGATTTCTTTTTATAAACAAGCAACTTAGCCTGGAGGGAGGGCAGGTAAAGTTTGGCAGCCCGCCAGACTTATAATACACTGGGAAAACTGTGAGCAGAATCCAGTCGTAGGTCTGGTCTGTTTTCAAAACATTTCAAGTTCAAATAAATTTTGATAGAAAATCTGACATAAAAGGTTTAGAAACCAGTTGAGAAATTTCTCCTATTGAGATATTTTTTACTCAGTAAACATAAAAAGGCCATTTCCGATAAATTCCAGTTCCAAATTTGACAAAGTGTTTTGTTTTGTTTTATCCATTTTTTTTGTCGAGTTTTCAAAAAATAGTAGAAACACTGCTTTACTTTCATTAAAGCAGTGTTAAGGAGAACAGAAACCAGGTATGATTGTTCCAGGCATCCACAAACATTGAACGTTGCTTACCACAACATTTCTAAATTGAAGAGGCAATGATGGAAAATTTGCTAGAATGGAAAAGCCTGTATTGGTGTTTCTTTTTTTTTTATTTTATTTTATTTTTTTATTTTGCTAAACCTGTTGCAAGCTAACCGGAAAAGAACCCAATTAGACCTGCTGGTTACTGTGGACGAATAGACATGTTACCCAATGGCTGAGGCCGTTTCATCTACTTCAGAAAACAGTAACTCCTGTTCTGGACAACATGTTTTCAATAAGACCTCTCTTCAAAAATGAACATTTTTCAGACATGGGCTGCCAACACATAACACCTTTATGGCCTCAAGCAAACTAAAGACTGATTCACATGTAGCAGTTCTGTTCAGACCAGTTCCATTAATGTGTTGATTTGGACTTTTCTGATTTGTTCCGGAAACAATTATAGTGTGTTTATTATGCTTTAATACGAACAACATTTTATTTACTCCATCCATCCATCCATCCATCCATCCATCCATCCATCCATCCATCCATCCATCCATCCATCCATCCATCCATCCATCCATCCATCCATCCATCCATCCATCCATCCATCCATCCATCCATTCATTTTCTTACACTCTTGTCCCTCAGTGGGGTCAGGAGGTGCTGGTGCCTCTCCAGCTGGCGTACCGGGCGAGAGGCGGGGTCACCCTGGACAGGTCACCCTGGACAGGTCACCCTGGACAGGTCGCCCTGGACAGGTCACCCTGGACAGGTCACCCTGGACAGGTCACCCTGGACAGGTCACCCTGGACAGGTCGCCCTGGACAGGTCACCCTGGACAGGTCACCCTGGACAGGTCACCCTGGACAGGTCGCCCTGGACAGGTCACCCTGGACAGGTCACCCTGGACAGGTCACCCTGGACAGGTCGCCAGTCTGTCGCAGTTTATTTTGTTTGAAAATAACCAAGTCTGGTTTAGAATGAGGATTTGTTTGTAAATAAAAAATAAGGGAGTCATGTAATGTCTAGAGTCGGATAAGCATTAATACAACACAGAAAAAATTATTCCTGGCTGTTTTGCTGTTTTATTGCTTTATTTTATATGCCAAGACACTGACTTTTACTTCACGCCATGAATTCTATTTATTAGGTTTTTAATTAAATTAAAATGTCATGTGTGGTCAAAGATTGTTGTCTTGGCATGAAGAATTTTAAAACTCAGAAGACAAAAGGGGGAAATGCAGCAGTGGTTTATGCCAAATTAATAGCAATGAGCAGCAACAGGTTGGGGAGGGTGAGTGGTAATTTTTTACCACTTAACTAGGATTTAACAGAAGTGCAAAAAAATATATTAAGACTATAGTTGTTTTTAAGCATTGTCAACGGTGTCTTCCAGTAACATAACTACCCAGTAATGATTCACATTTCCTGTCAACGTAAAATGTTTTAATACAAAAACACGGTGGGCATCCCGACCGCCAGGCTTAGCAAGTTTTCTGGGGGAAACCTGCTTATATTAGAATACATAGGGAAACATAAATACTAAATCTCAGACATGGGAATGTATTGCTTATTGAATTATATTGTCCAATATACTGCCACATATCTGCAATATATTTTTGTTTTGTGTGGGTAAGAGAAAACCCTGGTCATGTTAGCCCTTATTCTGGTGTCCTTATTAAAACCACTTTTACCCAAAGGAAGGGTATGATGGGAAATTTCAGCAGTTTTAAAACTATAGCTTTTGAAAACTTGTGGTATTTTTTTTATTCTGGTAAATCCTGAATTTTACTGTTAAATTTTGGTATTTATCAGTAAATACCAATAAATGTTACTGCTAAGGTATGGAAACCAGTTCCTGCCTAATCCAAACCAAAGAGACATTGTTTAAAAACACAAATTGAGATTGATTAAACATTTACTCTATATTTGTAAAAACATTTATAAAGGGAATACTTGAATGCATTTTTGGAGACAAATAAGCCCAAAACTATTTTTTTCCTTTTATTTGCGATTAAATAATATAAAAAAACAAATCCCACAAAAGACAAACATAAATAAATCATTTCTATTCATCAAACACAATGTGATCAGTGCATGTCTATCTAAAAGCTCCTTAGAGTTAGTTAAGGAAGGACTTGTTAAGCGTAGACTAAACTATTACAAATTCAATGAAAAACATTATTTGTTCAAACTTAAACTTGTGAAAACTAGCACTATTTATGAAATCTCATTTGTCTCATTAAATGGATGTACTACAAATTGTTACACTAAGATATCAAACAGAAAAAGATCTGATGCAAACGTTTTATTTCTAAAAGTATAAATATGTACAGCCTTACATTCATTTGTGTCATTTCAACAGCAAATGATCCCCCAACCTCAACTTACCACATGCTGATCTCAACTTCATTAGCATTCTATTAATAATACAAACACAGTCAAGCACATGACTAACACCCAAAGTGTGAAGTGTGTTTCCAATCATGTTCGCCTGTGACTGTGTGTGGAGGCAACAATCCTCCAGCAGGGAGACCTGGCTGACTGTTTCATTATTCAAACATAAACCTCAGCACACACACACACACACACACACACACACACACACACACACACACACACACACACACCACACACACTTTAACCACCCTCCAGCACTCTGTCTCCTCGCCTCCCTGCATCCATATCTCAAGGGTTGAGTCCTTCTGTCCTGCACCCCCCTCCCCCCCCCCCCAGCTCCCTTTGTCATTCTGCAGTGGCCGGAGCCCTGCAAGCTGATCTGTTCTGGCGTTTGAAGGGAGAAGCATTTTTTCTTTTCCTTGTTACTGCCACCAATGTTCATCATAGACAAACACACACACAAGAGGAGGAGGAGGTGAAGGGAGAGCAGGGAGGAAAGTAGGTGACAGAAGAGGAGGAGGAGGAAGATTCTTATGAGATGGGAGAGGAGAACATTTTCAAGGCTGTAATTGAAATGTAATTATCACCTGAAGCTGAATCCATCCAGGAGCAGGATATGTCTGCACGTGTACTCTTACAATCATCACATTTATTCCGCTAACATCTGGCGTCTTCACACACCAATAATCCTCCTCTACGTCCCAAGCAGTGCAGGACATTCTAGCTCTCCACGTGCACAGCGTCCTCACTGTGGACGTGAAGGACATTATGTAGATTTATGTCTGTGGCGGCATGCAGATGCCAACACAAACTGCCTAATTGCAGAGGATGGGGAGACAATCTTGCCTAATTTCTAATCACATCCTGATGATGTCCGCCCTCACTTAAGTCAACGTCATCACTATCGCATTCTCAACGTCAAAGCACAAACAGATGCACGCGTGCAGAGGAGTGTGCACACACACACACACACACACACACACACACCCACACATACACGCGCGCGCGCGCGCGCGCGCGCGTGTATGTGTGTGTGTGTGTTAGAGATCGGAGGATGGGAGATGGATGGATGGATACTAACTGGCTTTTCCTGGCCGCGGTCTCTGTAGAAGGCGCTGTGCTGTCAGCAGGTCTTCGGTCTTCACGGCCTGGAGCAGCTCCTGGTCCTTCCCCATGTCCCCTCCGTGCCACCCCGGTCCGGTCCGGTCCACTCGGCCCAGCTCTCTTCCTCTGAGCGCCCCTCTCTCCTCTGTTAATCCGCCGCTACATCCTGTCGCCGCTCGCCGGCCTCCCGTTGGACCTGGAGCTGGCGGTTGTCGGGATGGATGGAAGGATGGACGCTGCTGCGCAGGAGAGGGAAGCTCCGGATGGACCACAGCCTCCAGCACAGATCGCTGTCGCGCCTCCACTGGCCAACGCAGACCGCAAACGGTCGCGTCAGATTCCACAGTCTAACCCCTGTGACGACTTCACTAGGTCTGGATGCGTCCCGTGGAGCGTGAGCGCCCTCGTGCACCTTCGGGCCAAAATCGGCCCTCCGCCATCTCGCACCGCTCGAACCTTCACGAGCCTTGCAGTCCGTGGATTTTTGTTCGACGTGTCACCGCCACCTGCGTGAAGCTGACACCCCACCCACATCAAAAAATCCAGCAAATAGTCTGAATGGTTAGTGCTCCGTTTGTGCAGGTTTGTGCCGTTAAAATTTTCGTTTGTGCAGTTTTGGTTTCTGAGATATTAAACATTATTTTTTAGGTCATCTAGAGTTCACCATCCCCCCATATCTCTCCAAAACAAACAAAAGTGGGCTAGTTCGTTAGTGCTCCGTTTGTGCAGGTTTGTGCCGTTAAAATTTTCGTTTGTGCAGCTTTCATCTTTGAGATATTAAAAGTTATAATTTTGGCCGATGACGTCACCATCCCCCCATATCTCTCCAAAACAAACCAAAGTGGGCTAGTTCGTTAGTGCTCTGTTTGTGCAGGTTTGTGCCGTTAAAATTTTCGTTTGTGCAGTTTTGGTTTCTGAGATATTAAAAGTTATAATTTTGGCCGATGACGTCACCGTCACCCTATCACGTTCCAAATCAAACCTAAGTGTGGGCTACTTCTTGTAATTCTTCAGATTCTCAGCTGTTGTACAATGTGTACATTTTGTTTTGAACTTCAATAAAGACTTAGAACAAGAAAAAATGTGTCTCATTTCAAGAAATGTTTTAAGATAGCAATGTTTTTTCACGAACGTAGCGTTCTCTCCACAATAATTGAATCCTAATAAATGACATGCAGCCTGACCCTAACGTAATGTGTATAACCTGTTCAACTGTGCTTTGATTTCGGAGGTGGTCTGAAGAATTATATTCACATTGTTGATGTACTGTCTGCTGATTATGCAGCAAACGTGTAAAAAAAATTACATGAGCCTATAAAGGCCAATTTGCTAGTTGCTTGAGCAAAGATTTTGCCGAGTAAAACGGAAATGTGTCATTATTTCAAAGTTCATCCAAGTAATGTACTTAATATTTAGTAAATATAGTTTCAATGCAACGACTTTCATTTCATCCAATTTCTTACATTAAATGTGTATGGGCTTCAAGGAGACATGTTTTGCGAACTTTGACATAGTTCTCACACAACTGGGATTGGCTCCACCCACACTGTAGTGAGCCTCCTGCCCCCCCCCCCCCATCTTGTTTTGCAGAGCAAGTGTAATTTCAACCTCTCGTTAATATTCTAGCGGTCTCAAATCGTTTTGAATAAGTCATTTTGGAATTTTTTCAACCCCGATTTTGATTTTTTAACAAGGTAAGTAAATTAATGCTCAACTAGCAAATTGGCCTTTATAGGCTCATGTAATTTTTTTACACGTTTGCTGCATAATCAGCAGACAGTACATCAACAATGTGAATATAATTCTTCAGACCACCTCCGAAATCAAAGCACAGTTGAACAGGTTATACACATTACGTTAGGGTCAGGCTGCATGTCATTTATTAGGATTCAATTATTGTGGAGAGAACGCTACGTTCGTGAAAAAACATTGCTATCTTAAAACATTTCTTGAAATGAGACACATTTTTTCTTATTCTAAGTCTTTATTGAAGTTCAAAACAAAATGTACACATTGTACAACAGCTGAGAATCTGAAGAATTACAAGAAGTAGCCCACACTTAGGTTTGATTTGGAACGTGATAGGGTGACGGTGACGTCATCGGCCAAAATTATAACTTTTAATATCTCAGAAACCAAAACTGCACAAACGAAAATTTTAACGGCACAAACCTGCACAAACGGAGCACTAACGAACTAGCCCACTTTTGTTTGTTTTGGAGCGATATGGGGGGATGGTGAACTCTAGATGACCTAAAAAATAATGTTTAATATCTCAGAAACCAAAACTGCACAAACGAAAATTTTAACGGCACAAACCTGCACAAACAGAGCACTAACGAACTAGCCCACTTTGGTTTGTTTTGGAGCATATGGGGGGATGATGACGTCATCGGCCAAAATTATAACTTTTAATATCTCAAAGACGAAAACTGCACAAACGAAAATTTTAACGGCACAAACCTGCACAAACAGAACACTAACGAATTAGCCCACTTTGGTTTGTTTTGGAGCGATATGGGGGGATGATGACGTCATCGACCAAAATTATAACTTTTAATATCTCAAAGACGAAAGCTGCACAAACGAAAATTTTAACGGCACAAACCTGCACAAACGGAGCACTAACGAACTAGCCCACTTTTGTTTGTTTTGGAGCGATATGGGGGGATGGTGAACTCTAGATGACCTAAAAAATAATGTTTAATATCTCAGAAACCAAAACTGCACAAACGAAAATTTTAACGGCACAAACCTGCACAAACGGAGCACTAACCATTCAGACTATTTGCTGGATTTTTTGACGTGGGTGGGGTGTCAGCTTCACGCAGGTGTCACCGCCGCCGCCTCAGTCCCCGCGCCGCGACAGACCAGCTCGCGCAACAACTACGCACGCGCACTGACACAGCAAACTACCAAGGTTCGGCTATATTTATTACATAAGTCATTCAAAACGTTCAGTCTAGTTGTGATGCTGCTGCACTGTTGGGACAAATCGTTGTGATGCAGTCCGATCAGGCATTCTAAACCTGGGAAAGGTTTGTGGGTCACCTTCTCCAAACAAATAGGTCAAGTTGTATGATTTATTGCAGCACAGTGGCACTATTTATACGGAGTGCCGAAAGTGCCACAACAAAAGAAAAAGATTCTGAAATGAATGCACCTGTTTCTACAAATGCATTTCTCGCCAAATAATTTGTTAAATTCATTCACCCTAACCCTTCAAAACCACACCACATAGCTGCTGTAAGGGCCATGATGAAACTGGCCTGACCTAAACTTTTTAGACAATCTTTGAAATATACATTTGAGACACCAGAGAAAATAATAAAGAGAAGCTGCTGTTAAAGCAATGTGTGGGTTTTGTGCAACACCTCAACAGTGATTAGCCTCCTACCAAACCGAATTAATCCAGCAATTCATGCAAAAGGAGTCCAGACCTAAATGATCATAAATATTTTACTTTACACTAGCTTCTTTTTCTGTTGGGCAACATTTCTTCTTGTTTTTATGGTATAATTGACATAATTTCTTGAGAAACATGCTTTCATGTTTTTATTTAGTGTAAACTGTAATCAGTTGAAATATGTCATTGTAATAAATTTATATGCATTTATTTAAGTTATATTGTAATTTGTCTAGGTTCACCTGTTTGAATAAAAAAAGGAAGAAAATGCATTTTGTCATGATGTGTCCAGAAAACAAAATCGAAAACAAGCCAATCAGAGACATGAGGAGAACACTAGGAACCAGGGAGACGACAGGTGGCACGAGTGATGAGACGAATTGGCGACTAGCGGCTGAAACAGAGAGGCGTAAATACTGGGAGGTTTAAAATGGGAGCAATAGACCTGACTGATGGGCTAAATGATAGTAGGTGTGAGTAGTTGGGGCAGGAGCCAGCTGAGGGGAGGAGAGAAGGGGGCACAGGGAAGATGGAGGATACACAGGAAAGAGAAGGGAGCGAACACAAGGGAGCTGGAAATAATTCAAACACTAAAGAAACATAATAAAGTCGAGGGACAAAGACATAAAGAGAAACTGCAAAAGAACTGAACAGAAAGAATCTGATCTAATCAGGACTAAGGAACACAGAATACTCAGAATAACTAAAAAAGACTAGACAAAAAAAAATAAACCTAACTAAAATTACGAAGGAAGAACAAAGTAGATGTCAATAAAACAATACTAACACAAAAAATGAGAAAAATCCAAAAACCCAACACAAACAACTCCCGATCCTGAATTGATATTTAACCCTTGTATGTTGAAATGGGGTCCAACCGACACCACACACGTAAAACTTGTATCATTTGCCACAGTCCTCTATGTTTGCCTCAACAAACACAGTCCTCTATGCAATTAAATGTGCATAGCGGTTAAACCGTTATGCACATTTAACCGCATAACGGTTAAATATGAGAATTACCCATAATGATACATGATTTAGTGTGAAATTTATTCATTAAAATCTAAATAAAAGGTCATTTTAATACATGATGAAATACTTCAAATTCATAAAATATTTGTTTCATATTTATGTCAGATTTGATTGTGAAATTGTCATAGTTATTGGTTTTAAAGTGGATCCAAACGCAATGAAATAGAGACAGCGAGGTGATGAAGTTTTTAATAAAAATGAAGAAAAAAAATCTTACAAAAAAAAAGACTGGGACATAGGGAGCCAGAGAAAAACAAAAACAGGAATTCAGAGGAAAGAACATCAGGGAATCAACAGAGAAGTAATAGGAAGGTCACAGGAGGGACCAGCAAGGAGTGACTGAAAATGAGTAACATATAAAATACTGGGAACTTGACTATGGAACAAGGAAAAGACTAGAAACGGGCTGCATGTGTGAGGGGAGAGAACAGAATGCAGGCTGAGGAGAGAGAGAGAGAAAATGGCACAGTGGGCGAAGGGGACAACACAAACTGGGTAACTAGGAAAGTGAATCTAACACTAAAGAATGAATAGACATAAAAACATAATTAAATTAGAGTAAAGAATAACTAGACACAAGAAATAATTAAGCATAATAAACTAGAACCACTAAGAAAAGACTGACTAAAGTAAAACAGAAACAAAGTTGATCTTATGAAAGAAAGAGACTAAAGAACACATAATAATGAAACTAGAATCAATAAATCAAACTCCAAAACAACCCCAGACCTGACAGAAATAAAATAAACTGTCATTGCAGCTCTAAAAACCTTTGAACTTCTGACCAATTACTAACTAGAGCAGTGGTAGCTCTGACCACTGATTAAAATATGTTTTGCAGCAGTCAGCAATGGAATTATGACATATAAAATTATATATATGTGTGTGTTAGTTAGTTAGTTAGTTAGTTAGTTAGTTAGTTAGTTAAACTTTATTGTCATATTACATACACAAGGTGAATACAAAACGAAATTTCGTTGCATACAGCTCAAGACAGTAAATATGTATCTAAATATAGAAAATATAGAGTGAAGGAATAACAGTAAAAGAGTTCTTTGTTCTATGCAAGAGGCAGATATAATGTGGAGACCAGATTTTCAAGTGCAATACGGTTGGGAGTTCAGCAGTCTGATGGCAAGTGGAAAAAAGCTGTTTCGGAACCTGGATGTCCTGCACCGGATGCTTCGAAACCTCTTTCCAGAGGGCAGCAGGGAGAACCATCCATGCTGTGGGTGTGAAGGGTCTCTGACGATGTTTCGACCCCGGGACACGCAGCGCCGGGATGAAAGGTCTTGAACGGAGGGAAGGGTGGCCCCCATGATCCTTTCTGCTCTCCGCACCACTCTCCTCACGTTCTTCCAGTCGGAGACGCTACAACCACCACACCACACAGAGAGGCAGCTGGTCAAGATGCTCTCTATGGTGCTTCTGTAGAACGTCTTGAGGATGGGTGGGGGCAAGTGTGCTCGTCTCATCCTCCGCAGGAAATACAGACGTTTCTGTGCCTTCTTGACTAGAGATGCGGTGTTCACAGTCCAGGAGAGGTCGTTAGTGATGTGCACCCCCAGAAATTTGGTGCTGCTGACCACCTCCACAGCCGAACTATTTATGAGCAGTGGAGAGTGGCTGGGCCGATTTTTCCTGAAGTCGACGATCATTTCTTTAGTCTTGTCAACATTCAGGATCAGGCTGTTCTCTCTGCACCAAACTACTAGCTCCTCCACCTCCTCTCTGTAGTCCAGGTCATTATCATCTGTAATGATAATGACAGATTATCATTACAGATGTGGTTCAAGGTGTGTGTGCTTTTGTAAATGAAAGCTATACAAATCTTTTCCAAAATAGTTTAATATCATGGAAATATTGTTTAATTGCCATAATTCTATTGAGAGGTGAGGATAGATGTGGTATACCCAGGTAGATGTGCAATAATAACTTTAATGATGTTGGCAAAGAGTACAGATGTCCAGGCAGCGCAGCGAGCAAAAGGTTAGGAGCTCAGACACTGGAACAGATGGAACAGAGGCAGGGTGACGAGGACCCAACGGGGAAACACAGACATAGGTGGGATTAAATACACAACGGTTAATATAAGACACAGCTGGGAGCAATCAGAGCAGACAACACAGGAACTAAATTAACTAGAAAACAACAGAAAAAAACAAAACCTGATCATTTCAAATATTTGTGGTTTATTTTTAATATAATTTGGGCTTTCAGCTAAAAAAATCCACAAAAACAGGAATTCAAAAAATGTGAATACTGTGGAGAAATCAGTCCAAATTTTACAGGACTTGGATGTTGTAAACTAAGTGTCACACAATAATCATCTACTAAGCTCAAAGCACCTGCTCAGGTTTCCACCAAACATCAGTTTGGTTCAAATTTCTCATTTTGGTTCAACATGGGGAAAACTTTAGACCAACTGGCCATAAGACCATCATTGATACCCTCCATAAGATGGATAAGCCACAGAAGTTCATAGATAAGGAGGCTGGCTGTTCACAGAATGCTGTGTCCAAGCCTGTCAATGGAAAGTGTAAGAGAAGAGAATGGATTATCACACAGAGAAAACTGAAGAATCTGGCAGAGATCCAGAAACAATGAGGCAAGAGTCACAGTTTCAAAAACCACCAAATTCATACAGATCCAGGAGATGGACTACGACTGTCAGAAGCCTCTTCTGAACCTGAGCCAATGCAGGAAGCATCTAAACTGAGCCAAGGAGAAGAAGGACCGGACCATTGGCCAGTGGTCCAAGACCTTTCATTTGGTAATCAAAGTCCAAGGGTTTGGAGAAGGATGGGTGAGAAACTGAACCCAAACTGCTTGAGGTCCAGAGTGAAATATCCAGTCAGTCATGATTTGGGGCCCCATGTCCACTGCAGGTGTTGGTAAACTCTGCTATTTTAAATCCAAGGTCACTACAACAGTCTACCAGAATGTTTTAGAGGACTTTTTGATTCCTTTTGCTAAGTATCTGTATGGAGTTGCAGATTTCATTTCCCAGCAGGACTTGGCCCCTGCCCTGGCACCAGAAGGAAAAAAACCTGGTTTGATGCCCAAGCCATCACAGTGCTTGACTGGCCAGCCAACTCACCAGATCTTAACCCCATTGAGAGTCTACGAGTAATTCTCTAGAGGAAAATGAGGGGCACCACATCCAAAACAAAGAAGAGCTGACTGTAAGAATCAAGGAAATCTGGGCTTCCATCGCTCCCAGGCAACGCCACAGGCTGACTGCCTCAACGCCACATTGCATGGAGGCAGCCATTAAGGCAAGAGGACTTCCCTCCAAGTATTGAAATCATACCATATTTTGATTTTAATTTCTTTCCTTTTTTTCTCCAAAAACTAAGTAGTTTAGGCTGATTTCTTAACAGTATTCTAACTTTTTAAAAATTCCTGTTTTCATGGGTTTTATGAGCTGGAAGCCCAAATTTTGTAAAAATAAATAAACAACTGAAAAATGTTTAAACTGTGGGCCCTGAATCCATAACCTATGAAAATAAATGGGATTTTGGGAAATAAATAACTTTACCGTGATATTCTATTTTGTTTGGAAAGGGTCTGTAATTGACTAACAGTATTTAAAATGTTTTTTTGTATTTAATAAATAATCTATGTATTTAAGTGCAAAAAAACAAAACAAAACCCTCCCCCTCATGTTTATTTATTTACTGGCTTATTTGGCCACTTTTGGATCTTCATACAGTGAATCCAGCTCATAGTCTGAGTTGGATTTCAGTTTGCTCTTACCAAACCTCATTTCTTTGAACACTTCAGTCCAACGAAGCCCAAACACTAAAAATACCACTGGAAAAAACACCAGATATTAAACAAGCTTCATTATTATTATTATTATTGTTGTTGTTGTTGTCGTTGTTGTTAATAATAATACCACATTTCTGCAGAAAAATGGTTTGGTGTTGGTCTGAGGAAATATTCGAATGTGAAGTATTGTGTTTTCATCAGCTTTAAACAGAAAATAGTCACAACAAAAAAGGATTGAAATCATCAATCTGCTACTGAAGTAAATTAACTTTTCAATAATATTCCCATTTATTGAATTTGACTGTGGATTGCTCTTGACTTAATCTGCACCGAGGGATTTTATCAACCTGTTTAAGGTTAATGAGAAAGATAAATGGAGAACCAGAAAAGTTTGAGTGTGTGTGTTCTTGGTGCTAATTTAAGTCAAAAGGGGCCATTCTCAGATTTAGGACAGGAAGTGGAGCAGATGACTGAAGATTTGATTTAAAAAAAGAAAATGGGCAGTGAGCACTGACACACACTGTACAGAGCTGATGTAAAGGACAGAAAGGTTTCCAGTCAGCTTAATGCAATTAACCCAGTTATAAGAGCACCGGGTCTCCCACACCAAATGTCAAATGATCAGACAGGACAAAAATATACACTGTTGACCAAGTTTATAAATCATTTCTTCTAAAATAGACATGAGCTTAGATCAGACATTTACTGAAATTTGCAGAAAATTGACATACAGTACCTTCCAAAAATATTCAAAACTTTGAGACATTGTGACACAAAAGTTCAATGGGATTCTGTTATTTGGATTTCTGTGACGGGGTAATACAAAACGGAGAATAATTTGAAAGTACAAATGTTGCATTGTATTCAACATTTGTACTTGAATACAAATGTATTCAAGTACAAATGTACTTGAATACATTTAGGGGGTGTTTACTCTAACACCCCCTAAATTATATCCAGCAAAACCAATTTACCTTAAGAAGTTACCAAGGTGTAATTTAATTTCATTTGTAGTAGTGGCATCATCATGGTGTGGAAATGGATAACAGGGAATCTGGTCTGATCTGGTGGGCAGATGGATGGAGCTAAACCCAGAACAATGCTGGAAGAAAACCTGCTATGAACTGGAAAACACTTCAGACTGGGGAAAATGTTTGCCTTAACAACCACAGATGTACAGCCAGTACTACAATGTAGACGTATAGACAGAAGTAAATTCATAGGATAGAATGATCCAAAGTCCACAACTACATGCAATTCAGAATCTATAGCAGCACTAACAAATCCTTGTTAATAGTCTGCATCAAATCTGAGAAATTTGAGTTTTTGAATGTGCGAAGTTAAATGCAGCTAATAAACTTACATGTACAGTAATTGCTGTACATCCAGAAACACCTGCCAAAGGTGTTTCTGCAAAGATCTCACCGAGGGAGTTCCAGAGTAAAAACATGGTAACCTGTCCAGGGCTTACCCCTCCTCCTGCCCAACTGCCACTAGAGAGATAGGCACCAGCCCCCTGCAACCCTACAAGGGTAATAGGATGGATGGACATAGACATAAATACGTAGACGCCACATGGGGCTGGTCGGCCCGTTGCTGCGATACGTAACAGCGACCGCCATATTGAACGTGGAATCTGTGCCAGTAAGCTAACAAAGGTAAATGGACCGAACTTCACAAAGTGTCGTTCTACAAAGTATTTTAAATTAATTCCTGTCATTGACACATTTTCTCACACACATGAATATATTTGGCAATCAAAGAAATGACTTAAGTTTCTAACTTTTGATGTGATTATTTAATTGTTTTGGGGCATTTCTGAATAAAGAGCACAATGTTTTATTTGATAGAAATTATTCTGATCATTTTTATAATGACATTGATGAACAGACACACTTTTACAGTGTTTTATTAAAGAACATATTTACATAATCCCATAATTTAATGTACATTTAATGTTTCAAGACAAGAAAAAATATTTTCTTGAATTTATTTTTATACATTGAGAAAGGACTTGATTTATAAATCAGTCGTTGTCAAACATTAAACTATATATTTTTCTGACTTTTTTCCAGAAAAAATATATGACAGTATATAAACTCTGCTATTGACAGCAAAGAGTGAAAATAATTCTAACAGAATAAATTCTTTTTATTTCATTACATTATCTGTATTATAATACTTCAGATTGAGATATTTAAAAATACACAAAAAGTGAAAGAATGAAACATTTATTTCTTATACTGGGAACACTGGTCACAGGCTTCAGTCTGCTGGTCACACTGGGAGAACTCAATGACTTCTGAGACGTCCTGGTTCACAGGCTAAAGCCAAGAATAAAAGAGAAATTATCCACAAGTGAAATAGAAAATACATAAATGTTTCCTTCACATTCAGAAAAAGACATTTTCAGCATGTTGGGCTCTGACTCGTAGCATCTTTATAGCTAAATACCGACATGGAGAAGCTGAGCTGGAAACAGACTGAAGACCAGCAGCTCCAGCTCTGATCCTGACTGACCTTTCCTCACTAAATCCTCTGGTTTTTAATGAACTTCTCCTCTAACAGCAGTTTCTCATCAGCTCTCTCTCATTAGAAAACAGTATGAAAACGTTAGCTGCTAGGCTATCAGTGGCTACTGTTGTAAAACCTGGTTGGAACTGATTGAAATCTTTCCAGGACACACAGAAAACAGATCATAGAAGCCCAGAGGCAACAAGTAATCTTATCATGAATCATGATTTCATGTTGATTGAAACTTATATAACCTTTATTGTAATGAAACGTACATAATCTGTATTGAAATAGAAACCCAGAAGAAACAAGTAATTCAGTATTATGATTTGATGTGATGGAAACTTGTGTAATCCTCATTTTAATAATGTACCACTAATCAAAGTAATGAAGTATGTGATCTTGATTTAAAGAATAAATGTGAGAAATCATAAATGAAGGATCTTATTCAAGTTAGATGAGATGTCTTAATATTGTGTCACAATGAAAGGGGTTGCGTAAGAGCAAGAAATGTGAGAATGGAAAAACCAGGGAGTGGGATTGTGAAATTAGCAAAAACACCAGATGTTAAAAGAGGAAGTTAGCCAAAGTGGTTGACCTAATGGTGCAATGGGAGATTGTGCAAGCACAGCCAAGATGCAGAAGTAGATAGTTGTGTAAGTCACAGATGTGCACACGGCTGAAATACCGAGTATAAAAAGTAGAGGCAGGAGAAGAACGGGGTTCTTCGTTCCAGCAGCGTTCGAGTCAAGACCACAGGGAGATGCAGGATCAAGATTGTGGCTATACTTTGGAACCAAGGGAAGGTGAAGACTTCGCACTGCTTTAGAAAGGAACAAGATTCATTTATCCACAACCCGACGTTCTGATTCGACACCTGCCCTACTCTCAACCCAAGAAACATCTCAATGATGCTGCAGTGGACATGTGGGACAGACAAAGATCACCTATGGATAAAGAACTGAGCTCATGAAGAATACTCACCAGTTCAACTTTGGATTTATTCTAAAAAAGGACTCTGCTATGGCAAGATGGGTCCCCGACCATGGATATTGAAGTTTTCTGCTGCCAAGATCAACTCAGCATCTGGGAAAGAGTGGAACTGCATCCCAAAGCCTCTCTTAAGGTTCAGTGACGCAGTATAGGGACTAGAGGGAAGCGTGATTTCTAAATTTCTTTCATATATTTCTCTCTTGATTTTTGATTGAAGAAGCTGTATGTCATTTTCCCCTGCTAAAGCTTGCTAATAATATATTAAAGTCTAATTGATGCTGTGGACAGTTAAATTAATTAAGTCATAGGAGGATTAATTCTTTTGGTTAATATAAAATCAAAGTTCATGATCCTAGTGAGTTAGGGGGCTTCAAACATTTCTTTAGTTATGATAAATAATGACTTTGGGACTCGTGCCGAGTCTCTAAAGTTATCTAGACTGTAACAAGTCCACGTTATTAACAGAGGAAGAGCTATCGTTAACTGGGGTGGTTTCTGGAGTCAGGCAACTATGGGCTACTTAGATGTCTGGCCCATTAACTGTAAAAGGTCATAATTTCAGGATTTGAAGGTAGTTAGAGTCTAGACGCATCTTTCTCGCTTCCAGCTTAAACAGAATACCCTCTACATTATCATCTGTAGTAATACTCAGGAGGTAGAGGCTTCACGGACTCGTTAGATGAAGAGCTGGTCAGTAGTCAGTCAGTAGAAGTCTGAGAGGAGGTAGGGATGTGGCTGACTATTGCGTAATAACACTACTTCGGGCCAATAAAGCTACATAGGAAATATTTTTCAGCTGTTTAGAAGCGAATTTCTGGCTGTAAATCAAGTAATTCTGATCTTTCATCCTTACCTGGGGAAGGTAATGCCAACAAATCCAGTTTGTTTCGTAAAACGGTTGAAACACACAGCACAGGACTTACGGAGCTCCGATCGCCCTGCTGCCACATAGAAGATGGCGGACGCTGTTACGTACGACTCGGCGCTCCATGAGGCGTCTAGTATTGATGTCTATGTGAATGGACATCATATCCATCCATTCATCCATGGTTGCTTGACCCTAATCTTCAGACTTCAAAGGAAGTCTGTGAACATTTGTAGTAAAATAGCTCAAAGTGGTGAGATGTGCAGAAACCAGTGGCTTCATTAAACAATTGGAAACAATTCCTCACTGCAACTTTCCTGAAACAAGTTAATTTTATTAGTTGATTTATTAGATAAGCTATTGATTCCTTTTAATTAATTTTTCTTTATCTGAAATGCTGAAGATTGTTTTTCCCAATTTTTGTCCATTAAATTATTATTTTACTTTCCTGTACATTTGTTTTCCTGTAAAATTTGTTCCACTGCCTTATGTATCACCAATGTTGCACAAAACAAACTCACCTTACCTTTTTTTAAAAATTAAAGTTGCAAATTAGTGTAATTTCCATTTCATTCACAAAAATGAAACCTAATGGTTCCTGCTTCCTCTTCCTCATGATGATGTGACTTGTTCTGTGTGCACTCTTTCTTGTAAATATAATTTTAAAAGAAACTAAGCAAGCAAACATCAAGACTAAAAGTGGAATTGTAAGAGAATGGGACTAAAAATACTCAAGCATCGGAGGATCTTGATGACATTAAGAAATCCCTGGTCTTTCTTTCTGAGGACATGGCAGCTATAAGGGTCTGTCAAAAAACATTTTGGATCTTTTTGGTAAAAGAAGTGAAGTCGTTGAGACTTCTTACATGCAGAAATACCAAAGGATAAATGGATCGCTGTATTGGAGAACCGAGAGGCCAATTTGGAGCAATACAGTAGGATAAATGATGTGATCATCACCGGACTTAGAGTCAAGCCCTGTTCGTATGCCAATGCAGTGGCTGCACCCAGTCCTGCTGGTGAACCGTCAGTTGAAGCGTTGACTCCACAGAGAAACAGATGGCTTCTTTCCTCCGGACCAAGGGGATAGAGGTGGACTGTGGCACACTGGAAGCATGAAGAAGAATGCTGATATTGCCAGAAAGGCCCGGTTTCTGAGAAAGCAGAAAAAGATCCAGTCAACATGGACAACAAATTGTAAGGTCTTTATCCAACTGAACGGAGCTCCGGAGGAGGCAAAAGTTCTGGTTGTTTGGGACAAATACATGTGAAAGCTATGAATGATGACTGGGAACCCAGGTGATCGCACATGATACTCAATCACCATGTGTCAATTAAACAATACATTGTCTTCGTCGACTATGGACATAACATTAAGACCTGAAAACATTTGACTACACTGGATACAAAAGTCAAGAAAAGGATTTGGATCTAGAAAATAACTTCGTCTATAACATTGTGAACAACTGTTGCTACTACTGTACTCAGCAATACAACTCGACAGTTAAAGCAGACAATAAATTCTCCATTATACATTTCAACAGTAGAAGCTTATATGTGAATTTTAACCACATGAAAGACTGTTTAAACCAATTTAATCAACCTTTCAGTGTCATAACTATTTCTGAAACCTAGCTTAATTCTCAGAAGGGAGCTGATTTTGAACTAGATAGTTATTAATTCAATTATATTAATAGAGAAGGGGTGGAGGAGTAGCTGTATGTGGACAGCAGCCTTAGATATAATCTAATTGAAAACATGACTAATGTGGTTAAAGATCATTTTGAGTGCATAAAAGTTGAAATATATATGAAAAAAAATGTTAGTTGTTGGTTGTATTTACAGGGGTCCTGGTTCTAATATGGACCTCTTTACAGAATGGTTTGAGAAAACCTACACAACTCCAACTCCAAAGAACTATTTTATCTGTGGGGACTTTAATATTGATCTGCTGAATGTAAACAATCACAAATCGACTGAAGAGTTTATTAATACTACATGCAGTCTGAGCCATTTTCCTCCAATTACAAGACTTATCAGAATCACATCTAACAGCACAACATTAATAGATAACATATTTACAAATTTGATACATAATACAATAAGTGGATTATTAGTAAATGATATTAGTGATCATTTACCTATTTTTGTTTGACAACTGCCACATGAAAGATAAGAGTAAAAGTAATCCAATTTCTAAAAGATTAAGAACGGAAGAATCTATAAAAGCATTTAAAGATGAATCATCTAAACAAAACTTGGAATCAGTATTGAAAGAAAATCACATTGATAAAGGATATGATAATTTTCTGAATATTTTTAAATCATTATTTGTAATTGTCCCAATACAAAGTTTATTCATAAAAATAAACATTCAGAAACTCCATGGATCACAAAGACACCGCAAAATACCTGTAGAAAAAGAACAAACTACAGAGACTTCATGAAGCATAGATCAATTGAGGCTGAAAATAAATACAAGAAATATAAGAAGAAATTAATTGCCATTTTACGGATAGCAAAACAAGATTATTATAGCAAACAGTTGAATATAAACAAAAATAATGTTAAAGGTGTCTGGAATATTTTAAACAGTGTCATCAGGCACACTAGCTTTCCTCAACACTTTGAAAACAATGATAAAAACCTTAATAGCATAGAGATAGTTCATAATTTTAATGAATATTTTGTAAGTGTGGGGTCTAAATTGGCTGAAGAAATCCCAGAGCCCACAGTTTATGAAACACTAAATGACACATTAGTTAGTAGAAATCCAGATTCCATGGTTCTCACAGCAGTGAAAGGAAAAGAAAATACAGATATAGTAAATAAATGTAGTAATAATAAAAGGTCAACTGACTGTAATAATAATAAAGAAGATGATTGTGGAAATTATTCAGTCGCTAACATATATCTGTAATCTGTCAAGTCAAACTGGTACCTTTCCACAAAAAATGAAAATTGCAAAAGTCATCCCACTATATAAATCTGGGAATAGACATAATTTTATAAATTACAGGCCTGTTTCTTTACTTACAGAATTCTCCAAAATTTTGGAAAAAATATTTGTTGCCAGATTGGAAAGATTCATTAATAAACACCAACTACTCGCTGAGAGTCAGTATGGATTTAGGTCCCATAGATCCACAGCAATGGCAGTTCTTCAATTAATAGAGGCTAACAGTTCACTAGATAAAAAGAAACCTGTTATTGGGGAATTTATTGACTTAAAAAAAGCATTTGATACAACTGATCATGAAATACTCATTGAGAAACTCAAGCGCCATGGTCTAAGAGGAGTAGTTTTGCACTGGATGACAAGTTATCTCAGAAACAAGCAACAATTTGTGCAATTGGGTGATTTCCAGTCCTCGTGCTTGGACATTGTTTGTGGTGTTCCCCAGGGCTCAGAATTGGGACCAAAGTTCTTTATTTTATACATAAATGATATACCCTGGTGAAAAATTTGTGTACCAAGTATGGTAAATTTTAACGTACTTGAGTATATTTCAAGTATACTTAGAATTAGTCACATTTAAAGTGTGACTTTTTTGAAATACTAATTTTGTGCTTAGTGTACTTAAGTAGTATTTAAGTAGTACTTAAGCACTACTTAAAGTGTACTAAGCATACTTTTTTTTGGACACTTGGTGTACTTTAAGTGTACTTATTTTTATGTACCAAAAGCGTGCTTGATTAGTATATTTAGAGTGTACTATTTTAGTGATTGAATTAGATTTAACATATACTTAGAATGTATTCTAAGTATATTGTAAATACATATTTAATATATTAGTAGTGTGATTACATTATGCTGCAATTACATTTTTTGCTTATTATTGCTAATGAAGTACACTTTTTAGTTACTTAATGTCTTTTATTATTCTTCTTTGCCACTTTGTACATTACATGCTTCATACACACACAATTACATTGTGCTTTCAATATATTACCATTTTGGGGTGTGGTAATATATGGGGCGTGCATAAGACTAACATGACACTGTCATAAACATAACATAAAATCTTTCATCCAATTTTTAAAGCAAATTCTCATTAAAATTGTCATTATTTACTGAATGACACTTCATGACACTGTTGGTATGTTCCTAACAGGAGTTATGTCATGTTTATGACAGTATATCAGTCTTATGCACAACCTGTCAAATAAAGTCTTACCAACATTTTTTCAAGAGCCATTATACTATAAGAAAATTGTACAAATTGTCAATACATTCAAAGTTTACAAACAACAAAATTATGAAAATCAGCACAATAAAACGATAGGTACACTTTAGAGGAAATGTGAAAACTATTTCACCAAGGACAGTATTGTTTTAATACAATGTCACAGTATTGCAGTATTACTGCAGACAAACTGACATTTCTCCTTCCTAAGAACAGAGGATCAATGACAGAACATTCCCGTTCACTGCACCTTACAGGAACCTACAAAAAAGAACAATAGAGCAATTAAACAGAGAAAGCATTGTATTTTAAAGAGAACAGAAAAATGGCAAATAAAAAAATAATACAATTTTATGACGTTGTGGACTCGCTATGTATGTGACATCATCAGAAGTGATGATGATTGAGACCGGATGCCTGGGGTGGAAAAACATTTCTGGATGTTTTCTTTGCCTGTTTATGTTAGAAGTAGAAAAAAATAGTCAGCAATGTCATAGAATCAGTTGATGTTAGCCTTAACTATGAAGCTGTTTTAAATGTGGACTTAAGGAGACAAACTACCTTAAAATCCTTCCATCCATGATCTGAACACACTGATCTTGCAGGGTGGTGAGGGGGGCTGGTGGTGCCCATCTCCAGCAGCCATCAGATGAGAGGCAGGGTTCACCCTGGACAGGTCACCAGTCCATCACAGGGCCCTGAAAACCAACAACAAATTAAAAAAAAGAAAGATAAATGTTAGATTAACAAGGAGAATAAATTCTGTCCAGTTATCTTTAAATCAAATCATGTTAATTAAGCACTTGGTGTTGGTAACACAGCAGTTTTTGTTGTTGAAAATGTAGCTAGCTCCTCATTGAAAAAACAAACTTACATCATGAAGACGATGTGGAGGTTCATCTTCAGAGCTGGTTGGTGACCTGGTGGAGCTTCTTCTGAGACAGAAAGTCTTTAGTTTCCTAACACCTGATTTCTCTGGCTTCCTCTTTCATCTTCATTTGCTTAGACTGCAAAAATATGTTGAAGATAAAATCACTGATGAACGAGTTAGAACAACAACCTCACAATATCAAAGTCTCTCTGTCTTATGGAGCTTAATTAAAACCAGGTTAGTTTATGAATTAAAGTATAAGTCGCAACAAACAGCCTCCATGCAGTTATAACATGAATGATTGTTATAGTAATAATCATGAAAGTCACAATAAAATTGATAAAATAATTATTTCTGAAACCAACGTAAGTTTGTTTACATCTTTACTGCACTGTTTATAATTAAACGAAGATAATTGAAGATAATTGGGTTGCACAGTGGCGCAGTTGGTAGAGCTGTTGCCTTGCAGCAAGAAGGTTCTGGGTTCGATTCCCGGCCCCGGTCTTTCTGCATGGAGTCTCCATGTTCTCCCTGTGCATGGTGGGTTTTCTCCAGGTACTCCGGTTTCCTCCCACAGTCCAAAAACATGACTGTCAGGTTAATTGGCCTCTCTAAATTGCCCCTAGGTGTGAGAGTGTGTGTGCATGGTTGTGTGTCTCTGTGTTGCCCTGCGACAGACTGGCGACCTGTCCAGGGTGACCCCGCCTCTCACCCGGAACGTTAGCTGGAGAGGCACCAGCAACCCTCCCAACCCCATTAAGGGACAAGGGTGTAAGAAAATAGATGGATGGAAAATAATTAGCACTTTAAAGCAAACTTACCACCAGGTAGCAACATGTTAGCAGCCTTCAACCCTTCCTCTTGTGACACACATTTCATTTCCATCCTGTTCTTTTCCAGTTGTGTTGTCGTCTAACTCGGACTAGGATGTCACAAGCTTGAATTTACCAAGACTACTAACTATTATCAAGACTCTCACTATTTTTAAGGCAATATTCTGTGAGTAAGAATGGCGAATTTGAACAGCGTCTGTTATCTTCTCTGGCGCATGGCTTCTTTTCTTTTTATGGAGCTTTTCAAAACAAACTAAGTATATCTGAAAATGGATTGGGTAAAGACAGCTTCCGTGTTTTAGTTAAAAAATCTGAAAACAACAGATCATATTTGGAGAGATGTAAAATTGCAGAAATCTGCTACATTTAGTTTTAAGGACAAATATTGTTTTTGTTGTAGAGCCTCTGTCACTAAACTGTCAATGTTTGATATGTTGAGGCATGAATACATTATTTGTTAAACAACATTAAAACAAGTTCCACTATTAGGATTATTTTTTTTAATGCTTTGCCGTTTTAACAAAAATAATAAAAGATTATTAAGGCACCTAAAAGGCATACTTTTTTAGCCTAAAATATACACTGAGATGTAATTTAAAACATACTGAAATTAATAATTTAAAGTACCGTAAGCGTTAAGTGAATTTTAAAATATTCTATTTTCAGCATATATTTTAAAATATACACAAAATATCTTTGACAGATATTTTAAATATCTTTTAAATATACACTTGAGCAAGTGCACATTTACACTTGGGCAAATACATATTTTGTTCACTTAGTGTATTTTGGTACAATTATATTTAAGTATACTTAAAGTTATAATTTCAAAATTTGTACAAGTATACTTTTAGTATACTTCATATATTTTTATAGGTAGTACACTTAATACTTAGTATACTTAAAATGTACTTTCACAAATGTGAGTAGGTTTAAAATATACTAAAGAAATTTTTTTTTCAGTAGGGAGGAGCCGAACATCAGCGATAAGAAGGAGAACTGTTGAAAAGTGCTGAAGGGGGGCACATCTTCACGTTTAGGCTGAAAGGCTACTATGGGAAATTTGAAACTGGATCGGAGGAAGGAGAGTCCCGCTGAGGTTGAAGGTTCGCATGCTGCTGAAGACGACTGGAGGGGATCCCGAGATGCAAAGGTGCAACAAGAGCAATTAGGGATAGATTATCCTGGATCTGAGTGAGATTGACCTGGTAAGAGCAGAAATCCGTGCCAACTGTGCAACGGGAGCTTTTTCAAGCCTGGATAAAAAGGAGAAAAAGTCTGGTAATTCCACGAAAGAGCAAGGACACAAGAAATCGTAAGGCCATGACGAGGTTGAGCAGCAGCTTGCTTGAAGCTCAGCCAACGAGCGGAAACCGATGAACAGCTGGACCTGATCAAGGGAGCGACACTTGATGATTGGAGGAGACCATCACCAACAGGTTGGAATCGAGGCACATGATGACATCTTTGGTTGGGCAGTTTGAATTTACGCCTAGGCTTCATATGAACATAAAATTATAATTAGAATGACCTAAAATAAATATGGTTGCAATGATATAGGAAATTAGCCAAAATAACAACTTCATTTGTCAAAAAAAATGGAAAAGCCTTTAGAAAAGATTGTGCGATAGATAGCTGGATTTGTACCAATATATGCATTTTTACAGACACAAGAGCAAGACAAATTAATTCAAGTTTTGAATTAGTTTTAAAATTGCACACATTAGTAAAACTAAATCTAATGTCTCCAACTAGAACAACCAAAGTGCAATCTTTGGGTTCAGTGCATAACTGTTTGATTTGTGCATAAGATAACATACAAAACAAATGCAGACTGGAACAAAATTCAACACTGAAAGATAAACAGATCAAAACAGAAAAATAAAACGGCCAAAAAACAAAGTAATGTTTTTGAAAATGCCTTAATTCAAATGAGGCATTCATGTCCACAAAAATGGAGAGAAGCATTTTTCTGTCCATTCTGTATGAGACGGAATGAAAACGCTGCATGAGACAGAAAAGATATTCATTTCTTAATTTGTAACATGTCGCTTACTCATGGCAATTATGTAATTCACCATGAGATGCTTTGAAAATTATGTTCTTGTTTTCCTGAAATAAAATACAAAGCATACCACAGATGACGTTATTGTTCACAGATCAAATGTTATTAACTATAAAGACACTTGCAGCAATGGCATGTCTCAGTTTCTCCACATAATAGCAAGATGAGGTACAGTTTTGCAACATGTTGCCTGAAGACGTTTTAGGCAGGATGCTACCTGAAACATCTTGTATTAAAAGTTTACTCATTTGCCTCAGGATTTCAAAACAGCGCAGCTAAAGATTCACATCCATGTTAAAATGTCTGGATTTTATGATGCAAAAACGATGAGAACAATATAAACAATTTGACAACCTTCTCCACCATATGACCTTTAACCTGTGAAGTTCTGCTGTGAAAATGAAACTCCAAATTTGTTGGCTTCTGAGGGGTAAATCAGACTCAGGTTTGGACTTAGCCAGAGGTTTTCTCTTCTTCTGGTGAAGCACAGGATAGATGTCATATTAAAGGTAAAAAATGTCTGAAATGATTTGTCTGCCTTGTTTTGACTTCCTTTAAATTTTACTAACAAGAACAGTCTGATTAAATGGAGATGATTGAACTGTCAAGCATACAATAATGTTGTAAGTCATGAATAAAACACTTTCAATCTGTTTTCTCATTACATGTGGTACCAAATTGTCTCCAGCAAAATACAAAAACAACAAATACACAGTTTTTAACTTAATAAATGACATTTAAATGCAGTAAAAGGCATCCACAGGTTTGTCTATGTACAGTACGGGTACGCACTGACGTAAGCCTTAACATCAGGGCTGAGTCCAGGTGAGGTGCATATACTTTCGGCACCGTAGGTTCGTACCAGAGCTCTCCTGCACATCTGGTTTAGGCGCTCAGGCCGCTGCCTGCGGTAGGGCTCAGTCAGCCTACAGGGGGAGCTGGTGTAGAAGGCGAGCAGAGCGAACAGCGAAGGGAAAGTTTTTTGGCTGCCATGCAGGCTGAAGAGCAGGTTGTTCAGCTGGACACGGACGCTGGTGGGGCCGTCTTCGCTTTGGTAGCTGAGAGTGAAGAAAACATGGGGCTGGCCACTGTCCCTGTGGAAACAAGGACTGTCTTGTCACTCTGCGCATATCAGTCTACTTGATGACAGAGCTGGAACATGCTAAACAGTAAATAGTATTTTATGCTTTTAAACAAAAAAACATGTCCACCAATACAAACTATTAATTGTTTTGAATACTTCCAAGATACTGCAAAATATTCTTATATTTAATCTTGACCTGTTTTGACCTGTTATGATTGTTCTGTATAAATATTAGAAAGATAATGTCAGTTTAACATTATATTGGCTTCCACTGTTCACTTCTTGGGTTAAAGTTTTTTATTTGAGCAAATGACAGGTACGATTATGACGTTTTTTTGAAAGTGTATATTTTGGGCTAATTACGGATTCAATCGATCTGCCATCGTTTGCTATTGTAGCATCAGTTTCATTTTCTCATGGTCTACTGAAGAAATGTATTGATGCACATTCACCTGGATTACTTAAGCCTGGCTTGACATAGCTGCACCCCATGAACCTCGTTTGGTCTGAAACGGATAAAGACAGGATGATCTGGTGATGCTATGCCAAGCCCGGCTTTATCCCTCATCCTGAATTTCTGAATCCTACTTTCGAGAAACAGCCCTGTGTTTAATTGCTTGTCAACACAAACTGCATATACCAGCAGATCCCATGGCAGCAGTTCAATGCATTAAACATCCAGACGTGGTGCAGACAGATCACTGAAGTCTAAGGTGAACATCAAAGTGAGAGAGAAAAAGGGAATTAAGTGATTTAAGTGAACCTAGTCATGATCAGATCAGATGGGATTTTACTCAGAACCATGTCTCAAGTTCACAGAGAATGACCTGTCCAGTCGTCTGACCACAGTCTGACAGAAGGCCTGTGAGTCAACTGATGCTGTTCTGAAGGCAAAAGGAGGTCAAACTAAAGTGGTGCACCTAATAAAGTGACCAGTGAATGCAGAGTTCCTTCAGAAGTTTGTGGGTCATAAATTATGTTTTCTGTAAGGCTGTTAATGTTAAAGCATTGACACTGTAATACAACATTTCGTTTTCAGTCTTATTTCATTCTTGAAGGAACTGATGATACTTTTTACCATTTATTTACTGATAATATCTGATTTGTTTTTGTATTTCTGCAAAATGTGTTTGTCCAATAAATAAGTTTGCAGATAATGTTTAGATGTTTCTACAGCTGTGATAGCAGAAGAGACCTGAAGACATCTTGGGTAAAATGCTTGATCTGATGATTGTCTTAAAGGACTGATGTGTGGGATGTAGTTTATACCCTGTTTGACCTGAACCCATGAACTGACAAAGTGTTAGAAGTTCCTCCTGAAATCCTTATCAGTTCTCTTTCCTGCCATAAAATCATCTCCTCCAAGAGGTGAGGGATAGTTCATGAGGAGGGGTCAGGGTGTCTCTGTGGTCCATCTGGCAGTAGAGATAACATCAGACTTTGGGAGGGTCTTTGTCTTGCTGGGACTATATAACGATGTGATGTGTGTTGTTCAGGCCTCTTCTACTGACTGCGCTCAGTGAGACGCTTTTGCCTTCGAATAAAGAAACTTAAAGACAAAGATTCATCTTTCTCTTATTGAAACAGATTCTCATTGCTTGATAATGAAATTTCCATAACAACACTTATTATTCTAAAAACCTTAACACATAAACGTTACACAATGCAGGTTAGTCACATTCCCTAGAAGCCTCTCCCGGTTACTTGGCTCAAAGCAGCGTGTCACATGGTCTGCTGTGGTCAGCAATGCAGAGCCACAAACACAAGAGAAAAGATGAGCGAAGAAAGTCAGACCGATGGCGCATGTTTGGATAAAACCAAGCTGGTATGTAGTTAGCTTATTGTAATGACGAATTATCCTCCCACAGAAGCACAACCAGTTTGTAGTTAATATTTCTAAGCAGCTGTTTTTTAAATGAAACAACTGCCTCTAAACTGTCCTGAGTATGAAAACCTGGAAATGTGAGATTGGTTTTAGACAATAAAACATTTCCTTAAACGTTTATGAAAATGTGCATTTTTACATTTCAAGCTTACAAAATTAAGCACAGTAATTAGTCACAGCATTAGTGTGATTAAACTGATTCAATATTTTAACATATTGACAACACTATGTTCAAATTTCCTACTGCGTGTTCAATTCAGTTCAGTCTGTTAATTGATAATGTCAATGTTTCAATGTGTGTGGATAAAAAGAAAAGCAGTTTAAAGAGCTAAAAATCATGACAATAATCTGCGATTCTAATTGATTTAATATTTTATTTGACCCCTTATGATGGAGACGAACTTTGGATCTACCGTTCCCTCGCCCGGACGCGGGTCACAGGGGCCCCACTCTGGAGCCAGACCTGGAGGTGGGGCACGATGGCGAGCGCCTGGTGGCCGGGCTTTTACCCACAGAGCCCGGCCGGGCTCAGCCCGAAGAGGAGACGTGGGTCCCCCTTCCGATGGGCTCACCACCTGTCCGAGGGGCCAAAGGGGTCGGGTGCATTGTGTTACGGGCGGCAGCCGAGGGAGGGGACCCTGGCGGTCTGATCCTCGGCTGCAGAAGCTGGCTCTTGGGACGTGGAACATCACCTCTCTGGTGGGGAAGGAACCGGAGCTAGTGTACGAGGCTGAGAGGTTCCGGCTAGAAATAGTCGGCCTCACCTCAACGCATGGCTCTGGTTCTGGAACCAGTCTCCTTGAGAGGGGCTGGACGTACTTCCACTCTGGAGTTGTCCACGGTGAGAGGCGCCGGGCTGGAGTGGGCATACTTGTTGCCCCCCATCTGGGCGCCTGTACGTTGGGGTTCACCCCGGTGAACGAGAGGGTAGCCTCCCTCCGCCTATGGGTGGGGGGACGGGTTCTGACTGTTGTTTGTGCTTACGGGCCGAACAACAGTTCAGATTACCCACCCTTCTTGGAGTCCTTAGAGGGGGTACTGGAGAGTGCCCCTCCTGGGGACTCCCTTGTTCTACTGGGGGACTTCAACACTCACGTGGGCAATGACAGTGAGACCTGGAGAGGCGTGGTTGGGAGGAACGGCCCCCCAAATCTGAACTCGAGTGGTGTTCTGTTGCTGGACTTCTGTGCTTGTCACGGATTGTCCATCACGAACACCATGTTCAAGCATAAGGGTGTCCATATGTGCACTTGGCACCAGGATGCCCCAGGCCGCAGTTCGATGATCGATTTTGTCATCATTTTATCAGATCTGCGGCCGTTGTCTTGGACACTCGGGTGAAGAGAGGTGACGAGCTGTCCACTGACCACTACCTGGTGACGAGTTGGCTCCGGTGGTGGGGGAGGAAGCCGGTCAGACCTGGCAGGCCCAAACGTGTAGTGAGGGTCTGCTGGGAACGTCTGGCGGAGTCCCCTGTGAGACGGAGCTTTAACTCTCATCTCCGGCAGAACTTCGAACACGTTCCGGGGGAGGTGGGGGACATTGAGTCTGAGTGGACCATGTTCCTTGCCTCCATTGCTGAGGCGGCTTATCAGAGCTGCGGCCGTAAGATTGTCTGTGCCTGTCGCAGCGGCAACCCTCGAACCCGTTGGTGGACACCTTCGGTGAGGGATGCTGTCAAGCTGAAGGAGTCCTACCGGGCCTTTTTGGCCTGTGGGACTACAGAGGCAGCTGATGGGTACCTCCACGTCGAGAGGAGCCAGTTGAGGTGGCTCAGGCATCTGGTCAGGATGCCTCCTGGACGCCTCCCTGGTAAGGTGTTCCGGGCACGTCCCACCGGGAGGAGGCCTCGGGGAAGACCCAGGACACGCTGGAGGGACTATTGCCCCTTTTCCACCGGCCCGCCCGGTTCGGCTCGGCTCGCTTTCCTTGTGTTCCCACCGGCCTTTTCAACGGGGCTGGCGCTGCTTTTTTGGGTCCTGCTTCAGAGCAGGGTCAGCAGGGCCAGCCCGGGTTTGGTAGGTGACGCAAGCTTCGCTGCTGTTCACTGATTGGCTCAGGGCGTGGTCAGAAGAGCGAGGCGAAGAGAGAAGAAAAATGAAGGCGCAACGTTTGAAACTCGCTGCAACACGGAAGTGATGGAAGATACAAACAAGCCGTGAACTAAAAGATGCCGGCTTTTTTCTTTGCTTCGGATTTCAATATTCAGCGGCAGCTCGATGGAGCGTAAGGAATGAGTCGCTTTTCTGACCGTAGTGGAGAGAATGGAAAGCCTCGTTAGCCGCTTCGGAGCCCCTCGGTGAACACCGACTCAGACGCAGCTAACGCCGCTGCTGCTGTCCAGCCAGGTGAGCAGTTTGTAGATATATCCGTCTGGTTGTTACTACATTTAAGGTTGCATACATACAGTCATGGACGACATTTAAAACACAAAGCCTGCTGTATTTTTATTACTCAAACACAACATGCGCATTTTCTGAAGACACTCAGTTGCACATTACAGTAATAAATAACTCAATATTGTACAGCATGTTACCATCATTTGTTTATGTTTGTGTGAATCTACGAGCTTCAATTGTTTCTCATTTTGCTGTTGCATCTGAGTTTCCCCCATTGTGAGATAATAAAAAATGTCATATGACATCCTATTGTAAAATGGCTAGATATCAGTTCTTAATCAATTTGTTATGAATTATTAATTGTAGAATGAACAATAAACATGAAGAAATGATAGTGGTATTTTATCCATGGCTGTATGTCTGCATAGGTCTAAAACTTACAAGTAATTACATTTTGTCTTTAATTTGCAGAACTATTCCAGTTATTTATAATTCGGGCTGGATGGTAAAAAAAAAAGTGTTGTATGTGTACATTATATATATATATATATATATATATATAGCAACATGTCTGTTTTAAATAATTCCTTATGTGTATGTAACGTCCACATTAGTGACTGTTATTCATCTACATTTAAGTGCTATAAGCTGATTACCAGGGAGCAGAAGGAGAGCAAACTGGCTGACATGATGGAGAACCATCAGAACACCTGGATCCTTCAGCAGGAAGCAGCTACCAGCAGAGATGGCAGAGCAACAAGGAGAGTTGAGACAAACAAAAGAAAAATTAAAGTTGTTGTGTCTCAGTGAACAAAGTCTCTTTATTTCTGCTCACTCCACACATTATTGTACTTACTGTAGTTTATAACAAGCTCCTAATACAATCCTCCCAAAATGTGAGGAGCTTTAGCCAGAGTGAAAATAACATTACATTATATAAATATTTCATTGAACTTAACATTGTAGATTACCAACGAAGCCATCCAAAACTGAATACATTATTCAGCAAACCAAACATTTTGACATTATCATCAGGGCAGCTATTAACAAGAACCCAAAATACAAATCATGTTTGTTAGTTTCTAGTTTATAATCATCATTCTATCCACTCACTGTTTATCTGTCTTCCTGCAAAATCTTCAATTTAAGAAAGTGAGAAAATGTGTCCAAAACCTGTAACCTTAATTATAATTAAGACTGAGTTTAAACTTTTAACTCTTAGAGTTCAAAATGTGAAATCATGGAAGAGGAACCAGTCAGATTAGAAGCAATAAAGATTTATTTGTTCTCAGTATAACTTGGACATCAGGTGAATCATAATTAAACGTATTGAGAAGTTAAAAACAACAGATTGTCAATGCACTTCAACTCTGTAAGAACATCAGACACACTTTTTTTTTATCAGAAATGTTTGATCAGCATATTGAGCTCATGTGATTGCTGCTCCAGAAAGGTGGAGGTCTCTGGACATCCTGAAGGTCAACACCGACTGGCAGGAAGACGGACATGATGAGATCCTACAACCCAAAGGCTGCAGGAAGAACCACGATGGTCTGCTGTGGCAGTTTGCCAACATGAAAACACATTGGAATATATTATGAATTAATTCTGACATTTTTTAATTATTTGCAACACCCTGACTAACATTAGCTCATGTATATTCGGCACTATTACAAGTTTTATCGTAGTTTAATACAAAAATCATCGTTAGCTTACCTGAGCCGTCTGAGCCACCTGCTTTCCTCCCGCTGCAGGGCGGAGATCAGCTCCTCCTCACCATATCGCAGTATTCCTCCCACTGTCACATTTTCTTGACGTCTCAGAAAAATGCAATCAGGCTATAAAAAAATTAGCTCAGCTCTCTCTTCTTTTTTTGTATCAGAAAAACAACAACTCGCATGTAACGAAGCACAGCTCAGAGCCTGGAGGCGGGGCGCTACACCCCCCCGCCACCAGGAGGCGGTACCCTGCTACAGAGCCGAGAAGGGCGGTGGAAACGTGGTCACTCCGAAACAGAGCCGGGCCGGGCCGGGCCGAGCCGAGCCGGGTTGGCCGGTGGAAAAGGGGCATATGTCTCTTGGCTGGCCTGGGAACGCCTTGGGATTCCCCCGGAGGAGCTGGAAGAAGTGGATGGGGAGAGGGAAGTCTGGGCCTCCCTTCTTAGGATGCTGCCCTCGCAACCCGACCCCGGATAAGCGGAAGAAAATGGATGGATGGATTTGTAAAAATAATTAAAAGAAAAACTTTTGTCAAATAGCTGTAGCAATTCAGTCAGTCGTGAAGGCGGTCCACCATGTTTTTGTGTTAAAAGATGCTAAGTTGACAGAAAATGTAAAGTGTTACTGGGTAACTATTTTACTGGAAGTCATTGCCAACAATACTTATCCCTTGTGCATGCGAGGACTGAGCCAAACGTAGAGGACAATGGAAAATAATACAAGTTTTATGTGTGTGGGGTCGGTTGGACCCCATTTCTGGACACAAGGGTTAAACCCACAACTATAGAGCCTTAAAAACAACAAATAAAAAAATAAGTATCAATTATTTGCAATTCTGATAAATACAAATTAAGTCATCAGTTAGTGGATCTGAAAACATGATATAATGCTGATCGCATTTAAAACAGGCCCATGGTGTAAATGAATCCCCCCAGGCCTTCAGGGGCCACATAACTCCTAACATTTTAACACAGACTACAGACATAGAAATTTAATATTTGTTTATTGAGAATACCATTAAATTTCATTTAATGGTTCCAGCATAGATAAATTAAAAGATTTAAAATTGCTTAACATTTAAATTTAATAGTTTAAGGAGCTGGCTAATTTACTTTGTAAAAGTTAAAAGAATAATATTCATAGTTAGATAGTTTTGTTACCAAAGCTGCAATGTGATGCTGTGAGTTTGATCTCTGTTTGTTCACAAATATATCTCAGGAAACTACAATTATCACTGATTGTTTGTAAGGTTGGCCAATTAAACTAGGCCCAGTCTCCCAGATTTCACTAAATCCATGTTGAAATGCTGTTCATGGTGCTGATATTCTTAGTAGCAGAGGAGCCCCTAAATCTATTCTGCTCAAGGCTTCAAATAGCATTGGACCGGCCCTGCATGATGAGTTAAATCCGCTGCGCTGAATACAGTGGGACAAATGGGATATTTAATTCATGTGCCTTTACTAGATCTTCCATTTTGTGTCTATTGAGCATTTAATAAGCGCCACAGAGACTAAAACCAGAGTTCTGTGTGACTACGGGCTAGGGCTAGGCGACATGTCCTCCATGGGCTGAACCACTGGTTCACTAATGCATTGTCTACTGAAGAACACGTACATGAGCTTTATCAACACACAGAGTTACTCGCTGGCCAGTGTGTCACACGCTGCACATAATGGTGCAGCAGCTGCACCATTATGTGCAGATTCCACAATCCGACACATAGTTCTTTGTTCAGTAAGATAAATCATCCTCAATGCATGCTCAACACGCACCTCTATACGCGCAACTAAAGGCCAAATATGCACTTCACATTCAACTAAGCCAGTGGTTCTTAACCTTTTTTGAGGTACCGAACCCCCCAGTTTCATATGTGCATTCACCGAATCCTTCTTATTCCAAACCCCCCCTCCCGACACACAAAATAATTTGCGGAATTCTGATTTAGTAATGTAATTATATTAGTTGTGTTACCACCCCACACCACTAGAGGCAGTAACAACCCCAAAAAGATGCGACTAAGGAGCAGATTTAGACTGTAGGATTTGGTAAACACTGTGAGTTTTGCTGAAGTAATTAAAGACAAAAGTTCAAATCCATGCTGAGTGGATCTCCTTCAATCAGGGCTCCTCCGCAGCTCTGATTGGCTAAGCAATGTAACGTGATCCTCTGCAGCAAGTGAGGCAAAGCGGGGCGTCATCACGACTTTACACAAGTGTGTCTTTACAGGTGCAGAGGCTCCGCCGAACCCCTGAGACCGACTCATCAAACCCCTGGGGTTCGATCGAACCCAGGTTAAGAACCACTGAACTAAGCAGAGCAAATGAGGTGGCTTTTAAACTTGAGATGAAGAATTCTCCAAAGAAACATGAGTCTTTGGAGAAAGATGAGTTCTCAACATGAGGGGGTTGATATAAATGTCCATAGAGGTGAACCTGTGTCCAGTTTGAGTGAAAGGAGGCGTGGGATCCATGCCCAGGTAAACTTCAGAGATCCAGGTACAACAGCGCGCGGGGCGGCGGTGTGATATATTGGTATGAACAGGTCATGAAGAGGCTCTGGTGGTTGCTGAGGCAAAAACTCGGGGGTTGGTGAATTGGTGTTCAATTCACCAACTATAAACCCATTTTTCAGGAATGATTCTGCCCTGCCAGTGATGCTTGCAGACTGGCTTATTTAAGAAAAAAATTTAAGTTGTGATTTCTTCTTTTCTTTTTTAGAAATACAAAAACAAGCAACACTTACCCTAGCGGGTGCTGATACACTGGGGGAAACCCTGGCACTGTAATGTGATGCTACAGTCTAGAGAAAACTTTTCACTAAAAATATTTTACAAACTGGAAGTAAGGACCACTCTACAAAATGATCTGTGCAAATTTTGAAACAAAAAAAAGCTTACTTTCTACCATAGGTTGGTGTTAGCTTATCGAGTGTGTAATTATATTTATAAATAATAATTATTTACTGCTTTTTTGGTCAATATGTGGCATGAAGCTCAGTTCAAATGACACTGAAGCATATTTACCTGCTCAGGAAAATATGAATTCCCTAAAATAGTAGAAAAAAACTCAACAAAATAAAAATCAGTCAACAAATGGAAGATGAATGGACACTAGTAGTTTAAAATAATTAAAAAACGTATGAAGCATCAGTGCTCCTCAGCTCATGGTATCCCCCAGACTCATCTGAATAAAAGCAGCAAAACCAGGAATAAGAAGTGAAATGAAGCTCTGATGCTACCTGAGAAGGAAAGTTCCCAGAGCTGCGTGAGTGAGTCTTTGGTGTGCTTCCTCCATGGTCATGGGCCCCCAGTAGAAACCGCTTTCCTGTAGCTGTAGGTAGGTGAGTTTGACCAGACGATACTCTGCAAAGCTGGTGAATGGACGGATGTGTGTGGGCAAGCTGTCAGCATCTTCTCCAGTCTCTGGCTACAGCAGAGCAAAAGAAACAATTCAATCAAGTTCAAACCAAACCAACTTCATTTAAAAAGCACTTTAAAACAACCACAGCTGTTACAAAGTGCTGTACATTAAAACACAACATAATAAAAATAAAATAAAAACTTACAGTTTAAAAACAAAAACACAATTTAAAACTAGATCCCGCTGGTGTTGAAAGCCAAGTAAAATAAATGGGTTTTAAGACGAGCTTTAAAAGTGGACAGTGAAGGAGCCTTTTGTTTATGCCCTCCTTTTGTTTGAGTCTTTTTTTGTTTGCTGCATTTCCTTTGTTTGCATCTTTTTGTTTGTTTGCATGTTTTCTGTTGCTGCGCATTTGAACCTGACGGTCACCGCACAAAAACAGATCCGCTGCAGCAGCAGAGCAGTGGATCTGGAGCAGAGAAGCTCCACATCACCAAACATCTTGACAATGTTTGATTGTCAAGATGTTTGGTTACAGAACTGCAGTGTTAGACGAAACTGGATGATGAGCTTTCAAAAAGCTCCACTTCTGTCTTTTCAGTCCGCAAAATATTTTACCAGAAATATTTGTGGATCATCAAGATGTTTTTTGGCAAATGTGAGATGGACGTTTGTGTTCCTGTTGGTTCTCAGTGGTTTGGGTCATGGATCCCATTTTGGCCTGGTCTCTTTCTTATTGATGAATGATAAACTCTGACTTTAACAGAGGCAAGTGAGACCTGCAGTGCTTTGGATATTGTTCTGTGTTCTGGATGATTCCAAGATTTCCTCGTGGAGTAATTTTGGTCGGTCTTTATCCACCAATGGAGAACGACTCTCCTCGTGATGTCTCAAAGCTTTAGAAAAGGCTTTGCAATCCTTTCCAGATTGATACTTTGCTTTTCAGATGTTCTTGAATTCTTCAGATTGTCCCATAATGTTTTCTTTTTAGACCTTTTAGTCTACTTCATGTTGCCAGGGAGGTACCATCGAAGTATTGGCAGCTTTTGAAATACTCTGTGTTTGGGTGCTGCTGGTGAAGCTGAACCAAAACCACTGTAAATCATTTTGCGAGGGTGTGAAGACAGACACTTTTTAACATAGGGCTATGTTGGTTTGGACAGCTTTTCTTCAACAATAGATGAAATTATTCTTTGAAATCTGTGGTTTGTATTTATTGACATTGTCATTATTTGATGATCTGAAGCATGTAGGTGCAGAACAATTATCAATTTAAAAGAGAAATACAAATTATTCTTACATTATTCTATGTAAAACTCAAGAAATATTTGTAGGTATTTTTATATTTTCAGAGAGTTGTTTTATTGTCCAATATATTTGCAAAATGCAACAAAAAAAAAAGTCTGTTTGTGAGCTCCAGCAATTAACTATTTTTCATTTAAAGTATTTCTGATTGTTGCTGTGACTTCTCAAAGTTTCTGTTATTGCTCAGACATTTGAAATGAAATAATCTTTACCCTATTATCATATTTTTGTTCCATTCAGCTTCTTCTTCAGACATGCGTATTACTTTCTCTTTGTAAGAACAATAAAAGTAGCCATGAGGAATGCTGATCTACCAAACTGAAATCTGAGATATGTCTTTTAAACATTAACAGAAACTTGTTGAAAAAACTTTGATTTCTTCCGTCACATTGTCCTTCAAGTTCTGTGAGTTCTTGAATTCTGTGAAGCTTTCCGTTTTATTTTTATAGTTTGTTTTGAGAGCCTCTCTGCAGCTGATGACCATAAAACAATACAGTAACAGTATTTTCTAAATGGGTCTAAAAGGTTTGCAGATAAAAGTTTCTGTGATCAGGTTTGAAGTTCACTCTGATAAACGTTGGAAGCTTTCGAATAAAGATCCTCCCACATAAAAATGTGTTAAGAAACATTTCAGCAACTGCAACAAAAAGCATCAATACTGTTAAATTATTCCTGTTACTATTTCACTAAATGTTTTTGCATGTACAGTCACATATTAAATATATCGTTTGGTGTCTTGCATGTTTCTATTCATTCTTGAAGGAAATAGATTTTCTCTGTCATATTCACCTGACAGCTGTAGGTTTTTCTGTGAGATACATAAATAATGAATCAATCATTTGGGAACTATAACAGATTTCATATTTTTGTTTTCTAGACTTAAAATCCAATGATTTCTCAAATGGGCTTCAGGCATTTTTACAAAATATGACTTAAAATATCACACTGCTTCTCCAAAGAGTCACATTTTTTGCCTTTTGGAAAAAGTAATTTCCTTACGGGATTAAGAAAGTGGGTTTTTTTAATTGCATTGAATTAAATTAATACATATTAAGGGCTTGAAATGTGAATTTTTTCCAAACTTGTTTTCTATCTTCTCATCAGACCTGGAGACTCAAACACTTTGTACTTTCAGAGACCATGTGGGAACCGTGACATTAAACAAAGTATTTTCCCTCATTTTTAGCAGCTGAAACACTGACACTCCTTAATAATGATACGGAATTGATCATTACTATATATGTATAGTAATACCCTTTTGTTATACAGCATAAATAAATGAAAACCTGCTAAGTGAACTGTTCCTTTCTCTTGATTTCACTTGTTCCTTTATATTGTTGGTCTAAACACTCAGCAGTAATAAAGCACATAGCTGCTGTACAGAAATCAACCTGCACACTGACCAGCCTCCAGGACTCAGGCTCCTCCTCCAATTTGAGCTTGCACCAGAGCAGAAAGTCTAGCTTTGATCCTGCAGGGTCCTTGTTTTCTGTGTTAAGTTTTTCTGCTGTCGGTTCGGGTCGATCGGACTCCTCTGGGTTCTGTCTCGGACTCTGTGGCTCAGCTGCTGGCTCCGGTTTTTGGTTCTGATCAGACGTTCTGTCCAGGCTGTCTCTGACCATCCTAGAATGGAAAATCCTCTTCCTGACCGCCCACTGCACCGGTTTCGTCTGTTTTCACAAGCAGGCTCTCCATCATAGGTTCTCTCCCACTCGCTCATCGGCAGCCAGGTCCTCTCTGAGGCTCCATGGAGCTTCAGTGTGAACTGGGCTCAACACAAAGTTCTGATAGGAGGGCAGAGCATGAATGTATTCTGTGATCTTCCAGTGAAACATAGGTGATCTGCAACAAAGGAAGATAAACAGAAAATCTCAGATGTTACTATAAAAACAACTTTGTCTGTTGAAAACTGGCAGGAACAAATCACTGCTCACACAGTGGATCCTGTTTGTCATGTCACCTGCTGCTCTTTGTGTTTTACTTTTGGTTTTGGTATTTCAACAATTATAAACTTTTGAGTGGTTAATTTCTTCATTCTGTCATGTGAATGATGATATCCAATAACATTGTTCATTCAATTTGAGAGGATATGAGTTGCAGTAAAGGTATAATATTACAACTATTCACAGAACACTGAATAAAGGTAAATACATTGTTTCAAGCATTGCAGTTTAAACATCTTCAGCTGTGTATTGAGTGGCCATCTAAGATTGGCAGAAGACAATAACTTTTATTTGACTTTAGATGTTATGATACCTCAGCTAAAATAAAAAAAGGTAACATGCACCAGTCAATCTGCAAAAGATCAGATTTGTCAAATGATTTCTTGATTGGCTCAAAACTGAAAATTAACATTTCTTTCTCTCCTTTCTTTTAGATAAATACCTAAAAACTAAAAACTCCAACCATGTTTTGTACCACAAACGCATCAACCAACAGCATGAGTTAAACAAAAATCATATAAAGCTTTGATGCATAAATAGTAATAATCTGGAATATCAAAATTTCAATTAAACAAAATGTATCTGAAGTTATGTGTTATGCTCTTTTGAAGAAAAAATAAATAGATTTTGGCCAAAATTTCAGACTCCTCAAAAATGATTAAAAACAAACAAACAAAAAAAAAAACTACAATTGAGTGAAAACCTGTTGTATATTTTCAGTATTGAGAAAAACGTTTCATATTGCTTAAATTTGTATTATGGAACTCTTTTAAAACTACCAAACTATCATCTTCAGAAAGTTTAACATTTTTCAGGAATAAGACTGTTTATGCATTGATAAGCCAACATTAGGATTTTAAAATGAATTCTGTGATGCACAGGAAGTCGATCAAAAGGGTGAGAGGTCATGTCTGCTGGTCCAGCTGCTGCATCCTGGATAAGCTGGACTAATAAGTGCTGCAACAGTCAAGATGGACTGTTTTTCTCTCCAAGTCATAAAAATTCCTGATAAATCAAAATGTTTGTGAAAAATAATGCCAGTACATTTTCAGAGATGCACCGATTTATGGATCTCTTTTAGTTCTGATCTTCCAGGATTTTTTTTCTAAGGTCATCGCAGAATGTAATTAGATTTGATCCAATGAATGAAAAATTGAGATTTTCAGTATGGTCCCACCGCTCAACATTCAGTAACTGTCCTGTTTTGAACTCTGATCTGGAAGATGAGCAGAACTATGAATTATTTTATGAGTTCTCTAACTAACAAACTGCAGTTTAGTTTCACTTTTATTTGCATCCAGTAAAATTTCAAAGCTGCAGATTTGAGTCAGGGTTTCGCAGTAACTGTCACTCTAAGACCCTTTTTGTGCATCAAACTACTTCTGTCACTGAAGCTTTCAGTTTTGAAATAAAGATTTCTCTGTAAGGTTTCTGGGTTCCATCTTACTTAAAAATACAAAAGAAACAAACAAAAAAAAAAAACTATGTTCTGCTCAATAAATATTCAACTAAACCCGGTTTCTGAAGGGAAGGTTGAATATTTTCATGACGTCAATGAGGCGTTAAAATGTTCAATTCTGTAACTTACATTTAAATGTGAATCAGTTCATCTGTCAGTGAAACAACATGGTGACGCGTCACTAGATGGGCGCGAATACATTTTAATAGCAAGTTGATTCAAATTGGAAATAATGAAAGTTTGTCATCTACTTACTGACAGCAGTGAGTTCTGGGCAGCTGCAAGCGGAGCGTAGAGAAGTTTCAACTGAAATCTTGTCCTTTCGGTTACTATGTTTCTGAAGGCGGAGTCATGAAGGGCATCAGGTGTTGCAGCAGCAGCTGCTTTCACTTTCTCTTTCTCGGCGACTGATTCTTATAAATCACGTGATCTTCCAGCAGCCGTATTCATATATGTGTGCGTGGAAACGGTTCTATGGTTTAGAAATGCACATTTTTTAAACATAAAATCAAATCAAGCTTGGTGAGTCAAAGCCATTGTAGCAGCAACTTGACTGCAGGAAATTCTCAAAAATAAATGGAGTTTTTTACAATTCCTTTAGGGTTTTCAGTTCTGATTTTCCCAGGGTATAAACATTTGACCCAATGGAAGGTAAACAAGGTCAAAATATTTGTAAAAAAGTGAAATAAACACTAAAGGCTGTGGTTTAAAATATGTGACTGCTTTCTGTTCCCACTTCTTTTTTGAAATGAGTTTGTAGCCGAGTTCCTCCTGAGAATCACTCTGAGGCCAGTGATTGTTCTCACTTCCTGCACATCATGTCAGTGTTTCCACTTGACCAAAATGTTGCACTATGTTCATAATAAAAAAGGTCACAACACACACATAACAATTCATAAAACTTTAGGAATAATTAGTTCTTGCAAGTCTGCAAATGAATAAATTGAGCTTCAGTAAAAAGCAAACTTACTATCACTTTCTTTTTTGCTCAACATCTCATATTTATGCAACAATGTTCCAAAACCCTTTCAGAGGGAGGGTTGGTGATTGGCCTGAGAAAACACAACCAGTCCAGACTCATCACAGGACATGAGCATCTTGTGAGAAAATAATGACGAAAGCAAACAGTTAAATCTTGTTCTGCTCAACCTGAATGCAATAATTCAATAACCAGAGAAGCATGAGTGTAACTTTTATTGACATGATAAAACACTCAGTAAACAGCACAGAGCTTCCAGAATCTCATTTCCTTCACAGAATAACAATAAGTGAACCAGAGCTTCAGTGCGTGGAAGCAGACATCTGCCTTCCATCTTTGTTTTGTCTGTGCATCAGGTGAGCTGCAGCGGTCAGAACCAGAACCCCATAAGTAGCCAAGACACACTGCAACACAAAAGGACAATTCCTTTACTGATACAGTAAAATGCAGAACAACTTAGACCCTTTGAACCTTTTCTCTCTATGTTGTTGGGATTTTGTGATTGACCAGCACATCACAGTACATAATTATGAACTGAAAGAAACACAATCCAAGGAATTAAGAGGAAGTAAGAATTTGATAAGCTGAGAGTTAGAAACAAGCGAAGAGTCCTGCTGGTTTGAAGCAGAAACGTTGCAGTGATCCTGAAGTCATCCTGGCTTAAAATCATCTTTACGCTGAGCTTCTAGCAGCTTCTCGGACTCCGTGTGATGTTTTCCTTGAATTTAAACAGTTTCATCTCATTGGTTAATATTTTTTTTAAAGTTATTTGGATTTGATTGGATTTAATTATTTAACATTATAACATTAGTTTATAATGTTATTTATTCACCAAAAACATACCTTGATTTTTTTTATGCATATTTGAGAAATCTTTTTATCTCCATGGCAACCATTCAGCAGTGCAAAACGCCTGGGTGGACATAGCCCAGCCTTCGAGACGCAGCCCTCCCCCAAGATTCCACCACTGGGCTCCTTCAGACTAGCTAGAAGTAATTAGCAAACACTTTTAATGACAGACATTAAACTGGTGAGTTCATTATTCATTATAGGAGCCCCTTCTCAGTAAAAAGCTTTAATAGAGGAGCGATGTTATGATGACTTCCTTAAAGGTGAAGTTTCAGGAAGAGAAGGCGTTTAAAGAGACAGAAGCCTAATTTCAAGGCATTAAATTATGAAATCATATATATATATATATATATATATATATATATATATATATATATATATATATATATATATAAAACATTTTTATTAATACTGAAGGTACCATAGTTGCTTGATTGTGCTATAAAGTGGCACTATCTGCCTGGAAAAGAAATAATACTGCCATTTAAAAAAAAGTTTACTTTTCCTTCCACTTTATAAGTATGCATTATTTGTGATGCCCTATCACATCTGATCCCAACTAAATAAACTGAAGTTAGTGGCTTTAGTGTACAAAATGTGAAAAAATGTAAAGTATAACAATTCTTTTTCATGCATTGTTATACTGGACTCTATATCTGTTTTAAACATGTGCTGTATTTAAGTGCATTATGTACATTTCTGCGGCCCTGCAGTGTGTAGCTATTGAAGTATTTCCTCCAACCGGTCAGATGCACAGATGAGGGTCCTTCGATGCCAAACAGCTGCTTCTGAAACACATTAAAGATTTCTCCTCTCAGGACAACAACATATATCAATCACAACGTAAAAGCATGAAAAGAAAAAACCTGTAAGCCACAGCAATTAAAGAAGTATGGTAACATGATCACTTCCTGAACAGAATTAAACATGATGACTGTCAAGCAAAGCAGTTTCACCGTCAAAATGAATCTGAAAGCAACAGATGGATGAAGAAGTTGTGCAGATGCTGGATGTGACTATGAACAAGAGGTTCTGGTTGGTTCTCCTCTGCCTGTCTGTCTTTAAAGCAGACGTGTCCAAGAGGAGATTCTTGAGTCTGTTTAGTAATTGTTCCGTCTCTGAGCTAATAAAGGCTCTAAGTTAACAGGACAGACGGTCAGACAGTACATCAATGTATGTGTGATGGTCAGGAATGACGTGTTGTTCTGACAACTGGTCACCTCTGAATCTGAGGCCCAACTTAAATGTTCCATTACTTTATTACTCAAACATTTTCAGTCAAATTTTCAAATTTATTTATACAAAAATCCTGAAAATTACTACATTTTGAATATTACATTTTTAAAGCTTATGCAGTCTATTCCGCACCTTGCAAAAGTAAACTTTTTAAATTGATTTACAAATACAAATCTGAAAAGTGTGGCTTACATTTCTATCCAGCCCCTCTGACTCAGCTCTAAAAGCTTTCCTCTGTTCCTGCTCAAGAAATTCTTTCCCACAGCATCATGCTGCCACCACTAGTTCATGTTTTAGTTTAGTTATAATTAATTAGAAGCCTGGACATTTCCTTCTTTTGTCATGTCACAGCCTCAAACTTAAGTGTATTTTCTCACACAAGGTTGTACAAAGCTTTGGAATGGAAGGACATTTTTACATAGTTTGTATATTTTTTCCACATCTAAAAACCTGAAATCTGTGGCATGTGTGATCCTCCTTAAAATACCCTTTTACAGAAATGTCAGATTTTGGGTTATGTCTTTATGTAAAAACTGGGGCTTTGGTCATTCTTCTTCTTCTAGTTCAGTCTGACTGCATGGAGAGTATAATCTGTCAAAAACTATGGTAACGTTTGGCCACAAATTGTGTTAATTGGATTAAGGTCTGGACTTTGACTGGACCATTGTTACACATGGCTACACTTTGATCTAAGCCATTCTGATGAACTCTGAAAATCATCCTCACAGCATGATGCTGCCAACATTTTTCCACAGTGTAGATGGCATGTTCAAGTTTGTGGTTGTCACATTTTTTCCACTTTCAGCTTCAATTGTCTCACTAATGAAGACCTCAAAGAACAGTTGTACTGATAATGAGATTAAGTTGCACACAAGTGGAATCTGATAACTAATTAGATGAGTTTTTGTTTATGAGTATCAGATAAAAGGAAAAATGATTAAGAATCTTAACATAGAATGTTCAGTCCTATTTCTGCTCGCTCCGGTCCAGGAGAGTTTAACAGGTTGGGGATGGGAGGGAGGGGCACAATCAATCTATGTAGAAATAATAATATTACTCAACGTATTAACCAGTCATCTTTTAGCTACAACAGTATTACTCAACTCAGTCAGTACGTCTGGGGGGATCTGTGGCCATAACTTTGGGAAATAAAAAGTAACTGTCTCCAAATTCTCAAAAATTATTATGTGTGATAGCATACTAGACATTTCCTTAATCCAGTAATCTGTCATATTTTACATTAGAACGGGATTTACCAAAAACTCTGATCTTTTCAGGAAGTCTTTATTTTGGTGCCCTGCTGTCAGATAGCTTCCATCCTCTTGTATCAGAAATGAAAAATTATAAATGCACACAACGTGTTGGAAACCTGTGTTTGTTTACTGACTGTTATTTGTCAGGCTTAAGAGACAAAAGTTGGAAAAAGATCCGATTCTCTTCACGTTTAAGATAACGCAAAACAACGTAAAAAGACCTCCACACAAGACCTCGTTTATTTATTAATTTTTAAATTTTGATAGCTGCCGATTAAACTGAAAGTTACAACATTGACATGATTATATGAGTAGTTTTTACTGAGAAATGGATCAAAAGCGCCGTGAAAATGGTCAGATCCGCCGGATCCACCTCTCTGGCTGCAATGCGCGCTCCCGACACAGGGGGGCAGAATTTCACACAACACCGGCAATGACCCCCAATGCCCGCTGGGCCTGAGTCAGACAGGAGGACGCTTCTCATGCTGTCCAGGTTCAGGAGTAGTTCAACGTGTCCCATGTCCTGCTGTCTTATTTTCTTCTTGACCATCCAGTTTGCTGTATGACTGATGACGGACCAGGTATTCTGACCATCTCACTCCTTCTGTGTGGAGAGTCTTGCAGCACCGACTCCTGCTGTTTTCCATCGTTATAAGAGAAACGGCATATATTTCTGAGATCTTACCTTCACCTCTGTGATGAGATGCTGGTGAGGGGGATCCGGGTTTTCACAGGAGATGTTGGCATTTCTGCAGACAGTTTAAACCAAAATCTACTGCCTGCTCTTAAAACATGTTTCCTCTTTTATACAAGCGCTGTTGAATGATAATTACATAAAGTGACTTCGCTGACGAAAATCACCTCCGGACCAATCCCGTGCCTCTATAAGAACAGCTGACCTATAAGCTACGACCTGGTAGGCGGGTCTTTGAGGGAGTTATACAAACTGTGAAGTGACTGCTGTTCTTAAAAGTAACCACCAGAGGACGTCAAATTCCAACATATCTACACTAGTGCCTCATCTTGCTCTCTCAGGGCAGCAACAATCTTTTTTGTTTTCTTTTTAAATTTTTTTGCTTCTCCCACCGATCCCTCCACTGAATGTATCTTTTGATAACATAACTGTGAGAAAACGAGGCGACATAATATGACTATAAAGCAGAAGGAATCCAAGCCAGTAACTATACTATTCAAAAGAAAGCCCCATAAATGAATACCGTATTTTCTGGACTGTAGAGAGCACCTCACTATAAGCCGCACCTACAAATAATAAAAAAAGTAAATAAAAAAAAATTGGAAACGTATGGGGTTCCATTTGTGTCAAAAATAAGTAGAAGTCATATGTGTAGATGTTGTTGGTCTATGTCGTTGCTATGTGACTTTGGTTGATGTCTATGGTCTTAGTGCTTTATGGATATGTTTCTAGCTGCGTCGTGGTTATTACTCACTGTCATCTTGTCAATTCATCTGCAGTAAAGCAGTGAACCCTTCGCAGTTGTTTTTTCATGTCGTTGGTCCCAAAGGAATAATATAAGGTAAGGTAATTTTATTTATATAGCATGTAATGGATAGTGAGCCATTTAAATTAAGTTGCCTAAATTATTCAAATTTGTAGACTATCCATTCATCTTCTTGCACCCTTGTCCCTCAGTGGGGTCAGAAGGGTTGCTGGTGCCTCTCCAGTTAATGTTCCAGGAGAGGCAGGGTCACCCTGGACAGGTCGCCAGTCTGTCGCAGGGCAACACAGAGACACACAGGACACACAACCATACACACACTCACACCTAGGGACAATTTGGAGAGGCCAATTAACCTGACAGTCATGTTTTTGGACTGTGGGAGGAAACCGGAGTACCTGGAGAAAACCCACAATGCACAGGGAGAACATGGAGACTCCATGCAGAAAGACCGGGGCCGGGAATCGAACCCAGAACCTTCTTGCTGCAAGGCAACAGCTCTACCAACTGCGCCACTGTGCAGCCCAATTTATAGACTATTTATTGTAAATTATTTGACTTGAATTTTCTACATTAAGGATGTTGCAGATTGTTTAATGATATTTGTCTGTTTTGATTAGCACTGTTGGTGGTTTGTATTTTGTTTTGTTTAATTGTATTTGCACTTTGTAAAGTTTTGTTTTTTTTGTTATGTACCTCACGGGCTGCCGTAGCTAATGAGGGCAGGCCCTATAAAAGCTGGCAAATCATTGTACCAATGAATGACTTGAATGAACTGTCAAAGATGTGCTTGGCACAATCAACACTTAGTGTTCCCCTGTGAAAGCAGCGAGGTACGTTTTATTTTGTTGTTTGTGTTGTAAGTTTATGTTTATATTCTAATAATTGTATATGTTTTTAGTTTTCACGGTGACTGAGATGGGTGTGGTGACTGATGATCCACATCAAAGAAAATAAACAAACCTTGAAAATCACCCGTCGAGACCGTGCAAATTAATTCAAGTGCTGGGGATCAGCTACATATCACATTTTCACCAACAAGGCAATTCAAAGTGCTTCACATGAGTTAAAAGGAAATGCAAACAAAATAACAAACCAAAGGAAAAGAGGAAAGGACACATTAGGGCAGATGGCAACATTCAGACAAAACAAAGGGGCAAAACAAAGACATGAGTGAAGGTGGTGACGTCAAAGGGCCATGGAGTCAGGTGGCTGTGGTCCCTGGCAAAGTCCGACAGAGGTGTTTGTTATAGAGGAATGATGTCCTTAGGAGCATTAAGCTCACAGCTCCATGGAAACAGAAGGGGGTGAGGTGGAAGGTGCGTTGTGTTTGCGTATCTTCGAGAAGACTAGAGATATGCAGCCCTTCCAAGGCCAAACGTGCACAGCCAATTCATAAACAGAATGTCTTAGGTCGGGAAGATTATGAATTTCAATCTTCCGTAAAGTCTCTCCGACACATCTCAGTTTCCAATCATCCAAATTAGTTTGGTCGTCCCACTGAGCCAAAACCAACTTCTCCAACTCGTTATTGA